>NC_135489.1:63414900-63764508 GCF_052094955.1 Ictidomys tridecemlineatus
CATATGTGATGTGCTCAGCAGGATATTTGGCACACTGTAAGGTTGAAAAGACATTAATGTCATTACTCTTTGTTTCTATGATGGGGAAGAGAAGATATAGGACTAGAAATAAAAGAGTGGACCAGGCAATGGAAACATTTTAATACTGAGATTTTACTCATTAGGACTTGAGATCCAAGGAAGCTCTTAGATGGGGTGTGTAGACAATGAGACTATGCTCTCTGGTGATTTCAAGGTTACATCCTCTGGGAACAGCAAGAAGGGACCATGTTCTCCCCCCACACCTCCTTTCCACGGATTGGATCCGTGCTCATCTGATAGGTGCACAGGGATGCCAAGGAGTATCCTGATGAGCCTCTGTAGCTGGTCATGAGCTCTGTGTCCACTTCATATGGCTCTTGGCTATGGCCAAGCAACCAGAGACATGTGGGAGTGTACTTTACAGGGATTGCAGAAGATCAGAAAATCCATCCAATTGGCTCAGAGAGGAGGAAGGAAAGACATCTGTGTGGGAAGCTGGGGCCTTTGGCTTGTAGGCTCACAGTGAGTTCAGGTGCAGGTCGGACATGGTGGAGGAAGAGATCCACAGGTAGGAGTAATTTAGGAGCAGAGCACAGGTCTGGAAGTATTATTCTATCATTCACTTGGACGGTTGTCAAAATCCCAACTAAGGAAAGATTATAGAAAAATGAATAAGAAAGGAAAAACAAGCCTAAGGAAATAATTTCCCTAATGTGATCTCAGTAAAAGCAGCAGTTTGTATATGATGCAAAGCCACTAGAAGGCAGGTTCTTGGGTTTGGCTGCCCACCCCACTTCCTGCCCCCTGTCTCCAAGCAGAAATTCAGTTGCTTTCGCTGGGCCTTTGATGAGAGAGTAACAGAGACCAGCTGAAATGAATCAGGATGAACCAAGCATTTCTTATAATTTAATGTAAGCAAATTCAAGGACGAATGGAGATCTCCATCTGCAAGAAGATACTGCAAAGAGGGCGGCTGTTGGGCTTTACTTAACTTTCCACTATCAAGGTGACACAGCAGGGAGAATGAGTGTCTGATTGGCCACCTGCCCACCAAATAATCATCTCCCCTGCATGAATCATCTGCAAGAATCATCTCCTCCTTAGCCTACCTGTGGTGAAGCATGGGTGAGTATTAGAGGAGGGTAGGTTAGGTGGAATTTGGAAGCCAAGGTATGCTGAACCTGGTGGGTAGATTTGACACTCAGGAATAGTCCTATTATGGTTCCCTTATTGGATGACTTTGCCATTCCTCTCACCTAGGCCTACTGAGGACATTTTCCTGCCCTGTTGGCCTTGGACTGGGTTCTGTGATTCTCTTTAGTCAGTGGAAAGCTGTGGAAGGCATATGAAGGGAGAGCTCCAACGTGCTTTCTTGGCTTGACTCAGCCTCTCTGCTTCTGCTACCTGCCATGAGAAGACCATGACTTAGGGTCCCTGGTAGCTGCTGGTCCCAGAATGAGAGAGATGTGGAATTTCCAGGACCCAGCCTGTAGCACAGCTGTCAATCACCCCAGCGTATCCAAATACTAGCGAGCAAGAAATAAATGTCACTTTTTGTCCACTACCAATGTTGTTTTTTTTTTTTTTGCCCATTCATTTTGGCCACACTGCATTATCCCAGCAGAAATCTGACCTAGACAGCAGGCAAGCTGACTCTTCTATCTGTTCTTCAGCCAGAAGACAGAGAGGAGCCAGAATGGGCAGTGATGTGAGAAATGAATCCATCGTGTCTAGGGTCACAGAGCCCACCCTCCACTGGACCACTACTTATTGTCAATCATGCCTGTGCTTAGTATTCAGTGATCATCTTCTTTTTTTAAAAAAATAAAACCACAACTTGTGCTTTCATATTCTGATTAACAAAGGCAATATATATCATTAGTGTTAATTTAAAGATGTAATCAGCCGTGTCAGTCAGGTAAGGGAGAAAATGGTGCCATGGACCTTTTCCAAATTCCCACAGGCTTAAAATATAAAAAAACTCCTTCAATAGGGCTGACAGCACACCTTGCCTGTTATTATAGCTTGGGTTTTGTTTTTGTTCCTGTGCCAGTACGAGAATATCATTAGGTTACAAATCAGATCTAACGGTTTCGATTATTGTTCATCTTGAGCTCTGTGCTTTCTCTCCATTAGTTGTGGCATAACAGAAATAATTTAATTTATTAGTCGGCCCATCTTCAAAAAAGGCTTTTAATACCAAATGTGCTTGAGGACGTGGCTGGGGGGGGGGGGCAAACCACAGACCTGTCTTCAGCATCTCAGGAGGGAAAATTGCTAGGATATAACAGGTTTGCAGATAGATGTGTGGTTTTGCCCAATGAAGAGATACTTGTTACCTGATATAGCACATCCTTGCTACAAAGAACAGACTTTCTGGCACCTTCTTTCTGGTAGCTGCAGTTGGTTGTTTTCAGCACGTCAAAACTATGATTTTATTGTCTCGGGGGTAATTGAGCAATAATTGCTGGCACTCATGCATCTCCTACCCTTTGTCAATCCGTCGGCCAGCCGTTCAGCAAATATTTATTCTCCATCTTTTCAGGGCATGGCCAATTTTTCTTTTATATCTAATAGTCTTATACACAGGTTGAAGATTATTCAAAACGGATATGTACCTTTCAGCAGTACAATGAAAACTCACCAGTTGAAGCTCAGATTTGTTACTAAATTTCGTGTTGCCTCCTAGCGCCCGACTTAGTTGCTTTCCATAGTGGAGCCTGTGGCTCTTTCTGAATGGATATGGGGTGCCTATGTATACCAATTTAAATTCAGACTTGTCATTACATTTCCATAGGATTCAGATAGTTCAAGCTTCTTTTCAAAGTAGAGATTTTGAGGGGATGGCAAGATTAGCTAAATGTTCCTGCGTCTTTGTGGGTTTTGTTTGTTTTCTTTGAAATACTAGGGGTAGAACCGAGGGCCTCTTGCATGCAAGGCAAGTGCCCCACCACTGAACTTCATCACCAGCCTGCATCCAAATTTTTAAAGAAGTACAAGCACTCTCAGGGTTTTCCTCATTCCCACTCTCTCCATATTGGCTCATCTGTGAGTTCCTTCAAAGATGTGCAAGGAGCACGGGAAGTGTTGGAGGACACCCAGGTAGACAAGGATGCTGTGAAAAGCTGTTTTGCTGGTTTGACGAATATTTAATGTGGACCTACTGGTTTAGGATCCTGGATTCACTTAAATGTGCATAATTGCCTGTAGGATCTGTAGAGCTGCCCCTGTGATTTATGGTGACAGGTTTCCGCCAATTACTGTTCAACAAAGACCAGTATGTGGAGGTACTTGGACAGTTGAGTGAGGTGGAATAGGGAATTTTTTTCTAGTATGGGATTTTGTGTTTGTCTCCACTTCCTGGTAAAGGATAGGGTCTGAGGCTACAGAGACACTATGGAATTTAAGAAGTAAAAATCTTTTTTTTAATTTTTATTTTTTAGTTGGACATAATATCTTTATTTATTTATATGTGGTGCTGAGGATCAAACCCAGGGCCTCACAAATGATAGGCGAGCACTCTACCACTGAGCCACAACCCCAGCCCAAGAAGTAAAGTCTTATTTGTGTTTTTCTATGTGTGGAGGGGTTTACATTGGTTTTTGTTTTGTTTTGGTTTGGTTTGGTTTTTTGTTTTGTTTTGTTTTTTAGCTATCCTGGTATGAAGAGTTCTGGATGCCTAAAATCATGGTAGTTAGAGTCGTAGTAATAGTAGCTATTTATTTATTTTTATTTTATTTTGGGTAGGGGGTTTGGTGCTGAGAATCAAACCCAGGGCTCTGTACATACTGAGCATGCATTTTTATCATGCAGTATTTGACTGGGTTGTACTTCCAGCACCAATAGTAGGCATTTATTGAATGCGTAGTATGTTCCTGGTTCCTCCCATGGAACATCTTGTTTGATTTAGCCTAGTAGACCTAAGATGAAACAGTTATTACTTTTCTCATGTGGCAAAAGAAGCAAAGTCCATGTTTCAAGGAAGGTTCTGTATGTTCCATTTATATGTTGCTGTAACACGCCCTCTTCATGTATTACTTTTTTAAAAAAAATTTATAGCTATAGATGGACAGAATGCCTTTATTTTATTTACTTTTTTATGTGGTGATGAGGATCAAAGCCAATGCTTCTCACATTGTCACTGAGCACCAGCCCCAGCCCGTATTACTTCACTTCTTACAGAAACATAAGATACTATATTTAAAGCAATGACATCCAAGTGCAGTAAGTTTAAGGACCTGTTGAAAGTGGAGGAGCAGTATTTGAACCAGACCCCGTATCTTCTTGGTTAAGAGCACCTGCTCAGTAACTGTTCAATAAAACTTGTAAATAAATTATCAAACTGAGGGATGGGCTTTGACTGCTTTGACCCCAGACAGCTTATATGAAATCTACCAGGAGACCTAAGTGTAATGGTCATTTGCATTGTTGGTATATGACCTTGCTGGTGTACAGTGTCTCTAATAAACACACAGTTTCTGCTTGTGATCGATCGATTGATTGATTTATATGAAGTGCTGAGGGTCGAACCCAAGGCCTCACACATGCTAGGCAAGCATTCTACCACTGAGCCTCAGCCCTAGCACCACTTGAGTTTTTCTTTGTTTGTAACTTCAGAACTGCTATTGAGGTCTCCTCAGACCCCAGGGAAATGTGAGTCACAGAGAAGGTTGCTCACAATTCTAGAAAGTTGGGTTTAGATACCTCGGGTGCCTCATCCATAAGCAACATGAAAAAAGTATATAGAAAAATGTGAATGCCCCTGTAGGGTGTGTCTATTGCTTTCTACCCATGTCTCACTTTCTTCTTCTTCTTTTTTTTTTTCATCTAGAGTGAGTGGAAAATTAATTTTCTTCTGGAAGGGCTTGGGAAAACGTGTTTTGTTCCATGGCTCTTCTCTGTCAGGTACATAACAAGAGTGCTTGGCATATCTGATCTCATTTACCCCTGGTGGCAACTGTTAGGGAACTAGCAATTTATAGTTTTATAATGTAAATAAAGATGCTGAGGCTTAGACTAGCCAGTGGTAGAGACAGGATTTAAAGTCACATCTGCCTGGCTTTCAATGCGGTCCATTTTCCCCTCTGCAGGTCGGCCTCAGATTCCGATTCTATGACCTGCCTGCTTGCTCATTAGGCAGATAATGGCTACTTCTTTCCAAGATTTAGTTTTGTTTAGTATTAAAAGAAATCTCATTGTTTCATTTTTCTGTCTCTATGGGCTGCCACCCTGTTTCCAGTGCAGTCTTGGAGATGGAATACATTATGATGGGGATAACCATTTCCCTGTGTCACCTCTCATTTGAGCTAATCAGAGAATACGAGCTTATATCATGGCAAGATTGTTGGGACCCAGATCATGGGCCTTCCTTGTTTTACTGAGCAAAAGTAGTTTATCTATTCTTTATTGCAAGTGCTTTTGGAGAACCATATTGCTCTGTGGTTGCAGTTATTACTAAGAAAGATGAAAGATACAGTAACAATTTATTAGGTTAAAGGAGGTTCATGCAGCCATCCAATACATATTTATAAAGCTCCTGCTGGTCCATGCTGGGCACTGGTATAGGCACTGGAGATGCAGGAGTGAACGAAGCTGGTCAGGATTGTGATTTGTTATAGAAGCCTAATTAGTCTTTGGAAATTGTACAGGGGCCTTTTCATCCTATTCATTTTTATTTCAAGTTGGGCTGTTTTATGTCCTAAGATCCAGATGACGACTGGCCACCTGGAACCCCTGAAGATATTCTGTCAAGAGCAGAACCCATGAGTGTCCTTGTGGGTGGCTGAACACCTCTTTTAAGCTTGTTGGTGAAGTCTCTAAGGAGACTTCAAGATCATCTTTGCCAAGTTTCCACATCTGTGTGGAGAGCACATTGAGGTCATGTTTAAATAACAAGGCTACTCTGTTGAGAGAAGGAAGGTTGAAAGGCTGCTTTGGTAGGTTGACATTCCTGAGCAGAATCCACAATTCAGAACAAATGGCAGACTCCATTGGTCATTCACTGAACATTTGAGCTTTCCCAGTTCTGAAGGTTTTGAGGGCCAACAACTCCTTGGAAAACTTCTCCCCACAGAAATTGCCCCATGAATTCATGTATTCAGATTGCTTATACAGTTTTTGAAGATGGTTTGAAGAGGGGTGTGGAGGGTTGTTTCTTTGGTAATTCTAATGAGAGATGATGACAGGTTGAGGATGAGGGGACCAGTGACCAGATTTGAAGTTTAGGTGGTGGTGCTGGAAGAACAGATTCACTTGTAAATTCTCATTGAAATGCAGCTTTTGGAGTAGAGATATTTAAATTTAATGGTAAGAAGCTTGTTGTAGTTAGTGTTTTCAGTGATCAATTTCCTTATGTGTCTATTTGGGGATATATTTACAAACAGCTATTGATAATGTGAAATAAAAGTAATGCTTTTATTTCAAAGTAATGCTTTTATTTCAATCACTAATGTTTTTTTTCTTTTAATGGAATAAGCTCTTGAACAATTTTACAGAAAACATTGGTAGGTGGTGTTTTTTTTTTTCTTTTTTTTTGCCTTTTGGAGGCAGTTGAGACATTTTTTTTAATGTACCTTTAAATAGTTCTAAGAAAAATGAAATGTTTAGTTGATTGTTTTGTCTTGAGAAACATTATAATTTGAGTTGTCAGTGTTTTCTGAAAAGAGAAGAGCCCTGGTGACAGTTTTTCAATCTCAAATTCCTCCATTAAAAAAAAATTGAAACAACTAGGGAAGCTAAATTATAAAATCACAAACATATCTGCAATACAACTAGGTCATGAGGGGATGGGGTGGTGGGTCAATGGGAGAGCACTTGCCTAGCAAGTGTGAGGCACTGGGTTCGATTCTCAGCACCACATATAAATAAATAAAATAAAGGTCCATCAACAACTAAAGACATATTTAAAAATTTTTTTAAATCTGGGTTATGAGGTATCTCTGTTCATTTCACAGTACATGTGGATGGGATAAATCACAGACAGCTATGGGACTGTGTGGAATTATCCCTGGAGGGAAGAGACAGAAGACCTGCACACCAGATCAGCTGCAGATTACAGGCACCCATGGGAAAGTGTGGTGTGCCCATATGGAATGTTTGTCTGAGACTGGGAATGGTTCCACAGGATGCTAAGTTCCTGGATCAGGGCAAGGAGACTGTCTGTGGTATACAGCAAGGTTTGCTGATGCCAGGCTTCCCCCATTAATAAACTAACAAACTGAATTTCCCTTCTAAGGCAAAACACCCCACCCAGTAGGAACTGTTGGGAGTTGAAGCCCAGCTGAACCTTTAGATGGAGGCTCAGGGTCCAGGGAAGGGAGGTTCTGTCAAGAAGGGTGTTGAGACATTTGTGAAAGCAGAAGGTCACAGGTGTTACAATCATTTTGTGAAAATAATGAAAATGCAGATGTAGATGTTTGCATGTTCAGCAGTTGTTTTGCAATATTGTTTTACATTACCTTGAACAAAAGAAAAGGATTCTAATTGGACCCCCAACAAAGCTTCTATAAAGAAACAGTCTCTTAGAGTTGGAAACTACTTCCCTGATATATTAGTCTGAGAGAAGTGAAGAGACAAAAAAAAAAAAAAAAAAAAAGTTCGAATTCAGGCAAGGCAGAGAAATAAAAGAAAACAATTTTAGAAAGTGAAGAGTAAACTTGAAAAAAAAATCACAAAAGGAAGTAAACACAAGTGGTAATTGCATTAGTAATTTTTCCATTACAATAATAAAATACTTGAGATTGGGGGCTGGAGGTTGTGATTCAGCCATGGAGCGTTCACCTAGCATGGGAGAGGCCCTGGGTTTGATCCTCAGCACCACAAATAAATAAATAGATAGATATATAGATAGATAAATAAAAAGGTATTGTGGGTTTGATCCTCAGCACCACATATAAATAAATAGATAAGTAAAATAAAAAGGTATTGTGTCCAACTACAACTAAAAAATAAATATTAAAAAATACTTGAGATAATCAGCATATAAAGAGGCATGGTGCATTCTGGTGCACAGTTTTAGAGGTTTGGTCTGTGGGTTGTTGGCTTCATTGTTTGGGCGCCTGTGGTAGAGCCCACTTTAGTTGGGCAAGCTTCTCATTTTGTGCTGGCCTGAACTGAAACAAGGAGATAGGAAGGGGTTGGGGTCTCATTATTGTCTTTGAGGATGAGCCTCCAGATGTTCTAAGGCCTCACTGCCTCCAGATAGTGTCAAGATGGGGGCCGGGTCTTTAATACATGGGCCTATTGGGGACAATTTAGATTCCAACAGTAGCACTACTACAAGAAAAGTCAAGGAACTGGTTCAGTAGCTTATATCTGTAGTCCCTGTGACTCAGGAGGCTGAGGCAGGAGAGAATCTGAGACCAGCCTCAGCAACTTGGTAAGACCCTGTCTCAAAAAACTAAAAGGTCTGGAATGTTGCCCAGGGGTAGACCACCCCTGGGTTCAGTCTGCACCCCATGTCCCCGAAAAAGAAAAGAACAGTAGAGCAAACAGATATAATTTCCTTTTTTGTTTCCTCTCCCTGTCTCTCTAATTTTGATGGTATATACACTGCATAAGTGAGCTACATCCCAACCATTTTATTTTTATTCTTTTTTAATAACATTTTTATTTACTATTTTTTATGGAGTGCTGAAGAGTGAACCCAGTACCTCACATGTGCTAGGTGAGCACCCTTATAGGTCTATGCCACCACACCCAATTATGATGGATTATTTTAATAATCAAAGAGAAAATAGGTGCAATAAGACTCTTCAAAAGAAAAAACTTGAAAATAAACAAGAAATAATTATAATAATACCCTAAGAAAACCTGATTGGCATAAAAGTCTTTTTCTGGGAGTGGGGTTTGAACCCAAGGGTGCTAAACCACTGATAGCCCCACAAGATAGTTGGCACTATCAGGGTACCTAGCCCTTTTTATTTTTTATTTTGAGATAGAGTTTCACTAAGTTGTTTAGGTTCTTGATAAGTTGCTAAGACTGGCCTAGAACTTCAAATCCTCCTACCTTAGCCTCCTGAGTCACTGGGATTACTGCCCCCAGCTGAAATAAAAGTCCTTGAAATCTACATGGAAAGGTTTATTGTATTCCTCAGAAAATCATCTCATATCACTTCTGAGACAGTATAGTGGAGGGATGGATCATTAACAAAAGGCAAAAACAAGCAAATCCTCTGAGCATCATGGGAAAAAAGACTATTTATCAGGAAAGGAAACTGAATTGTGATGAATTTTTTTGACAGTGTTGTAATACCCCAAAAAACAAGGACAATGCAATATCAATTTAGGATGAGCAAGGACGAAAATATGGGCATGAATTTCATAATGGTCCAAGCTGATCTGCAATATAAATCAGGCAGGTGATTATGAATATACCAGCAATCAAGAAATTTTATTTCTATGTTAATTTATTTTAAATATTCATTTTTTTTAGTTGTAGATGGATATAACACCTTTGTTTTACTTATTTTTATGTGGTGCTGAGGATCAAACCCAGTGCTTCACACATGCTAGGCACATGTTCTACCACTAAGCCCCAGCCCCTCCATGTGAGTTTTTTAGGGATTAGTAGCAGCTAATCATCATGGACTTTTCAGTGAACTGGGGAGAGGTAGTACTGAAAGCTACATAGTTTTGTAACTATTATGGCAAAAATCATTAAGAGTCACTAGTGTCACCACTAGGGAAATATATATGGATCTTACATATTTCCTGATAGAAATCTTCAACATTATCTGTTAAATAGTTCTGCCAACAAAATGTGCATGGTCTGATCCAGCTTCTGAATCTTACCAATTAACAGAAAACAAAATGGTAACATGTTTCTTGATAGGATGGGCAGGCAATTAAGCAAACTGGCAAAATCCTGAACATGGGAACCTTCACAAAACACCAGGGTATAAGAAGATAAAAAGGGGACTTTTGGGTTAAGAGATTGAAGAACACATCGATTTATCATCATGCATGAATCTTATTTGGATTTTGATTCCAGCTACTGCAAATTGAGAAAATTATATAATTGAGAAAATGTGAATAATACATTTTAAGGAAATGCTGATTCATATTTTTAATGTATCATGGTATTTTAGTAATAAGGCAAAAGAACAGATTAAGAAATAATGTTTAGTGTGACCAATTAAAAAGTATGAAATGATGACTCATTCACTTGAGATCTTAGCAGCTACATTAGCCAGAGAAACAAAATTAGCAAAGAAATTTATTGTTCAGGTTAAGAAACCCTGATCAAAAAATCCAAAATCTGAAATGCTCCAAAATCTCAAAATTTTGGACATTGATATGGTACCCCAAGTGGAAAATTCCACACCATGATATTGCTTTATGTAAGAAAATTATTAAGGATATTACATAAAATTACCTTCAGGCTATGTGTGCAAGGTCCCAATAAAGCAGAAATGGATTCTATGTTAGGACTTGGGTTTCATCCCTAAGATACCTAATTATGTACTTGCAAATATTCCGGAGTTTGAAAAAGAAAAAAATTCAAAAATCTTAAACACATCTGTTCCCACACAGTTTGGCTAAGGGATACTAGGTCTGTAGGAAATTGTCTCATGTGATTATGGAGCTGAGAAGTCACACAATCTGCCATCCTCAAAGTGAACGTATCTGAGAGCCCTTTGTAAGTTCTTATCTGAATTTGAAGTCCCAAGAAGACCAATGTCTCAGTTCACTCAGGTAGAGAGAAGGTGAATTTTTCCTTTCTCTACCTTTTTGTTTAATTCTGGACATTAGGAATTCGGACAATGCCTACCTACATTTGCTTTATTCAGCCACCAGTTCAAATGCTATCTCATCCAGAAACACCTTGACACATACTATTTAAACCAAATACCTGGGTACCCCAGGGCCCAGTCAAGTTGACATATAAAATCACCCATCCTGGTAGAAAACACTCCATTTTTATTTTTCATTCCTGTGTTCCTTTGGTCCTTGGGGCTATAAGTGATCAAACACTTATTTATTGGTCTTGAATCACTGTGGTCATCAAAATGGAAAAGCAGATTTTACAGTTCAGTAGTGAGGCTCCTGACCACTGGGGATTGTTCAGATAACAGGCTTGATATTCATCTTCAGTGGATCTGGGTTTTTTTTTTTTTTTTTTTTTGCACTATCTGTTATTGTGATGGAAAAGTGTATGTGAGTGGAATTTCTTGAGGTCCCTTGGACACTCTAGAGAACTTAAGTACTTGTTACCTCTAACACCTTTATTAAACTTGGTATGCTTTGATTCTCTGGGAATATTTATGGGATTATTCTGATCCCGATACCAAGTATTTCAAATACTGCTATCCTTAATCAGGCTTTTAAATTTAATTTTAATTTTGGGTACCAAGGATTGAACTCAGGGGTACTCGACCACTGAACCACATCCCCAGTTCTATTTTGTATTTTATTTAGAGACAGGGTTTCACTGAGTTGCTTATCACCTTGCCATTGCTGAGGCTGGCTTTGAACTCGAGATCCTCCTGTCTCGGCATCAATAGCCACTAGGATTACAGGTATGCACCACCATGACTGTATGTATGCAATCTTCATTTCGGTGTCCGTTTGTTCTAAATATTGTTAGCTGCTACTTTGTCGACATTTCTGACAGTAAATAATAGCAACAACAACAAAAATCATACTCGCTGTGACCAGTTCTTGTCTGTATGACCTACCTAGGTTGACAGAAGAATTGTTTTACATGATGTCATCCTGGATCATGGGTAGGCTTTTTGCTTCCCAGTTGCATGCCAGAAAACTGGGGCTAAAATGATAAGTGACATGCTATGAATTATAAAGGCAATGAGGGAAAGCTAGGATGACCCGAAGGGTACAATAAAGAGGAGAAGGGTTAGGAGAAGGATAGACAGGTTAAGGAGGTATGAAGAGCAGTAAGTCATGAGCTGTGAGGGAGATTCATGAACAGCTGTATGAGCGATGACACATTTAACCATGACAGCGACAGCAAACATTCTTCTAGAAAATCCGGCTGAGATTTTCTACATTGTCCAGAGGAGTAAACAGTCACTTGGAGATTTTGTAAGTTGAACTGGGCAGGTGCTACCTAGTCAGTGCAGGGCTGTGACCCTGTAACTGGACTGCCTCTGGAACATACCTTAGTCTGGGTCTTACTCCTTCATCTCCCTGGGTTTAGGTAACTGTGGTCCAGAGAGGTGAAGCAACTTGCCTAAGTACTTAAAATGGAGAGGCAGAGCCAAGAAGGGAATCTCTTATGTTCTTTCTGGAAACATTATGACTTTGCTCACTGACTTTTGTTTGTGGAATAGCTTCTGCAAGGCCAAATTCTTGTCCCTTCAGTTCTGTTTCTTTGACTTCATGGCCTGTTTCTTATTGTTTCACCTCTTGTCTTTCCTCCCACATTCCCAAATGTGAAATAGAGAGATTGGCTTTCATGTTATAAATGGAAAAAGTAGACGCTGGCCTGAAGATAATTCTGGCCCCAGAGAAACCTCAGTTTGATGTTAAGAGAATTATTTTCTTTCTCATCCCTGAGTTTAGATTTAACTTTTTCATTAAGGAAGACTCACAAGTCAGCATTGCCCCTGAACTTTCTTTACAATAGCTCACTAGTGGAAGCATCCAGAGCCAGTCCTGGTTGTGAATGCAGAACACCAATCTTCTGTAGAAAAGGGGAAGGGGAAAAGAAAAAAAAAAAAGAAATTCTGTCTTCGCAGGGATCCTTCTTGTTTGGAAAAACCAAATGGACAAGAGAAATAAATCAGACACTTGAAGGAAAGGAGGGACATCTTTGAGAGCATTATATTTGTGAACATTCTCATTATCCAGAGATTTCCTTGCCAACTGAAGCAAAGAGGAATTTTCCAGTGTGAGACTATTTTCACATGGCCATGAACACGATATTTTTGGTGCAAAAGTAGTTGCTGGTCCTTAGGGTAGCAACCTTTTTACCCTTTGAGTCAGATATATTGCTCTTCCAGCCACACACAGTAGGAGACTTTTCTCAGTCACAGCCTCTTCAGACCTTCCCCATAGAAGGAGTCACAGGAAAGGAATATTGGTTTTGAGATGGAATTTTCCAAGCCTAAGGGTGCTTGAGAATATGTTTTTGCTTCTGTGGATAGTGAAGGGGAAGGGAGCCGTCCATTCTCTGATGCTGTTCAGGATAGCATCCCTTAGTCCTTGTGCTACAATCCCTAGTTAAGAATTCCTGAGAGCTTTCAGTCTCTAAGGGTATTTACCACCATCCACCCCAACCCATTATATGGCTTTTGTTATTTCCCCCCCCAGTACTGGGGGTTGAACCCAGGGACATTCTACCACTGAGTTACAGCCCCAGTTCTTTCTTTCTTTCTTTCTTTCTTTCTTTCTTTCTTTCTTTCTTTCTTTCTTTCTTTCTTTCTTTCTTTCTTTCTTTCTTTATTTTTTGAGACAAGGTCTTGTTAAGTTGCTGAGGCCAACCTCAAACCTGCCACCCTCCTGCCTTAGCCTTCCAAGGAGCTGGAATTATAGGCATGCACTTTACATGTACTTTTTATCCCAAAGTTGGTTGCATTGGGAAATTGATGAAGGCAGAGTTAATGAATCAGTTGCAGAGAAGTTTTTGGTGAGTGAAATTATTTTTTCCAGTGCAGAGGAGCGAGTAGAACTTAATCATGGCAGGAATATTTGGTGTATGATGTCTGTAATTTTAAAAAATGAAATTAATTTTATTTTAACACAAGCAAGAGAAAACTTTTGAGAGATTATTATGGCTATTTGTAGTATTTTTATTTGGTAGGGTTAGCTCTTAAGGTAAAGTACCTGTTCTTCATGCAGGTAGAGTATATGTAGATTCACAATGTATAGAGGAATTGATAACAGAGAAATATTTATGTTTTTTAGAAATATCTGTCCAGCAAATGCCCCAATGATAAATATCAGTGATACAATGAAGGAGAAAAATTGGTTGCTAATTATGAGATTTGATTCAGAGACCTTGAATAATTTTTGCAAACCAGTCTCCTGTTGAGTTAGTTTAACACATTTTACAGGCTTTTTTTGCAGAAAAGACTTGTCATATTTATAGATGAACTTGTTAATTCTGCCTGAGAAACCAGGTTGCATTTTTATTCGTTTACTTCTGTGGGTGTTAAGATTTTGCTTCATGAAAGAGTAGGCAGCCTTTACCCATAAACCCCACCGAGGTTTCTACCATGGGCTTGTTCAAGTAGGGAATTATGTGGAAGAAAACTAAAATTTACATTGAAGACGGCTCTCCTTGCAGCAGGAAAAACCATAGCTACAAGCTGATTCCATGTAAAGATTTGTAGTCTCATGGAATGTAATTTCTCCACAGCCAAGAAACCATGATACATGAGTTTAACCACAACCTTTAACTACCTGCTTGTCATGTTGATAAAACCATTCAAGGTTCAACTGGATTCCTTAGGTTTAACAACCCATGCAAGCCAGCGCCTGTTGGTTTAGCCACATGGGGTCCAGAATCATCCTTTGGATGTGGGTGGGGCAGAATGGGTAGCAGAGAACAGGGAAACTTGCAGAGAACAGGGAAACTGCTTTTAACCCTGATTCCTGTGTCTGCTATGAGGGTGAACTGGTGAGAAAGGCCAGGATGGCGAAGATGTGCGAGTCAACTTACCTCAGGCTGGATACACGTTCCAAGTTATTGGTCTGAATTGGTTTAAACTGCAGTACATCAATATATCTCAGTGCTTTTCAGAATCACCAATGAAGACAAATCAAATAGGCTTATCATCCTCCTAGCTTTTATTTTAAAGGTTGGTAAGGTCAATGCTTCAGGTGTTGAGACTGTTCATATTGCACACCGAATAGTAAAAATATTGAAAAATGCATATGGGGATTTATAATCTAAGAGAGATCAGTTTTTTTTTTTTTTGGTGATGTCCCAGTAAAACTAGAATATATGCAGGGTAAAAATAGAAATGTAAGTGTTGGATACCTATCATTTTGGTAATTTTGTAATGTGTACCATAGTATTGAAAAAAGCTACATTGGGTGTCAGTTATTAGATTCTAGGTATGAAATAGGAGACAGTATTGTAGGGTAGTTAAAGAAACATCATGAGCCTAGTGTAAGACCAATATTTGATCTCAGATCTATCACTTGCCATGATCTTGGTAATAAAATGAAGCTAATAATAAGAATTTTGTAACAGTCACAGAAATCATGCATGCAGTGGGGTTGGCATATAGTGAATGCTCAGAAATCTTTAACCATAGTTAGAATTAAAAACTATCCCCATGGTTTGAAATGATGTAATAAATATCTGAAATAAAACTCTTTTTTTTAAGTTTATTTTTTATTGATTTTGCACGATTTAGCTGGGGGAAAGCTTCTTTGTTTCCCTTCTGGAAATTTAGTTTGTATTTGCTAAAGACATTGATCCCCTCTGTCAAAGGGTCTACTGTCTCCCATGGTGCTTTGCATATACAGAATATCAATTCAGATCCGCAGAAGTTCTGGAAGCACGGGGGACTGGCCCACGGTGATGCTAAGTGGATCTGACATGGTAATGATATGGAGGTTGTCATGGAGGTTACTGCCAATTAATCCAGGTCACTGGAGAATCATTAGAAAGTGCATTTGTCCTTTCACCTGACCCTCCCACCCCAATAAAAGTGCTTGACAGGAAGCTTGGGGTCACCCTGGCCATTTCTCCACATCTTCCAGAACTTAAAAATGGAATGTCTATACTTTCGGTGATTGCTGCTTTGTTAAATATGTAAGAATGGCTTGATGTTTGTGTTAGTGGCAGCCTGGATCTAGGTATGATCATCTTCTTTCGGTTTTCCTATTATAGTTCTCTTCCCTTCCCTTCCTTGAGCTAGATCGTAGATCTTCCAATGTGCCAGGCAAGTACTCTACCACTGAGCTCTGCCAACAGCCCTAGGTGTGGATTTCTTGATGATTATGCAAATTGCTTCTCCCCAACCACCTCCATTGCACATCTCCTATAAAACGTCTTTTCATAAGCAAAGATGATTGACTCCTCTGTTCCTCATCTGTTAAGCACTACAGGTCTAGAGCTCGTGAGATGGTGTGGCCAGGTAAAAAGCATTCTGGGGCTGGGGCTGGGGCTCAGTGGTAGTGCAACTGCCTGGCATATGTGAGGCACTGGGTTCAATTCTCAGCACCATATATAAATAAATAAGGGTCTATCAACAACAACAACAAAAAAATTAAAAAATTATAAAAAAATGGACCTTCCTACCACCCCCATTTTTTCCCCCTAAACCTAGTGTGCCCCGAAATCATTGGTGATCTGAGCAGTAGTCACTATATTTCAAGAGATATTTGACTCTCCACTTCCACTCCTGTGGTAGCCTTGAACTTGCTATCTCTCCTATTTTGGGCTTGCCTGTCACCCTAGCTTAAGAGAAATGGAATTCAAACGAGTATAAAGAGTGCTATTACCTTTAGGTGGGAGCTTGAAGCTGGAGGGTGTGCTTTGGTTGGGAAGACTTTTCTTTTCTCTGCAGGTAGGGAAACTTGAAGGGGAGCTTCCCCGGCCTGGGGACCTGATGGAAACATTGAGCCTCATCTTCCAAATGGTTCATTTGGAGCATGAAGAAGAAAACGCACCATATTGGTGCAAGTTTCTGTTATGGATGACTGTTTGTTTTGGCCACATAATCTGATTCACTCCGGAAATCTTGAGGCCAAAAGAAGACTTTTATGTTTAGTCTTTCATATAATTTATTATGGTTTTGGAAAAGGGTTTCAGTCCCCAGTTCCCACTGTCTCTCTTGTGCCTCCTCATGCTCTATCTTCTCCCTCTGTCCACCTCCATGATGGCCAAGTTCATTTGGGAGAAGAGATAAGGAAGTGAGAAGTTGGTACTGGCTTCTTTCACAGATTAATATGAGAAATCTCTATCAATCAACCAATTATCTATCTACTTGGGCATGTATAGCCTTTTCAATTTTTAACTTCATTACATTGTATAAGTATCAAAATGACATAATATTAATGTCAGGTAGATAAAATACATTTTTCCCCCTCTTCTAATATACAGGTCACAATTGCTGGCTCTATCCTTACATAGCTAGTTTAGACATCTAAGGACATAAGATATTATCTACTTTATAAAATTATTTTCAGAATAGAGTGCCTGCTGTGCTCATATTCTAGTACCTTAAAATGTTTATAATAAGACATAATATCATGTTACTTTATACGTACTACTTAAAGTGAAGTGTCTTCTGTTTATTGGTAAATTTGAAGTGCTTTCCTTAACATTAAAATGTGTTTTCTTTAGTCATTTCCTTCAGTCAACTGATGATTGTTAGATCAAGTCAATTATTCATTATTGATTTATATTCCATGTTGTTTTGCTGTTAGTCATGAGTTGCAGCTACATTTTTCTTTGCCTTTGCTTCTCAGTATATAAAGGCATTTTTACATGTATTCTGTGTTCCAAGCCTTGCTAGGAGATTATATAAGTGTAATCACATTTTAAAGGTTTAAAATATTGAGGAGACAAAGGGAGAAGTTACTCTCTCATTTGCAGTTGAACCTGTGTGACAGTATGGAAGATAGTATCAGTCTATACCTGTGTCTATCCTTTAACATCTTTGTATTATGCAACTACCCTGTACCGAGTATCCTCAGAAACATCTAAATACATACAAATTAAAAGGACGCCTGTAGACCAGAACAAGGTAGACAGATCAATTTTGTGCAGGACCTGTCCTCTTGTTTGCACGGCTGGCACATGATTAACACCAAATAGCTAGGAAGCTGGTGTGTGGATCTGGTACCTACAGCTACCCAGCACCACCACCAGGTGCTTCATCTGGATTCTGCAGGAGGTTCTGGGTGAACCCAGGGATGGAGGAACTGCACCAAGCTGAATGTGATGCATTGGAAAGGATGCAGCTTGGGAGGTTTGGGACCCTAGCAAGTTTGATTGGGCTTGGTGTATAACTTGGGACTGGGGACAGCTTGTGCAAAGGCACCATGGCAAGAATCATGTGGAAAGAGGTACACTGTGGTTTTCATTTCCCTGAGGCATCTGTTTATTTGGACCAATATCATTTCTATTGCTCTGTTAGTTCTTCTTGGTCAAGAGTGAAAGATAGTTACCTGTGACTGACAGTTGCCAGAAGAG
The DNA here is from genome assembly GCF_052094955.1 of Ictidomys tridecemlineatus. Classification (NCBI taxonomy): domain Eukaryota; kingdom Metazoa; phylum Chordata; class Mammalia; order Rodentia; family Sciuridae; genus Ictidomys; species Ictidomys tridecemlineatus. Next base: position 63,433,037 of record NC_135489.1, read on the forward strand.
GTCACAGCCAACTACAGACCCTATCTGAGCGTTGTGTAGAGTGTGTGTTTTGATGGCCTCTGCTTGCGTCATGTGCAGATCTGTGTTCTTTGCCTGTGACATGCATGCACACGTGTGACGGGAATTAGTTACTGCTCATTCTGCACATAGTGTGAGAGAGATCTGCTGAACTCTTAATGTTCTCACCAACTTTGAGTCTTGAGATCTTCCTCAGTTCTGGTTTAAAAATAATTAAGTGAAAGTCTATGTCAAAAACTTTTCTAAAACAGAACTACTGGTTGATTCTTTAAAAAAATTAGCTAAACTGACAAACTTTTATCTAGAAATATCAAGAGGAAAAAGAGAGGAGTTTCAAATTACTACAATTAGAAATCAAAGAGGATACATTACTAATGACGCTTAACAGACAGAAGGAATTATAACAGAATACAAAGAACAACTGAAAATCCATAAAACCTATAACTTAGATTAAATGGAAAAATTGCCAGAAAGATTCATACTTCTAAAATTGACTCAAGATGAAACTAAACAACTGAGTAGACCAGTAAAAAGTAAATTAATTTATAATGAGAAAACAAAACAAAAACTATTCAGAGAAAAGTCTAGGTCCAAATGGCTTCACGTATTAATTCTATAAAATAATTAAAAAGAAATAAACACCAATTCTTTACAAACTTAAAAAAGAAAATGAAGATCAGGAAGTATTTTTTTCAACTCACTTTATGATATCATTATACTGTGATACTAAAACCAAAGGCCTCATATTAAAGAAAACTACAAAAAACTCTTGTGAGTATAAATTTAAAAATCTTCAAAACAATACAAGCAAACTAAGCACAGTGATATATAAAAAGGATTATCATGTATACCACAACTAAATAGGACCTATCACAAGAATGCAAATTTTACCATCTTAAAATCAATTAATGTAATCTACTTATTAATAGAATAATGGAATTATGGAGAAAAACCACATAATTATTTAATTGACACTAAAGAAAGGTTTGACAAAATCCTACACTTCTTTATGATAGAAACCCCTAACAAATCATAATAGAAAGGAATTTTCTCAGCTTCATAAAGAACATATATAAAAATTCATAGCTCACTTAATGCAGAATGGAATAGACCAGAGATAGCAGGGAGATACTGAGCTATATGGATAGGAGCTGAAGTTTCAAGTCAGTATTCCCTAGGCTATAACTGTCACCTAGAACATATTTTGCAACGTATATCCAAGTACCTAGATGGGAGGAGATTTTTGCATCGTGTAATTTCCAATGCTCTGTCCACATATGACTTATGTTTTTAAGGATGTGATTTTTCAGATAATGTGACTCAGAGTCTCCTTCTCTGGGTTAATAAGTAGAGCCCCCTCTTCAACCTCCATTGCACTGACAGATGTCTGAGAGCGGTGACTTCATGAAAGGGTCTTAGTTTTGTTTCCTGTTTTATATGGATGACCATATCTGTGTTTTCATGGATGCCAAAACCTCATCTTCCAGCCCCAGAGACTCCATATCCAGGTTAGAGGCCCTCCTGGCTGCCCCCAGTGTCCATGAAATATAATGCTGAGTTCCCTAGTACTAGGTGATTCTTTATCTTTCTCCTTTGTAATCAAAAGGATATTTAATTATTTTGGCCTTATTATACTTTTACTAGATATTTTTATGTGTCTGCAGAAAGACAAAATAACTCTATTACCTGAGTTTACCATGTTGCTTAACCATAGGTCTCTTATCATTTGTTATTCTTTAGTTTATTGAATTTTAATGAACAGCAGAGTAGCTACTCTGCTAGTCATACTGTTGGCTACTAATAAAATAGTTCTTCAAGGTTTAGAAAATGAAAAGAGGAAAACAATATATACCTTCCACATCTAGAGCAAGATGTTTTGCTTAGGTTTTAAAAGTATAATACTGTAATTCCCACCAATCAGGTAAAGAAACCAAGATCTATAAGAATTAAGCCTAACTTTATAGTCAACGTTCTTCCCATTATGTCTTTTTTTTATCACCTTAAAGCAAAATTGAGCTAACTCCTAATTGTATGAAATATTTATCTCTCTGACTAAACAGGCAATTTCTGTTATAATGTTGAAATGCACATTTTTTTTTTCAAACTCAGAGCCCCATCGTCATACTTAAATGGTAAAGATATACTTTGCTTTACCTATTTGTATCCAGCATGGTACAACTTCCTATGTGCTTTCAAATAATGATTTCTTCATTCTTTCATTTGGCTATTAATCCAATCATTATTGAGCTCTTCTTGGGTGCTAGCAGTTGGTTAGATAGAGATTAGTATAGTGTTTTCCTGGCCTAGGAAAGAAGGATGCACACCTTGGACACCACACTCTGGAATCCTTGTGTTATATATCTCTTGGAAGTAGGGCAACATAGAACTATGGGAAATGATCACCTGAAGCCTATGGCATCTTTTTTTTTTTATAAAATACTCTGTGTCTGAGATCACCAAATTACATTTTAGAACCATTCCCAACTCTATTCCATGGACTCAGCCTCTTCCCTAAGGTCATGCTACTAAGACTTGCTGTGTGACCTCCAGGCACAAGAGATGGCTATTTGCAGGGATAGTTGGTAGAGCAGTCTCACACCAGGCCCTTCATGAACTAGATGAATCCAGGGGACAGGACAGATTAGAGGAGAGCCAGAAATCAGGACCGTTTACCTTGTATGACTGCATTCCTATGAAGAACCCTAGGGAATCCAAGGACTCTAAATTTGAACCTGGGTTTGTAAATCATGATGAAGGAATTTATTTATCAAGGTAAAAACATCAAAAATGATACTTTAATAAGTGATTTATCATCTTGATTTTTAAATTTTACATTTTTAGATCTGTCTGGAAGCCGGGCCTCTATTTGAGCTCTTGCTCTGGGCCCTGAAGATGTTAAGAATATGTAGTATTGAGTTCTCATAACAGAAACAGATTCTTGAGAACATTAGAATAAAATGTGAGAAGAGCCAGGGTGAAACATGCTCAATGTATTATGGGAGCATAGGAATGAGACAGTAATTCAGCTGCAGTGTCCACGTTGAGAAGAAGTTTTCCTGGTAACATGAGGGAACTGGGACTAGCAATATACAAGAGGGGACAACAACAATGTGTGCTTGGAAGCTGCACAGTGGACATAGGGAACTCCAAATGTTGTCATTCTTTATATAGTTCTTGTTAAGGCAATAAAACAAAACAAAACAACAGCAACAATAAAAACATTATATTAACTGGAGACGGAAGGTATGGTCCGAGTGGGAATTGGTTCTGCCTAAGGGCCTTACGTGGCTTAGTTCAGTAGCTGTCTTCACTTGAGAGCACAGGGAGCCACCACGGAGCATAAAGCAGCTCCAGATGCAACCAGGCCCCTGTGCCACCTGGAAGGTATAGAGGTTGTAGAAGGCAGAGTTTGAAGGGCGATATCTGAGGCCTGTAGATTGAAATAACAAATTACTGTCTTGTGCCACATACCAGTCAATAAAGAACTATGAATATGATGGTGATTCCATAACATTAAAATATAGTGGAAAATTCCTGTCACCTGCTGATGTAAGGTTGTAGTGCAATACATTATATAATGTGTTTATGGGGTTATCAGTGTAGCCTACTATACTGCTAGTCATATTGTAGTATAGTACACACAATTATGTACAGCACACAATAATTGACAATTAACAACTCTTTTACTGGTTATTTACTACACTTTTAATTATAATTTTGGATGATATTCTTACATATATATATAAAAAGTTTGCGGTAGAATAGTGCACTGTACTATACTGGCAACAACCTCATGTGTGTCTAGTTTCCTCTATCTCTTTGTTGCATCAGGAAGACAAATTGATTGACATTTGCCATCTAGGTTTGTGTAAAGTACATCCTGTGATGTTGGCACAATGACAAAATCACCTAAAGATGCAGTTCTCAGAATGTGTCCCCTTTGTTAACCTACATGAAACTCTATTAGCATGAATTCAATGGAAGATAAGAAACACCTAGCCAAGTATAGGGATGTGACTGGAGAGATGGGAGGACAGAGAAATACGTAGGACCCTGGATCATGAGTGTGTGCTTTCACTGGTAGGCTGACAATTGATCAAGACCTTCAAAATGATTGATTTTCAGACTATGTCTAAGTTATAAAAATATAAAGAATATGTTGTATGCCCCAAAGAGCATTTAACACTCCCAAGTAATTTGAATTGATTGGATTCCCTTGACCAGTGCTAATCCTGTTCCTTTCACAAATGATGTCGAATAGTCAAGATACACCAGGCATTTGCTTTGGCATGAGGTTCCTACCTTGGAGTGCCACCAAAAGACCTGACAAGAACAACTTTAGAGGAAGATAAGTTTATCTGGGGGCTTGCAGTTTCAGAGGCCTCAGTCCATAGACAACTGGCTCCATTTCTCAGGGCTGGAGGTAAAACATCATGGCAGAAGTGCCTGGCGGAGAAAACCAGGAAGGGTCATGGCACCCAGGAGGCAGAGAGAGTTCCCTTTTCCAGGGACAAAATATAAAGCCCAAGGGCATGTCCTTATCTACCTACCTCCCAGCCACACCCTACCTGTTGCCTCTCTCTCCTATAAAGGGATTGCCTTTATTTGTCAACCTGACAAAAAAAAAAAAAAAAAAAAAACTCTCCTGTGTATCTCTGCCTGGTCTCTGTCTTTCATTTCTCACTTGCCTGTCTCTCCTTGCTTTCCTTTCACCTAATATCTAAACCATAACTATAAGGAATTCATGTAAATATATATATGCATATGCAAAATTACAAATTATGAAAGACTTTCTGATTTTTTTTTTTTTAACCAGGGTTAAAACCCAGGGTCATTCAACCACTGAGCCAAATTCCCAGCCCATTTTTATTTTGGAACAGGGTCTCACTAAGTTGCTGATGCTGGCTTTGAAATTGTGATCCTTCTGCTTCAGCCTCCTGAGTCACTGGGATTACAGGTATGAGCCACTGTGCCGGCAAGACTGTGATTTCTTTGGATGGATTTTGGCCCTGAGGAAAAAACAACATATTCATTCCCCTCCGATTTAGAATGACTTTGTAGCTGCTTCCACCTATTAGGGATGTTAATTAAAAATTGCAGGGGCTATTGCTTTGGACTAGATTCTTGTACTAAGTCTCAACAGAGCATCCCAAAAGTCAAAATGGAGTCACTCATGCTAATGTCCCTTGCAAACTGAAACAGAATTATTATCTAACCTATCAAGAAATCAGGAGAATGAGAGAGGCAAATTGACAAATTGACGAAATTGACTATACAACATGAAAATTAATCCCTCTGCTTTAATCCTTTCAGCCTTTAGTTCTTTAATCCTTAAAAAAACTAAGTTGAGGTAATCTGATGTTTACCAATCAGTATTTTTCTGTTGTTCTGTCACCCTTTTCCCATCTAAAAGCAAAGTAATTTTGAAACAACCAACCTGCTTTTTGTTCTTTGTTCTTGATTCTTGTAGCTCTTCTCTGTCTATACAGCCAACCTCTTTGCCCAGTCTATCAGAATACTCAATCCATTTAATGAAATGAAGAGGTATGCCATCCTAGGATAAAAAATAAAGGCAACTGAGAACTTCAAATCTAATTCTTGTCACTTTCCTATGACAGAGTTCTCAAGTGTAGGGCATTGAGTCAGGGCAGAAAATCCCTGACAGTCCCCTCATGCCAACACTCAGAGTGGCCCATGGGCTGATCCTCTGGGTATGTTGGGGGGTGATGGAGCTGGAAGCACCCCCAAGCCCCAGTCTATAATCCCAGTGAGAAGTGGCTCTGAGTCCACTGCCTGCCCTTATCTTCCTGATCTGAATTCACAGAGCCTGCTTCATGTAAATGGCACTTTATCCGGCTGGAAATGTGAATCCTGTCAGGAGCACTGGCTCCATCATGCTTATCAGAAATACATTATCAGGGGGGGATTAGACAGAAGCGGCTGCTCCTATGCTGCCCAAGCCCAGCGAATAATGAATAATGAAAATTCCATGGACTGGAGACAAACACAATTGACAGGCAAGGGTTGCTGGAGCCAGCCTTTCACTCAGCTGAATGTGACACATGGAGCTCTGGAAGGCAGGCTTTCCACTTCATTCACCTGGACTGGATCCTGCTACAGGGGGGTGGCATTTGTGCAGCTGCTAATCCCTCCCTCTGCACTTTCTGCACCCTTCCACCCTGGCTTGCTCTTCTTCCAGACCTCTCATGACCTGCAAAAACATGATGTTATTGAAAACCTAGGGAAACATCCCAGCCAAAGGAATAAAAGCTTGTACTAATGCCCACAATCTTTGTCAGGAAAATAGGCAGCCGGTGGGGGAGGGGCAGTCAGCCACCAAAGTTAGGAAGGAGTTTCCTAAAAGCACTAATGACATCAATCTTCAAATCCATCACTTCTCCTTCAAAATTAAGTTGGCTTTGAAAGAGACTGTTAAAGTTCTCAATATAATGAAGTGTTTACAACAAATAGGTCAAAGTATGTTTTAATTCTCTGTACTCAATACACTCCTGCATATCTCTCTCTCTCTCTCTCTCTCTCTCTCTTCCCCTCTCTCTCTCTTTTTCTCTCTCTCCTTTGTTTCTGGATGTGAGGATCAAGCAGGTGAAATAGCTAACTCTATCACAGATGACAGGGAGCAGTAATTGTCTCTCTACACAAGAAAATGCCCTGGGATTTTATGTTGTAAAGGTGGATTAGGCAATAGCCACAAAGTCCCATTTTAAAGAAAACAAAAGAGAAAAGAAATAAAGGGGCTTCTCACTATCTGGTTTTTATGACCAAATAAAACAGTTCCAAGGGAAAGGGTTTCTTTTATGTAGAGACATTGAGATATCTGGGCTCATAATCAAACAACCTGCCATTTATTTATGGTTCATTTCCTTATGCATTCCCTTTTTTTTTTTCACAAAAATGGGTGCCAATCATGTGATAACACTAATCACAATCATCAAACACTGAACACACCTATTGCCTGCCCTCCAGGGCTACAGACTTCAGCAGGAGAGAAGATCATTTAATACAAACTCAATGTGGGTGTAGATGATATAACCTGGAGGAATAGGGACAGTCTCAGATGAGTTGCCCAAAGAATGTATGGCAGCAGTCTTCTGCAGTTGCAATGGTGTGATTTTGGACAAGTCTATTGCACTCTATATCAACTGTGCTGCAGATGGCTCAGGACCTATGGGAACCAGGATCTCAGCTTCTGATGGGGACTCTACCACTCCTCACAATCAATCCAATAACATGATAGTTTTTGAAAACTATGTTATGCCAGGTAAGCATAAGGGGGTAATAATGATCTTACTGTTGTCACTGCTGCTTCTATTTATATACAAATTACTATTCTGAAACAATAACTATAGTTATTGTTTTAGGGTTTTTTCCATTATGTCCTTGTAGCAAATACAAAGTCTCTTCTCTTTCTCACCCAGTTTTCAGGGTGGTTTCTGTGATGAATAGTATTTTTTTTTCACTCTCCAGCATAACCACAGGGATTGGAAGGGATATGCTCCAGCCAGCTATACGTGTTGGTCCTCATGCATCTCATGGCTACCTGGCAGGTAGGTGCATGTATGCACATTTCTGATTGGAGAGGCATAAACAGAGCTTTCCTAGCATCTATTGCAACAGTGAGCCTTTTCCTGAGAGTTGCTGCCAAACCATTTCAAGTAAAGCCATCAGTGACAGTCATCCTACTGGAAGACTGGTATGTGCAATGACCACTTCACTGCTCAGTTACTGAGTTCTAAAGTAACAAGTAAGCCAAAGTAAACACATTTGTTATTCTACGAAGTTCCATTGATATTTTTTTCCTATTCTCCATCTTTATGAAGAAGTTTGAACACTATGGTCTTAATTCCTGGCAAGTCCCGAGTTATAGGCAGCTTTGAGTTACTACAATGAAATACCTGAGACAACTAATTTCAAAAGAGAAGTTTATTTAGCTCACAGTTTTGGAGGTTCTAAGGCATGACGCTTTCAATAACTCAATTCTGGGAGGGCTACAGATGGTCTAAGTCATGGGGGGGGCAGCACATGCAGGAGCATGCAAGAGATTCTATCAGTAATTGGACCAGAGAGAAAACTGGAGAGGACAGATTTTGACTTTTCTAAAAACCCTCTCTGAAGATCTACTTCCAGTGGTCATGCCATTAATGGCCCAAGCACTTCCCCTAGATTCCATGGCACTTCCCAAGACTACTACCAGGGGAACAAGCTTTTATTCATAATAGACTCATAATGGTCACTCAGACTATACCCAAACCATAATATCTGAGACACCTTGCTTAATTTTTCAGAAGTAACAACCTGTGGGAGGTCACTGTGGCCCAATGCAACTTCACTAAGGCAGTGTATAGATGGGAGATTTGAGAACTCCTTTTCCTCACTGGACAGCACTGTGCCTTTAGCTAAATAATGGCTCAGTCAGATCAGAGACACATGCTGGCACTGGTTTTTAAGGGTGTCTGTTGTAGGAAGCCTTGCATTGAATAGTACAGAAAGTAAATTAAGGTTTATTTCTCTGTATTTTGCTTTTACCTCATTCCCTCATGGCTATTTGGTGCTCTTTCCACTTTCCCTCCCCATGGGAAGGATTATATTTTGCTTAGGTATTCAAGTACAACCTCCAGGATCAAACCCACACTGCTCCATGGGACGATTCTTTTGGTCCATTTTTCCAGAAATAGTTCATGTAATCTCTTTTCCTAGGCCTTAAGTGGAGGTCAGTGTCAAATTCCATTTTCTTCATCTTTTATCTAATCCAACATGATTGATTCCTTGTAAACTCCACTTCTTCTCATTTTCAGTTCTTTTTTTCTAAGTATCCATCACCTTTCCTTTCACCAGATTTGCAGCTTATTTTTTAAAAATATTTTTCTTTATTATTGTTTTCTGTAAAGATATTCATATTTTTATTCATATTGTACTCTCAGTATGAGGTTGCCTAGACAGTGGTGAACAAGAGAAACTCGGTCCCTGCCCTCCTGGAGCCAGATCGGAAATAAACAATAGAATAAATACATATATATATATATATGTTGAGTGCTATCAAAGACAGCATATAAATAAACATGACAAGACAAGAGCTTAATTTAGATTTGTAGGGTCAGAGAAAGCCTCTCCCAAGGGATGAGATTCAGGCTGCTGGAATGGCATCTTCAAAGTTCCCAAAGGAGAAGAGTACCTGACATCTTTCCATGAAGGAATAAAGCTAGCATAGTTGGCTGGTGGCATGTGAATGAGCGAGTCAGAAGGTGAAGCTAGGTGAATTTCAGTGGCAAGGCCAGCTTGTAGAAAGCACCTAAACTCCTGGTAAAGACAACAGCTTTTATCCTAAAAAGAATAGGAAGCCATTATGGGTATAATCTAAGCAGTGACATTTCAGGGACATGTGAGATGGTATAGAATACATAACAGGGATGGACCCTGTCAGGTTGCCTGGTTTGCATTGCAGCTTTGTGTGTACAAGTTGCATAACTGTGGGCAAGTTAATCAAACTCTCTGTGCTTCAGTTCTTCTCAAAAAACGTGAGATGATAGAGCATCTATAATGTTGTTCCATAAGTTAATAGGAAAAAATGGTTTGAGTTAAATGCCTGTTTATAGAAAGTTCTGTGTTATTTATCATGATGATGATAATGATGATGATGATGGTGATGATACTGGCCATTCAAAGAGATTTCAGTATCTTCTGCCTAGGGGTGAATTTGAAAGAATAGGTTTATCAGGTAAAGAGGAGAAGTGAGTAGCTACTGAATTGGAGAGCTGTTTGTTTGTTTGTTTGTTACTAGTCCTGGATACAGCTACTGTTATCCTAGATCTAGGTGGCAGTGAAAGGACAGGAGAGAAGTGAATAGATTATAAATATATTTGGGAGGCAGAGTCAATAGACTTGATGATGAATTGAATGTGAGGTTGAGGGTTAGAGAGATGTCAAGGAAGATTTCCATTTTTTTTCTGGCAAGATTAACTGAATAAATAGAGTTAAACTAGGAAGGAGGAAGGTAGGGTTTTAGGGAAAAGAGCAAGAGTTCAGGATTGAAGAGCTTTTTGGACATACAGATCAGGAGCACAAAAAAATTTTTTATCCAAAGAAATATATTTTTAGCAATGAGTTTTGATTGGGCAGGCTTGGGCATAATCAAAAGAGAAGAGGGCTCAACACTAAGTTCTAAAATACTTGAATATTAAGGAATTGAAAACACTGCTGTGTTAAAGAGAGATATCTTTTTTATTATTATCTGTACATGATATGCTCAAGTTCAGGACCCCCAAAAGACCGCCAGAGACCAAGATTGATGTAAGCAGCACTGAGGCGTTTATTGCGAGCTAGCTCAGTCCTCCATGCACACAGCAACTGGTGATGCTGAGAGGCCCCAAGCCTAGGGTTTGCAGCAGTTTTATACCCTCTTTGGGGAAGGCAGGGACTTTACATACATCATAGAATCTTTTAGCAAATCATCACACACCATAGGAGAATCAAACAACAACTCTTAACATTGATTAGCACATTCACTGGCGGGAACAAGTTGGGTAGGGGTGATTGGTTAGTACAAGAGGGAGATTCGTTTGAACTGATTCATTTAAGCCACAAGTGGAATACCTGCTGAACTACATGGTTTCTCAACATGTTATCAACCACCATAAACTACTGGGAGGGTCATCTGGCATCCCAGGTATTTTCCCTGTCTCATGCTGATTGGTGGTTGCTAGGCAGTTGCTATGGGTCCTCACCTAGCCTGAGTCAGGGACACCTGGTGCCACAGATATCTCCTTTTATTTGCAGACAAACAACTCAGCAGGGTGGGTATATACCTAGGAGTGCTCTGTGGGGTTTTCCAAGGACAAGGGCCACACTCCCTTCCTCGGACAGGCTTTGCCCTGAGGTAGAGGCTGGTTTCTCAAAAATGGAGTCACATCAGTTTCTCATACATAGGCATATAAAAATGTTATTGAGAGTATATACAACACATTATATTCACTCAGTAAGTTTCAATAAGTATACCAAGTTTATAAACCAGTTTACAATATTCAAGAATTCTTTGTTAACATAAGCTGATACATTTCTCACAATGGCTGTATTGGATAGCCAAGCAAGGACTATTGTTCCCATATCACAGATGAGAAAATGGAACAAAGATGTATGATTTGCCCTCAAATAGTAAAAACTGAATTATTTGTATATTCACAAAGTGCTTTTTGTTTAACAACTGAAGACTTAATTAGTAAAAAGAACAATTCTTTGATGTGTCCATTCATTAACTAGATGCATATTTTTGCTTATGATAAAGAAATGTAGGTTCAAAGAAGTAGCACACAGTATGACTTGAATTGAATGTTAGAATTTTTGTCACTAATGTGCATATTAAATTTGGGGTACAATCTATTTATAGCATAGTGGAAGCCAGAGTGCATGTCCTCAGTTAACAGGAAAGTTTGGAGTTTTATTTCAGCCGAAATCACTGATTCTCAAAGTCTGGTCCTCAGAGAGGCAGCATCAGAATTACTTAAACATTTGTCAGAAATACTAATTCCTGGGCCTTACCTTCAACCTACTGATTCTGAAATTCTGGCATGTGGCCCAGTCTGAGTTTGCATGTCCCCAGGTGAGTGTGTAACTCCCTGAGGCTATGGTCTAGACTAGTCTAGACTTGAACTTTTCTGTTCTTTATGCTGCCTGCTTTCTCTCCCATCAATCCCAACTCCTGTGTACACTCAGAAGAGCATAGAACTTAAAAGACTTTAAGGTTTCTCTGTGTATCTCTAAGTGGTGGGAAATTAATTTTGAAGAATGATAATTAATCATTCTTTATGTAAGATGTGAACTATATTCAGTTCAGCAGACATTGCTTCAGTGCCTACTATGCTAACCTCTGATGACAAGATAAAAAAAAAAACCCTACATGGCACAACCTAAGTCCACAAATTATAGGAACCTAAACTTATATCATAATAATTTTATTTTCCCTAATGAGTCTTTTTCATAGTGATCTCTAAGTCCTTCTAAAATATTAATATTCCCATGGAGCACAAAAGGTAAATGTTATTATCTTTACCTGCCAGGTGGATAAGAAAAGGTAAGGGGAACCACACTGGGAAATGCCAGATGTCAGAATCAAAGCTATTCATTTTCCTTAGAAGTGACAGTGAAATTGCTTACTTCATTTGAGTTATCCAAAAGATATCTATGATGTTAATATCATTCCCCCTTCCTTTTCATTTTAGTTATTACCTTAGATTTGTACCATTGTGTGCAATTTTAAATTAATTATTATACTCTAATGCCTAATTTTGGCTAGTACTTTAATTATGAAGTCATTTTAGTTTTTCGATGAATTACAGCTGAAGTAATGAACAGTATTTACTTTCATTAATGACAATTTTCATTACTCTTCCCTTCCACGACAACCACATAGTGAAAGCTTTCAAAGCCAGGGAAAAAAAAATCCAATAAAGAGAAAACTCTACAAGCCCTGCTGGTCTGTAAGGAGAGCAGTTGGAGCTAAATTAGGATGAATTGTGAGATGAAGAGGGATGGGGTGTGAGTAAAGAGAACTTCTGATGCTGTTTCCTCTCTTCTTGTCCAGTTAAGCAGAGAATGCATACTCCATATTCAGCTCTATAAAACAGTGGAAATTCAAGCCTGGGTTCTGTGTTTGGGCAAATTCATAAATTCCTTATATGATTTTTTTTTAATGTCAGTTGATCAGTGGTGCATGCTTGTAATCCCAGCAAATTAGAAGGCTGAGTCAGGAGGATTAGAAATTTGAGGCTAGTCACATGACCTTGTCTCAAAATAAAAAATAAAAAGTGCTGGAGATGTAGTTCAGCAATAGGTTCAATCCCCAGAACAACAACAACAACAACAACAACAACAAAAATTTGATCATTTCACTGTACCATGTATATGATCATCTGTCTGTTTAGACAATTTAGATCTGAGTTCCTCATCTCTAGGTTGAGATCTCTCAATCTAGGGAGGGTTTTTTTTTTTTCTCCACAAGATCAGAATTATCTACAGAGATTTCTTTTAAGATATACCTGCCTGCCTCATATTTTTCAGGAGAAGTCTAAACCTTAGAGGTCTGGGGTAAGGTTTAGTCATGTGCATGCTACAAAGGCTCCATGTAATTCTGCTATAGACAGAAGAATTCTAGAATATTGGCAAAAATTTACTTTTTGATCACTTAAAAATATTTTGTATTCTATAGATGACTATGGTTGCTGTTTTACACTTAATAGAAAACATTACATTGTATCTGTTTTCCACTTTTTTTCCCTAAATTTTCTCGATTAAATGAAGAAAACAAATATTTGCTATTACTTTATGGAAAACTTTTTGCAAAACTTCTCTTTCACCAGGCATCTCGTCTTATTTTACAAGCATCATTAAATTGGGTATATGGACACAAACCACAGATACAGAAGCAGTGCGCTGTTTGGAATGTTGTAATGGTCACTTACAGGAGCTGGTGAGAGTGAGCCTAGGTTTGGCCACTCCATCCCTCCTGTGTTAAATAGAGCTAACACAGCCCTGTCTCATAGGACTGTTCTGAGAAGTAAATTAGTTATTCAAAGCAAAGAGCTGTGATGCATATTGAATGGGTTGATCTTTGTCTTGGTATTCACCATTGTCATTCTTATTTGTGAAAATGCCCTGTGGATTCAACTTCAGGTTCTTTTGGTGCAATGTAAGAAGAAATTGCCTAGGTAAATAAATTGCACAAACATGATGCTAAGAATAGCATCTTAAAATAAAACATAGCCTACTTAAAATAGAACAAACAAAAATATTTATCACTGTAGAAATAAACACAGGTCAAATCAAATGAGAATAAGCCACCCCTGTTTACTTAGATCTTTCTGGAGCAATAGGGTCAGCCACCATCAGTTGCGTTTTGGCAGGCAGAAAATTGGGGAAACTTTGTGGTATAAGAAGTGAAGGCTTCTGTTGGGCCCCAAGAGGAGGTTGTTTCCATAGAGGGAAGCTGTAGACAGGCCTCATTAGAAGAGGGTCATCATATGTGATTGGTTAAGTGTATATATTTGGCTCTCTGCTAGTTAGTCCCTGAATTAGAACTGGGAATAAAGGTTAGGGGAGCTGTTCATTATGAATTAAGTCCTGACCTATTGACCATGTTGGGCTGATGGTCTCCATGATTATTGTTTAAATTTTTGGATTGTCGATAGCAATAGTGATCATACTTAATCCAAGTCTGATTTACAGCACTTGGATTTCCTGGCTGATTACTATAGATAATGGGATGTTTTCATAAGAATGTTGTTGCAATTGTGGGTAAGTTTTATTTTTGCATATGGTCTGTTGGCCTGTTCCATATTGTTTCCTATTATATTAGTAATTAGTACCTGTTTTAGTCAACTTTTTTGCTGCTGTCACGAAAGGACCCGGACGGCACAATTATAGAGGAGTAAGAGTTTATTTGGGGGCTCACAGTTTCAGAAGTCTTAGTCCATAGAAGGCTGGCTCCATTTCTCAGGGCTCCACGTGAGGCAGAACATCAGGAAGTAGATCACATGACGAACAGGAAGCAGAGAGAGACACCACTCTGTAGATACAAAATAGATACCCCAATGCCATGCCCCCAAGTCCCACCTCTTCCAGCCACACCCTACCACTTCCATCACCAGCCAGTTAATCTCAATCAGGATTGGGTTAAGACTCACAACCCAGTCATTTTTACTCTGAATTGTCTTGCATTGTCTCACACGTGAGCTTTTGGGGGGCACCTCACATCCAAACCATAACAGTATCAAATGAATTTGGCTAATTATGTCTCTGTGATCCTTAAATCAGAGTGACTAAAACCTGGACTTAGAAATTGCTTTAAGTTATAAATATTTTAACAAAACTTATAATATTGCATTGATTTTTAAAAAACATATTCCCATAGTAGTTGTTAAATGAATAAGTATTTCGAATCAAATTGATTTCGGACCTTATTTTAATGAATACTGTTTCTTTCTCCACTAGATTTGGAGTTAGGTTTTACTTAGTCTCATTTAGACTTTTTAATAAATTTAGCTAATAATTCTATGTTTTTAAAGTAGGGGGAGAGGTGATAAATTAGAAGATACAAGAGAACACACTATTAGGTAATGTTTTACTAATGTCTTTGGGGAGTATTAGACTTTTATTTTTCTCCTTATATTTTTTGCTTAGAATGTATCAAATGCCTCTGTATATGTATTGGATTCTATGGTCACAGAATCAACAAACAATAGATCAAAAATATTTCAAAAAATGTGTTTACTGAAGTATACAGATTTTCTTGCCTTTATTTCTTAATGCAATATAACAATTATATACATAGTATTTACATTTTATTGGTCATTGTAAGTAATCTAGAGATGATTTAAAGTATACGGGGGGATGTGCATAGGTTATATATGCAAATCCTACACCATTTTATATAAGGGATTTGAGAATCCATGAATTGTTTGAGAGGTTCTACACCACTCTTCCATGGATACAGAGTTACTGAGCGATGACTGTATTTAAATATTTGCTAAGGATAATTTTGTGATTGAACTGTGTTCATGGAGACTTCAGGTAAAAACAAAATTTCAAAATCTGTTAGTTGATAGAGATTAAGTTGCTTAGGAGTCAAATTTGGCAAGAAACAAGCCACCTAGGAAAACCCAGAGTTAATTGTTTCAGGGTAATGATACACTGTGGAATTGTTATGAGGTGGCATTTAAATCTGGCCTCTTGTGTTGTATTTATTGCCTTTGGGGCATTAGTCTTTTATGCATATAACTTGACTCCACTAAGGTAAAGCTTTGATATGCTGAAATAGTAAAGAGGTATGTTACTTGGAAAATTTATGACTCCCGACATCACGAAGACAAATAAGACCAGGTTTAGTAATTGGCTTTCATACTGTAACCAGTAAGCTTTGAATGCTCCACCTGGAGCATTTTGCTCTTGCTTGTCTCACATAAGAAAGTAGGGACTTTAAAACTTTTAGAAATGAAAGATGTTGATGTGTTTATTCCAAAATGTTTGATTTAAATGAATAAAATGTGATCCAAAGAGGTCAGTTGACCTTTTCAAGTTCACACAGTGAAATAAAAGAAAATTCAAAAGCAGAAATTAGATTTCTACTCTACCCTGAGAAGCTCTTATGTCTCTTTGAAAGTAATAAATATACAACCTGTGTATACACATATATAGATACAAAGTAAATGCACAAAAATTTATATAATAAATGTGTATATTTACATACATATAGTAAACAATAACATTAGTCCTTTGAGTCTTTGCATCAATCTACCTATTGTAAAGAGATGAGATAGTATTTTTACCCAAAATTAAGGGAAGAAATATTCAAGAGAAAACATTTATTCTTCTCAGAAGTTAAGGAAGAACTTGACAAGACATTTGTAATTTATAGCTCTCAAATTTTATCAGTAATAAAAAAGAAAGACAAATAAAATAAACAAAAAGAGTGGAAAAGCCAGAACCATGATCTCATGTATAAGTGAGGTCATATCTTAGTATAATTAAATACCTTTCCAGAATTAGCATTCTGTGGCGTAGGCTACTCTCATTGCTGAGCATTCACTTTATTAAGAAACCTCTAGTCTGCAGCAAAGAAGAAAACTGAACCTATGAGGACCACAGAAAAGTTGGCCCTCATTTGCATAATCCATCTTTATTGGTAAGTATGCAGATGCTATGCTAGGGGCTGATAGACTGGCCTGAGTGCCTGCATGCCCAGCTGTCTCCATGGAAACCCGGTCGGCATCTGTGAGTAGTGAGTGATGGCTCCATAAGGAGACACACCTGCAGCTCTTAAGTCTCAGCACATTTATTTCCTCCCCCTCACTTCATTCACTTCTTTTTATTAAATGAGTCAATTTGTCACCACTGTCTCTTCCAGATAGCATCCCAAGGTTCTGATGAGGGAAAAAATGAAACTTCCAATTCAAAAATTTGCAGAGACTTAGAATAGTATAGAGATGCTGCAGATGAAACTAAAGACATGACAGCTCTCTCTGGATTGAATGACTTAATTATTCTGGGTGCTCCTTCTCTGAAAAAAGAATCCACATATGGGTGTATAATATATTACAAAAGAGTAAAAATAGCTTATTTCAAGATACACATGGAGAAATTATATATATATAATTTATTACAGTATATATCTATAATTTAAGTTCATAGAAGACACCATCTAATAGAAGACACCATTTAATTGTGAATCTGTGATAACTAGGGTTATTAAATTTCTACTGAGGTCTGACATAAAAGTTTATTTAATCTCAGTATTATTTTTTCATGGTTTCAAAAAGGTGTTTGAATTCCTTCTCTGTCATGTAGACTTCCTATATTATGTTTGGAAAACTGATCATCACTGTTCTGGCTCACACCCATCTGGTTTAGTCAGGGTTCTCTAGAGTAAAAGAACCGATAGGATAATAAGCGACAAATATATATGTACGCATTTGTGAACACATACACATATGATTATAATAATTGTCTCATATGATTATGGAGGCTTAGAATTCTCAGTGCCTACAGTGGGAGATTTGGAGACCAAGGAGAATTGATGTTTTATTTTCAGTCTGAAGTCTTGCAGGTGGAGAAATAGAAAGACCTGGTTTTGTAATTGGAAGTCACAGTGAGAAAAGAGCAAGGCCTAGCTCATAGAATTAGGTATAGGTTCTCTCTTCCTTGTTTTTTGTTTGTTTTATTGAGATTTTCAGTTGAAGGCAATCTGGTTTACATAGTCGACTGATTCAAATGTTAACTCAAAATAAATAAAGCACTCTTATAGACACATCTGAAATAATGCTTGACCAAATATCTGGACACTCTAAGGCCCAGTCAGGTTGACACATGAAATTAACCACCACAGTTTCTTCCCCTGCTTTTCATGTGTACTATTTTGATGTTAACTTCTAAAAATAGTCCTTACTAATAGTTAGTTTCTGATGAACTCCCTTAAGCCTTTCTGGAGAGGGACTGAACATAAAGAAATAAGTGGGGAAATGTAAATAATAGATAAATAAAGTTGACATGCTGCACAATATTTTTTACAATTGTGTTGTATAGGTAACTTTTCCCCATGAGTCTTTGTTTATAAATCCCTTTAGTCAAAAATTTAAAATTCATAAACTAGATATACTCTTCATTGTCCTTCTATGACTAAGTTATTTGTAATTAATTAGTTATTGATTTTCTAAAAGCATATACATGAAATAGCCTAGACCCTCTCACATTTGCCAAAGTGTGGGAAACACCAAAATATTGCCAAACACACACTTACTTACGTGGACTTGTGGACTAGCAACCTTCCACATACATGTGATCCTCAACAGCTTATCAGTTTTCATAAAATATCTCTACCTCTTATATTCTGGTAACTCTCAGATCTGTCATGATTCCATTTGCATCTGTAGACTAATGAATTTACAGAAGCTAAATAGTGATTTTTATCTAAATTTTTCCTATTATTGACTGCCAAAAATCTCATAGCATCAAGCAATGGTTATAGCCATTTCCCCAGATATCAAACTTGGAAAGGATATTAATAGGGTATTTAGCCAAAAAAGAAAGGAAAAAAAAAATCTGAAAGAGAGACAAACAACTCACTGTTAATATACTAAGGAAACAGCCCTTGAATGTTCCATCAAAAAGCTTCTGTGCTTGGTCCTCCTACTGTTGACACCTGCTGATCCTTCTTACAACCCCTCACATTCATTAGAGCCAGCAAATCCCTCAGTGTCTTATGCACAATGTGGGCCAGAGATCTATACCATTAATTAATGTTGCACACTGCAGCAAGCAATTGGACTCATGTCCACAGTACAGAAGGTCAGGACAGGCACATGCTCTTTTATTGTAGTGAGCTCTGCAGTGATTGTTTAAGGCCTAATAATGTGTTTTGATGAGCATTATGATGACAAGTTTGAATTTAAGAAACCTTTGGATTCTTCTTCTGGGATGCATGCGCGCGTGAGTGCGCACACACATACACACACACATTCTCTGTCTCTCTCTCTCTCACACCCTCACATACTCAGAGTCCACATGATCTACACCAGATTTATAGTAGCAGTTACTGAATAATAAAGTACAAACATTAATAAATAAATAAATAAATAAATAAATAAATAAAAGAAGAAGAAAGGAAAGTCAGCCTGCATGAAAACAAACTGGAAAGGTTAAGAGCAAAAGGAGAATCACAGAACAGCTTTGGTCTGTTTGGAATGAATTAATCAGACCATTAAATAAATCTTTTAATCTAAAGCAACCCTTTCATTTCTGTACCCTGTAAAACAAAATGATGGAGAGCTGATGGCAGGATCTGCCATTGGTTCCTATTTGTAATACACAGATTGGAGTTCTGGCCTCATTAGCATTCTGTGTCAGTCAGGGACCACACATTCAGGCTGAATGCTCCAGTAGAAAAGCCTGGGTGGCCTCCAGGTCTCTCCCAGCTTGCTACAAACCTGCAAGCAGTCTCTTTCCTCTCTTTTCCTTCCTTCCTTCCTTCCTATCTATCTATCTATCTATCTATCTATCTATCTATCTATCTATCTATCTATCTATCTATCTATCTATCTATCTATCTATCATCTCTCTATCATCACCCATAACTTGGAGAATATGATAAAAACTCTGAAGCATTACCCAATTTCTTCTCCCCCCTCAAATAAGCCTATAAAACTAACCATTTAAATATGAACACAACTTAGGGAATGCAGGGACCCCCAGAAGCTAATAAATGGACCTTGAGTAAAAGTGAGGGAAAGTCAATACCATCCTCAAATATGTAAGAATATTATAAGGAGAGTGTCCTCAGATTCTTTCAATGGGACTTTTATCATGGCTCATTTTAACTTAAAGAAATACACAACTTAAATGCAACTCAATATAATTAATCATATATTAGAATTAAATTATTTTATTTATATTTTTATCCAAAAGTATGTTTGCACTGGAAGTAATAAATTTAGAGTGTTGATGCCTGTATTGAATTTTGCCTCTGTTGTGAGTGAGGAGTGTGTGCAACTCATTTAATTTCCTGGGCCTTGATTTTTATCACCTGTGAAATAATTTGGTAAAATTGTATGATCTTGAATTGTCCATTTCTGTTTTCATTTACACATTCTTATTTGCTCATGGTGCCTTTGAGAAAGAATTGCAGTGGTAGTAAAATGCACAAATAAATAAAAGGTACAACAAAAATATGATTATCAGAACAAGACTGCAAAATTCTATAGAAAAAAGGATGTAAAATGCTTTAGAATTTTTCTTGCTTTACTAGTAATTTTTCTAATAGTTGCTGTTATTCATATTTATCTTAATACTAAACTTTATGTTCCTTGAAGTCATGATTTGCATGTGATTCTTTTCTTCTTCTTTTTTTTTTAATGTTCTATGTCTCTTGGTATGGTACTAACTGCCAAGTACATGATCAAGAAATATTCTTGGTTGAATAAATGCATATGTAGAGTGGCAAGAGAAAAAAGGGCCAAATGCTTCAGCCAGTGTGGTAGCCTAGGGCCAGCACAGTGATGCTGGAAGCCCAATTCTGCAGAGTTCTTAGGAACTGTAAGTTTTTAGGGCTGTTTGATTAATGCAAAGAACACTTGGTAAGCCAAATGGGAAAAGACACTTTATGTAAAGCTATAATGACACAACATGCATTCTCTCCCTGGTTTATCTAATCACATCTGCATTTCAATGCTGCTGCTGCCCTGTGGATCTTCTAAATTATTGTTGGTCAGCCTTCCAGGAGAACATAAACCTCTCTTCTTTCAGGAAACAAAGGGGATGGTTGGCTTAGGTCTCCCCTGGAATTTACTACTGTTCATGCGGATCCAGAGATGAGGAATGCCAGATGGAGAGACCAGAGATTTCCTTCCCTTGAGTACAGACAAAAGTAGAGAAAAAAGGTTTATCTCATTACACTGGAATAAAAGAAGGATGCTAGTTTCAAAGTGGTCTGCTTTTAAACATCCATCTGAAAGTACAAGTGTGAGACCAGATTCAAATAAGAAAGCTCCCTTGTCAATTAGCTCACCACCCCCTCTACTCCCTCTTCTTCCTGTCTCCACCTCCTCTCCCACTCCTTCCTCCCCTTTTTGGAATCTAGCAAGATTAAATGGCCGATTTATCTTCTTGGCACTGAATTTTAAAGAAAACAGCTAACTGCATGATCATATTATTAATATTTATACCCTGTCACAGGATGTTGACAGATTAATTATGCAACATAGTATAAAAATCAGTAGAAAGCATGGGCTGGGCGAATGAACAGTGGCAAAGTTCACATATTAATATTATACCCAGGCATTGAGCACGTGTGTTACTGGATGATGATGTCCTCCTGGGAGTCCCAAATCCTCTCAGGTGAAAGACCCACTGGTTTTACTGCATTCTATTTTCAATTCAGGCATCATCTTTCTGGATATCAAGAAATTATGTTTATGAAGACTACTTTGTGCAGTACTCTTACTGGATCTTTCTGAGAGTCTACCCCCTGAGTCAAACAACCCTGACACAGACTGAGGGAAGCGTAGGCACCTGAGTAGAATTGATGGAAGTTTCTAGAATGGACAGTTTTTGACTGAGTTCTCAACAGATGGTGCTTTTTTCTTAGGATGTAAATAATAATTGTTTTCTGGTGAGAGTCTTTGTACATAATATTCTATGAGTGCTTGGAGAGAATAACAGAATAAATAAAGGAGACCTAGTCCTTCAGAAGCATATTATTTAGTTGGGGAAACAAAGTCTGTGTTAGACTGTGGTAAGGGGGGTAATGTGAGAAGTGTTCCAACTTGGCAGCTAATTATTGTGCAATCTGTTAGATTGCTTTTCTGCATCTTACATGCCTTTGATGATAATGGGGCTAATGAGAGGATCCCTCTGGATGTTGGTGAAATTCTCCAGAACTCAAAGAGCACAGCTATTGCTGCTCTCACAGACCTGGGACATACCTATGGCTCCATAACTGTTTTGTATTTACCAAATTATGGTAAGGTTTATTTTTTACATTTTTTGTTGTCCTTTTTTTTTTTTTCTCTTGCTACTGGTTATTGAACACAAGAATACTTTGTCACTGAGCTATATCCAAGTTCTTTTTCTTTTCCTTAAGACAGGGTCTCACTAAATTGCCAAGGCCAATCTTGAACTTGTGATCATTCTGACTTGGCCTCCCCAGTTGCTCAGAGTGGCGCTGCACATGGCAACCAAATTAAGTAAACTTTCTAAGCCATACAATCTTTGTGAAATGAATGGATATACTTACCACCAGAATTTGTTATATAGGTGTCTATACATGAATGCTTAAGGCATGCTTCCTGTAGCTATGCCATAAAATATTAAATAACATACAGAAATATTCCTAAAAGAGGATGCAACCCAATCACATCTCCCCTCCTGTCTTTTATATTGTTATTTGGTATTTTGCAGTGTTCTGTGGCTAAATGTGGTAGGCAATATTTCTACCCTGTGGTACAGTGTCCCAGATCTTATGTCTCCATGGAGTCACATGTGCCATTCTTTGAAAGAGGCCAAGGAACCCATTTGTACTCTGTGAGACTCTACAGGTCCAGCATCTGTGGCACTGTAATGATTGTCAACTAAGAAGCAGCTGCATTAATTGGGACAGAAATCTCAATGGCAATATGTTGCCACCCACACATAGAGGAGACTCTGCAGTGATACTTGACTGCTGGTCTGTTCCAGGAGTGGTAATCCTATCTCATACTGCCAGGGAGACTTGGGTGATGGATGTTACATATGTGCAGTTTGTCCTTGTTTCTCTCAATCAGTTCTAAGGTGTGCATTTGGTAGTTATGGGAGGAAAATGGATACAGAATTCTGCAGAGAAATTCACTTGAACCAATCAGTTATCAGGTCACATAACAAAAAGCTGTTGCAATCACAACACATCACATCAATTCTGAGAGCAATATACCTTATAATCACGCAATGCAAATAATCAAACCCAATAAGCAAGCAAACCTTCAATGTCATCAAGCAAAACTCCAACTACAGGTAGCTCTGATAGCCTTCAATCAGCTCTTTAACTCTTGTGCCCCAGCTACAGTAGTCATTGATGTGCTTTCTAGGCTTAGCTGGGAAATTTAGCATCCAGAAAGATGCTGCCTAGGTACTTAGTAAGTCATCTGATTCAATTAATATTTAGTAATATGCTCAGATCATCCATGAATTAGAACAACTGAATGCAGAAAAACAACCACTCTCTTCTTTCCAATAGCAATCCTTCCTGGATGCTCACTTATGCCCAGAATACATACTTGTAAGGCTGGATTGGGGAAAAAATATTCCAAAGTAAATTGGATTAAGTGGTATTCAAGGAATTAATAAAAAATACTGTCCAATCAATCAATGTGATCTTATTTGTATTATTTGATAAGTATATATTAATCACGCCAGACACGTGGCACATGCCTGTAATCCCAGCAGTTTGGGAGGCTGAGGCAGGAGGATCACAAGTTAAAAGCCAGCCGCAGTAACTTATCAAGGCCCTAAGCAACTCAGTCAGACCCTGTCTCTAAACAAAATACAAAAAAGGGCTGGGAATGTGGCTCAGTTGTTGAGCGTCCCTGGCTTAAACCCCCAGGACAAAAAAAAAAAAAAAAATCACCTATTATATGCTCAGCCCTGATGATTTTCATAGTCCCAGAGCAACAGAAAACAATGATCCTTGTTTAGAGGGACACACAGACTTCTGTAGAAATAGGACTGGGAAGAACATGGTGAGGCCATGAAGATGATCTCAGAAAAAAAGAGCCAATTCATTCTGTAGCTTGGAAGTCAAACTTTGTCAGCTGAAATTTTGTGTACCATGCTTGCACAATAAATTTGCATTTGTAATCTCCCTACTTTTTGAGGTTATAAGTGGTGAATCTTAACTCCAGTCTACACACAGAGCTTGAAGAACGTAAAGGCTTGGGGTGGATGTTAATGATAAGAGGAAAAACCCAAGAAAGAGATACACTTTTGAATGTTTTCCTTGATGTTCCATATATTTATCTATCTATTTATTTATTTATTCTGGTTCCAGGTATTGAACTCAGGAGTGCTTAACTACTGAGCAATATCTCCAGTTCTTTTTATGTTTTGTTTGGATACAGGGTCTTGCTAAGTTACTTAGGACCTCACTTACTTGCTGAGGCTGGCTTTGAAATTGTGACCCTCCTGCCTCAGACTCCTGAGCTGCTGGGATTACAGGCATGAGGCACTAAGCCTACTTTCCCACCTCATCATTTATATGTAACATTGCCCATTCTTAATGGTCACTGCCTATACAGTGAATAGTCCATGCTGAGGTTAGTGTATGGTTACCTGATGAGGTAACATAGTGCTCTTAAGCAGATAGAATGCCGTAAGCAACTCAGTGAGACCCTATCTCTAAACATTAGTAAAAACTTAATAGACTTAATAAGTGGAAATTATTTCAGTGTGTGGATCAGAGAAGTATAGAGGAAGCAAGTAGCTGCATATTTTTAACCTAATCAGTACTGCATTTGTATGTGTGAGGTAACTTTCTAACAGGTGCTTCATTTGGAATGGGCCCTGGTGAAGCTTAACATGCAGAGTAGTCTGTTTAAAATGAGCCCCACTATTGGTAAAATGTGACAGCATGACCCAAGGTCCATTCAGGCAAGCTGTGTTGTAAGGACAAAATTTTGGAACAGAAATCTTTGAAAGCCAAATTCTTGCTATTCTACTGCGACTACAGACTAGTGGATGCTAAGTTCTGAGCCTTTTTTTTCCTTTCTCTTTATAAACTCAATTAAAATGTGCATGGGCAATAATCTCCCCTTTCAGCACACCCATGGTGATTGATGGAGTTATTTCTAAGTGTGTTGAGGCTCAGCGGATCACTTAACCCTTTGCAGCACATATGCACAGAAGAGAACAGAAGAGAGGCAATAAAAATTTAAAAGCCAGAGCATGTGATAACATCTAGAAGAAAGGAAACATAGAAGAGAATTGAGCTTCATCCCATCCAAGAAGGAGAGTGGATAGAAGATGTTAGTCCCCTATGAACTGTGTGCTGTTCCCATTTTCAGAACTGAAGAAGCTTCTAGTATCGGGGTGGAGAATGTTTTCGACTCAAACCTCACTGCATGTTTACCAATGTGAAGGTTAATTATGAGGCAAGAAAATGCCACCATGAAGCTGAAGTTTTTCTATTGCTGCTTTTTGTCAGCATCTCCAGGAACCAGCAAATACAGAAGAGGCCCTTTGATAGCCACGTTGGCAGCCCACGTCGCTCACCACGATCCGGCAGGTTAATGTACCGCTGCCAACCTTCCAGAGTGAGGCAATCAGAAGCTCGGCTTGATAGAAATAAAATGAAATGTGTGGGGAGGAGGGGGGAGTCTGCAGTTGGTATTTCAGCTCCTGGCAAAGTCCTCCTCAAATCAAACCCTCCCTGGAAGGCGGGTATTAGCAGAGTGGCTGAGGGGCACCTGCAATGCTGAGATTAATCCCCTTTTTGTTTTCTTTCGGGTCTATCTAGGCACTGCTGAGTGGAAGAATTTATGTTGGCCTCCTTCCTAGAAGGGAGCTGCAGGCTGAGAAAAGAGGATGTGTCATCATATGTCACCTCTCAGGGTGCCTCTGTTGCTGTCTGTCTGTCGCTCTGGCCCTCCCTGGGTCTCAGCCCCTCCCTGCCAGTCAGTTCTACCTTCCTTGTGCTGTTATGTGATTTGTTTCTGTGCCTGAATTCTTATCTTCTATCAGACAGAGCAAGAGAACAACAGCTCTGATACCACAGCTCCAAACAGTGCTTCTCCAATGTGTGTCAGGTCTTCAAGACAAGATGGGAATTAAGTGACTAAAGGGGAACTAAGCTGAGTTTTGATCACACTCTAACTTTGAGTCCAGAGTCTCTTCCCAGGTTATGCATATATCTTTTGCAATTTAGTTAATTCTGATCCCTCAGGGGTCATTTTGAAATGTAGAGCAACCACTATTTCTCACAGTGGCCTTCAATGTTTTTATTTAAAAGTGGAATAATTCTCTGTAAAATATCATTGATAATCTTACTATATAAACCAGAGAGAAGTAAATGTGTTCTAATTGCTCAGGGGTAGGAAGAAGGTAAACGGGACATAAAGTTAGCCTACTCAGCTGCTCTATCTCCCAGGACCCAGAGCCACCACACACATGCCATTGTGCAGCCTTGCTCCTGGACACCTGGCTTTGACATCCTGGATGAATAGGCATCCTTCCTTATAGTCACACAAATGTACCTATAAGCAACAGTAGTTGGTCCCGTCCCTGGCAAGCATATTGTTTTCACTAGGACCCTTGTGTTCTAAGGTAGGGCCCTACCAAATTTTCAGAAAGAACGGGTTCTCTTTCCTAATACAGATCTCACTCTTAATCATCATAACATGCTATGTACCGTATTGTGGAGTGTTCTTTTTGCATGCATTTTCCAATCTGTTTATAATTAGGATACAGATTTTAATCTTAGCCCTTTGATAATAAGGTCCTTACTATTCTCCAGGAGGATTTTGGCAAAAAATAGTAGTGGCTAGTAATTT
Organism: Ictidomys tridecemlineatus; assembly: GCF_052094955.1. Taxonomy (NCBI): domain Eukaryota; kingdom Metazoa; phylum Chordata; class Mammalia; order Rodentia; family Sciuridae; genus Ictidomys; species Ictidomys tridecemlineatus. The sequence continues at coordinate 63,459,625 of NC_135489.1, forward strand.
GTTCCTTCTTTTGCTATATCAGGGGGTAGGAAAGGGGAGTTTATCCAGGTATCTTATCTTCCCCATTATGCCATCTCCCAGAAATGCAGATAGGAGCAAGGTTTTGAACTTAAGAGTTGGTGTTGTGGAAAATGGCAACCCTACAATGGTGGTACCCAAGGAAGAATTCTGGGCTCTGGGCTGCTTGGCCTGAATCCAAAGAACAGAGGCACTATTCCTGGCTCACTCCTGAGCTGCTCCGGCATCCTGCCTAGCTGAGCAGTTATGCTTCATTTAGAAGAAGAGGCAACACTAGCGCCTATCTCATGCAGTGTTAAATAGACATGAGATGCAACCTTTTTTTTTTTTTTCCCTAACAGCACAAAACCCTTTTCTGAAGAGTCACCTTGACAAGAAACAGTTTCTTGTGAAGAATCACTGCCTGCCACAGTTAAGTCAGAGAACCATAAAACAGAACTCTGAGTTTATATTCTGTGCATTTTCATTTACTTTCTCTGTGGCTTTATGGAGAATTATATTTCTGCTTTGTTATTGTTAACTGATGAAGTTTCACAGATTTATTGGGAATAGGACATATGCTGAGAATGCTGGGTACATGAAAGTTGCCATACAAGCTTATGTAGATATTAACATGTTCAGTGAAAACTTCAGTGGTAAATCTAGAGAGCATCTGAATTAAAAAAATAATAATACTAAAAGGGTAAATTGCTTATCTCCAGTTTCTCAGCTATTCCTTTTTTTTTTTTTTTTTGCCTTCTGAGTCCATAGAAAGAACCATTGGTATATTTAGCTGCATTTCCTCTATTGAATAATCGGCTAATTGATTTATTACAGGCGTGGCTTTTCGGCTTTCTGTTCCTTAGCATCCTGCAGTGAGTTTTGTTACCTTCTTGGCCCTGTTTATTGCATCCCCATTGTGCACATAACTGGAAACTTGGCACTAAGCAGATAGGGAAAAATGCATTCTATAGATATCAAAGCTCTCTTGGTTAAATATTGGTCTCTTCTGAGGTGGATGGCTCCCAAGACCCTGATGATTTTTGAAATATGCTCTAAATAACCTCTTTTTCCATGTGAACACAGGGCTCCGTGGATGAAGGTTATTTTCAAATAGCCCTCAAGGTTAAAGCTGGTTGCTCTTCCAGATGGTTTCTATCTAATTCTTTGGATTATGATATTGAACCACTCTGTGATCAGAACTCCTAGTGCCAAGAATAACAAGAAGTGGAAGCGAGCCACAGTGAGGGATGCTGCTCTGAGGGCATGCAGAGATTTAAGGGTCAAGGCCAGACCATATGGTCTATCAAGGCTCTGCTGCAGTAACCCTAGGAAATACAAATCAACTCACAGGATTGCTCATCATCTCTGTTTCCTATTGTGTCAGTCACTGAACCCCCCAAGTGCCCCCTTCTTCAACTTCTTCTTGCACTAAATTGTATCACAGGCTTCTTTCTGCAGTAACTTGTTTAATTCCAGCTGCCACTGCTTCTACCAAAGTCCTCTGGAACTTAATTCAAAATGGCCACAGCATTGAACAGTGCAATGAAGATATAGAGAGAGCCTTTGCTTACAAAGACACAGGGAAGGTGTTTTCTCAACCTTAAAGCATGTGGCTTAGACACCTCTGACTCAGCTACCCTGGCAGAAAAACCAATTGTACTGTTAGCTCTGCATGCTGGAAAGCAAGTAAACCTCAATGCCAGTATGGGGAAGTTGGGGACAGATCACTTGCCAGGGTAGAGACAGATTTAATTATCTATGTTTTGTTTGCCAGCCTTCCTTCTCCTTCTTCTTATTCTTTTTCTATTCTTCTCTCTCTCTCTCTCCATCTTTTGTACTTTGGACCTGGAACATTTCCCAAAGTCTTATGTGTTCTGAGGTAGGGCTTTTAGGAAGAGATTGGGTCATGAGGGCTCTGATCACATCAGTGAATTAATCTATTAAACTGGTGGTAGAATTGGATACTGAGAGACAGAACTTAGTTGGAGGAAGTAGGCCAATGAAGGCACGCCCTGAGTTTATCTTCTGCTGAGCACTCTCTTTTCTCTCTCTCCCCAACCTCTCACCCCAGTTCCTTCTGGCTGCAATGAGTTTACCAACTTTCCTACTCCAGGACCTCCCACCAGGATTGTCTGCCTTGCCTCAGGCTCAAAGCAATGAAGCGGCCAATCATAGACTGAAACTATGAGCCAAACTAAACCTTCCCTCCTTTAATTTGTTTATGCTAGGTGTTTTGGTCAAAGTGATGGAAAGCTAACACTCTTTCCTTCCTCCCTGGTAGCCCTCCCTTCCTCCCTTCTTCTCTTTCCTCTTCCTTCCTTCCTTCCTTCCTTCCTTCCTTCTATCCTTTCTTCATTTCTTCCTGTTATGAAAGCAGTTACTTCAGCTTGAAGCTAACTGACTTCAAATTCTTGCTTTCTTTTTAGCAAGAGTAGAACAAGGCTAAATACATTCATCTTATCTTCAAATTCCATGGGGCAGTAATTCATATCGATTTTGTACTAAAGTATTCCTACCATCTAAGATCATGTTTGAAACAGTAAATATTCAACAAGTAATTGTTGACTTCTGAATAATGTTTGAAAATAGAAGCTGAAATTCTAGACTGTTTTTCTGTCTGTAATATTACCCCCAAAATCAAATCAGAAAGATTTTGCTCTGGAATCACCAGGAATTGCTACCATTTCCTTTCCTTTCCCAGACATATACTCATTAACACAAGTGCTGCTTGGAGTTGAGACCTTGTTCTGGCCTCCCCAGTTTTGCAAATGTCTTCAGAATAGCATTTGAAGATAAGCTGTTATGTTTCAGTTACTGGGCTTCAATACTCTGGAATGTTTAAATGTTCATAATCCATATTCCACCATCTTCTTTCTCTGTATATGATGAAGCAATGAGATGAAAGTTCTGTTTGATCCTAGCATACAAATATAAGAAGAGGAGATATAACACTTTAACCTTTACCTGTCAAAACCAGTCTTGGGCTATGCATATTCACACACAAACACACGCACTTGCCTGCTTTTATTCAGGCCTGTTCTTCCCTTTGGATGTTGAGGATTTCTGTTGCTTTGTTATACTATTTAATTTTTTATTTGTTTATTAATTATACCTGACAGTAGAATGCGTTTATGTACTTTGATATATCATACATAGATGGATTATAATTTCTCACTTTTCTGAGTGTGCATGTTATAGAATCTATTGGTCATGCAGTCACACATATACATACAGTAATAATGTCTGTTTCATTCTATTGTCTTTCCTATCCTCACATCCTATTCCCTCTACCTAATCTAAGGTAACATTATTCTTCCCTAGTGCTCCCCTCCTTATTGTCAACTAGTATCTGCATATTAGAGAAAACATTCATCCTCTGCTTTTGTGAGATTGGTTTATTTCTCTTAGCATGATATTCTCCGAATCCAACTATTTACTGGAAAATGCCATGAGTTTACTCTTCTTTAAAGCTGAGAAATATTCCTTTGGATATATATACCACATTTTCTTTATTCATTCAACACCTAGGTTGGTTTCATAGTCTAGCTATTATGAATTGAGCTGCTATAAACATTGTTGTGGATTTATCACTATAGTTTGCTGATTTTTAAGTCCTTTGGGAATAAACCAAAGAGTGGCATAGCTGGGTCAAATGGTGTTTTCATTCCCAAATTTCTGAGGAATCTCCATACTACTTTCCATAGCAGTTGCACCAATTTGCCGTCTCACCAGCAATGTATGAGTGAGTGTACCTTAATTTTAACACCAAATAGGAGCATCTACTTTGAGGGTTTGGAGTAGATGTTGAAATGAAAATTCTCTGATTAATTGAGGAGTGAGTTCCAGCTATGGAACGAAAAATCTGGAGGCTATTTTGTCTTGTTGAGTAGGTATAGTTTTAGCATTAAATGATCACATACAGTGGCTCCAGTTACATGCATTTTTTAGGATGATGCCTGAATATGTCACCTTTTTAAAACAACGCAGCATATTTCAGTAAAATACTCAGCATACTCATATTCAGCATACTCCAGTAACATAATATACAATACTGACACCCCCACATCCTCCTCCTCCTCATTCACAATGCTACAGAGGCTGCCACAAACCTACTCAGCAGAGCAGCCTCCTCACCAGAGGGAGCACTTATGGTGCTGACCTTATAGAGCAATTTCATTCAGGAATAGAGAGACTCAATTGTTCATAAGCCTGACATTTATTACTCGGAGATTCTTTCTCCACAGTACAAGCTGCTCTTTACAATTTTATCAAATAAAATGCTGCTTTTACCAGCATCTTACTTTCTTCTTTGCTTCCTCCCACCACTGTCTGCTTCCATCAACCCCATGGTCTTGCATGGGGCAATACTTCAGTTATGATTTGGATATGAAGCCCATGCCACACATAAAAAAGTTCATGTATTGAGTAATGCAGTAATGTTCAGAGGAGAAAAGAATGGGTTACAAGAGCTGTAACCTCATCAGTGGATTAATCCATTTGATGGATTAATAATTTAAATCAGCTACTGTGTGTTAATTATAGGCAGGAGGAGCATGGTTGGAGCAAATGGGTCACTGAGGGCATGACCTTGAGGACTGTATCTTGTCTCTAGCTTCTCTCCTTTCTCTTTCTCCCTTTCTGTCTCTGTCTCTCTCTCTCTCTCTCTCTCTTTACTTCTTGTCTACCATGAGCTGAGTAAATTTTCTCTACCATGGCTGACCATGGACTTAGACCTCTGAAAGTAGGGTCCCAAATAAACTTCTTCCTCTATGTTGTTCTTATCAGGTATTTGATCACAGTGATACAAAAGTAGCACACACAAGTGCAAAATTTAGGGACCATCATCTGGAAAGCCTGTTGACTCCTTAAGCCAGACTGATGTCCACTGCAAAAGGTGTGTACTGTGTTTTTCTTCTTTTATTTAGGCAGACATTCATGGGAAAGAAGGTGTACAAAGGTGTTTCTTGTTTTTATTTCAAAATGCTTCAGTTTCTTCTTGGCATTTTGTAAGTTTCTAGGTCAGACCAAAACAAAGTAAATATATGATGATTATGCAGATCCCCCAAATGCTTAAAAAATAGAAGGAACACACATTAATTATTTCCCAGGTCAAAGGATGAGAGGACTCCATATATATCTCTGTAATTACATTCTTTTAATTAGCAGACCACTAGATTGCAGGAACCACAGTGCTTCCCATCTTGCTTTAGTTGTACTGAAATTTGGAGAATGGATAGTTCAGTGGTCTGCAGGCAAGGGGAAAATTTAAATGGATCACTAAATACTGTGCCAAAAATGAGTTGATAACATTATATATAAATACAGAGAATTTGGAGGATGTCCTTCCCCAAGTCTGAATCATAGATGGTATCTAGTGCTGTTATGTAATGTAACCCTTGGAGAATGGAGTTGCAGGGAATTGGGGATAGTTTAAAAATAAGTATAATAGAACTCCTTTTATAGTCTCAAATACAACAAGGAGGTTCTTAAAACAGGATAAAAGAGCTACATACAGTAGTGATTCTTAACCACTGACGGAAAAGCATTGCAAATAAACCAGCACATATGCATGCACCTTCATTTGATGTGTGGCACAAATCCTCTGTGGGAGTGAATCTGCTGATGAGGACTTGGTATCTTTTTGAACAGACAATATTCAGAAGTCACCACCCATGTTTTCTATTGTGAATTTCTTTACAGACAAGCATGAAGGTTCTTATTGTGAAGCAATCTGAGTACAAAATACTTCTAGATTTTTAACAGTTTTTCTCCTCTATGCTGCATTATTTTCCATATCTAATTAATTTCTGTCTTTTTTCTTTTCCCAGCTTGTTTTATTGAATCTTTCCAAAACATTCAGGTTAGTTTTTATGAACACAGCTGTTCTCCTTTCATGCTCATGTTGTATCAGTTTATGAGGGACTCAGGTAAATCATATAACTTACTTATATAAGTAAACCTCTTAAGAATAGGTTTGGGAGAAGATGAAACCAACTCTTGGTAAGCATGTGGCTCAAATATTAAATACCTTAGTCCCTGGTAAACCAGAGAGAAACTCATTAGTTTTTTTTTAAAAAAGGAACTCAGCATGCTATGGACTGCAGACTATATGACCCAGAGAAAGAATGGACAATACCCATTAATGCAGCATGCCAGTCAAATACAGTTAAGCAGAAATTAGCTAAGAGAGCTTTTAAGGTATACTTAATGCGGGCTCAGGTTCATGTGCTAATATTAGCTATTGATCTCAGACAAAATGACATAGCTTCTCTGAGCTTCAGTTTATTTATGTGTACAATGAGAAGATATGACTAACTAGCCTATGTGAGCACACACTGGAAAAACCACCCAAGACTCTTTTAGAGAGATGAAACATACTAACTAATATGTGTGGTTGCTCTGTTAACTATAATCTACACATATAAGCTCCTTTTGAACTTATTACTTTTAAATAATTTATAGCTTATAGAAATATCCTAAGAGTAGCAAAAAAAAAAAAAAAACAGACACTAAAAGATTGTCCTACTCTTATCGTGTGTCACATTTGTTTTCTCATGCTTTCTATGGGTAGGCAGATGGGCAGACACAGGTAATGTATGTACATGCACAGTATTTTTCCGACTATTACAGAGTCAACTGAAGACCTCAGGCCCAGTTTCCTCAGCACTACAGTATGCATTTTCTAAAAACAGTTTATTTTCTTATGGTTATAAAAATAGTGAAATTTAACAGTGATACCACATTATCATTTAGTGCAAGGTTATTATTAGACATTTTTCAACTTTCATACCAATGACCTTTATGGCATTTTTATTTTTCATCCAGGATCTGGTAAGAGAGCACACAGTCCATTTGTTTTTCATTTTTCTTAAGTCTCAGCCTTTTTTTTTTTCAGGATATTGACATTTTTTTTGGTAGAATTTCCCTCCTATTTTCTGAATGTTTGACTTTTCCCAACATTTATATATTGAAACTATAATCCTCAATGTGGGAGTATAAGGAGGTGGGGCCTTTGGGAAATTTTGTTTTCATGCGGATGAAGCCTTTGCTGATGGATTAGTGCCCTTATAAAAGGGTCCCAAAAATATCAGCCCCTTCTTTAATGTGAGGCTACAGGGAACAAGGTTTTCTGATATGTCCTTATGCCTGGACTTGTTTTGCTGCAGGAATACTGTACATATGATGTGTCTTTCTTGATATGTCATTTTAAGTGTCATGTGAAACTGGTTTGCCTCATAATTGGTGATGTTAATATTTATTGCTTGGGTAGGTTGCTGTCACCAGAGTACTCCACTTTAATGTTACTGTTTTGTCTATTGAAATGAATAATCTCTGACAAAATATTTTGAGACAGTGTAAATAACTTGTCTTCATCCAATTTTTGTTTTAACATCCATTGACAATTCCTGCCTAGGTTAATTGTTACTGGTATGATGATGAAATGGTGATTTTTTTTTTCTGACTTATCATCCCTTATACATCATTAGGTATTTTGTTTCTGTAAGAAAGATTTTTCAGTTTTCCAACATGCTTCTGAAATTTTATTCGGTGGGTTACAATCATTTGAGTTACTTATTTAGATGTTCATTGGTCCTACATTTGGTCAGTTGGTGTCCCACCCAGCTGTTCCCTGTTTCCTTTATATATGTTTTTTCATCATTCTGTAAGCACTTCCTTTCTTTCTGAAACAGGATGTTTTAAATTCACCTTCTGCTTTCTCTTGCCCAGTCCAAAAGTCAAGCATTCCTTCAAGGAGTCTTGGTTTTCTTGAGTAGGGTGTGGCATTTAGAAACAAAGGTCAGAGTGCCACATGTGATTTTTGTTACTGGGATATCATTGTGCCTGGAAAGTAGAAGTAGGCAGATATAAGATATGTCTTTTTTTTAAAAAATTTCTTTCTAGAATATTTTAATCTCTGTTGCTGTCCCATCTTTGAACTCAGGTTACTCATTGATAAAATAGATTGCTGAAAATTTGGACTTTGCTTCTCTGTAAGCCTAGAAACGTTTTCAACTCCAGGTTTAGGTTCTTTTGCTAGCTAAGAAGCAAAAAGTTTCAGAGAGGAACAGAATAACTGTCTGTCCATGTCAGGAAATACAAAGAGCAGTCTTATCAGAAGGGATTAATAACTATTATTAATTCTCAGAGCTTGTGGTCTATGTTGTCACAAATTTAGAAATTTCACATTAAAGGTCAAAAGCTCCTGGTAGTATCTTCCCCTAAGGAATGTTTTGTATAACAAAAATATTATTATTAGATACTAATCACAATTATAATTATTGTGTTTACTATTATACTTATGAGTGATGTGTTAATTACAATTAATATTATTAATAATAGTAATTATTAACATATGTAACATTTGGAATTATACCACAGGCTATTCTCACTATGTTCTGATTAACGATTTTTTTTTTTAATTTTGGTACCGGGGATTGAACTCAAGGGTGCTTAACCACTGAGGCATATCACCACCAGACCTTTTTTTCTTTTCTTTTCTTTTCTTTTTTTTTTTTTTTTTTTTGAGACAGACAGCCTCACTAAGTTGCTGCTGAGGCTGGCTTTGAACCTGTGATCCTCCTGCCTCAGCTTTCGGAGCCACTGAGATAGTCATGAGCCACCATGCGCAGCATTTCATTTAGTTTTTACTTGTATCATCCTTCCCGCTGAAGTCCTTTGGAAACTAAGAGCAGAAACAAGAATGTGGACATTTATTATCCTGAAGCCCACAGTTCCTGGCATCACTTTTAGAAGATGTTACCTCCATGGGAGCTAGATCTTGTGGCCTTCCCTGGGGAGAAATCAGTAGGAGCCAGGTGCTCACACCAGCCATCTGAACAGAGGGTTGTGTCCCATCAAATTCAGTGAGAAAAAAACAAGACTGAAAGTCAAGGAGGTTTCACACCAGGGTAGGAAAGCAGGTGTGAGGCCATGTGCCAGCTCTGCTGGCCTTGAAGAAGCCCTGATAGAGCAGAACTGCCACCTTGCTAGGATGTGAATTTGGTGGGGCAAGGGGAACATACAAGGTCACTATTAAACTCCATTACCTTTAAATGTGGCCCCAGTAAAGACAGATTCTCACCAACCAGTGAAGTTACTGCTTCTTCATTAGGAGTGAGTAAGAGGTTGGAAAAGAGTGAAAAGATGTTTTTGTCCATTCCTGTTTTCTTCTGCTAAATGGAATGGGAGTCCTCTATGGAAACAGGGTAGAATGAGAAAATATAAAATTCTCCTAAATCACTTAGTATTTGTGGATTTTATGACAAGAACTTTTCATGTCTTACAAGGATTAATCCTCACAATAATCTTACAAAGTAGATATTAAAAGCCCTGTTTTATAGATGGGGAGACTGACCCCTGGATATTAAGCCATATCATATAGCTCATTGTAGAAAGCAATGTCTGTACCTAGGTGTTCTGTCTGCAGAGGCATGTGGTCAGTCCCTGATGTTGCTGGCCTCAAGGGAGACCTGTCTCCTGCAGGTAGGGCAAAGTAATCCAATAGGAAATCATGCCCAGAATGAGCATGTGCATGTTAGGTTAAGAAAGCAATGAGTGGGTGGACCTGCCTCAAGGCAGGAGGTACCAAATATAAAACATCATCTTATCCCTGTCTCCAGTGTCCAGCTGGTTCTGACCAAGATATATGAATAAGGACTCCTCATTCAGCACATAAAACCAAAGCAAAGCTGACAAGAGGGATTTCTTTCACTTTCTGATTATTTCCCTCTTCCCTCTTCTGAGCATTTCTGTGCTGAAAGATCAATGTCTCCCACTAATCAGTCATCCAACAGTTTAAAGAACATCTCAAAATATTCACTTTAATTTCCTTATAACACTGCCATAATCCCTTTGAGTTTTAGAGCTCTGGAGCATTGGTGATCACCAGCCAAAGCAAGTTTTCTGGGATTAGAAGTAGTTGTTTTTTATTCACAGGCTGATTTATTTAACATTGGGTTTTCATATTGGAAACCAATTGCATTGTCCTTGTGATAGGATGAGAAATTAGAGAAGGTGAGGAATGGCTCAGTAAGAGCAGGGTGACTAAATCATGGGGAGTGACAGCACTTTCACTTAGCTAGGCAGCATGGTGTTGACATGACCAGTGCAGGCTGCAAGACTCTCATCTGAAAACCTGAGATGCTGTAGTAACATGATTTCTGCCAGCTTTTCTTCTTTCCCTCTCTTATTCTCTACTAATCAGTAGCTCCGTTGAGATGTTTACAAGTCATGCCATCAAATATGGTCATTATATGCATCACTAAAAGATTTCCCTAGAGGTGAACTCATGTAATTTTCCTGAACATGTAACTTAAAAGGAAATTGTTTTTCTGTGGTTTTAGGGATGGAACCCAAGGCCTTGCCTATGCTAGGAAAGCCACTGAGATACATCCCCAAAGAGCATTGTGATCCCAGGAAGCTATAGAGTGTAATAGAAAGAGCATCACTTTGCACGTTAGGCAAATGTAAGTGTATTCCCAACTCCACCAATTAACTCTGGAAATTGTCTAAGTATTCTGGCTCTTAAATTCTGCATTCATAGTGCTATTGTATAGATTAAATTAAGGAATAGGTCTGAAGATTTTGAACAAGTTATGGTTTTTAGTAGGGTATTCTGTAAATTGGAGTTATTTTAAGTAATATAGAAATTATTTGTTTGATTGCCAACACATCTTATCTAAGAGGTGTAGTTTTGTTTTTCATTTACTTCATATATATGTCCATCATTTCATTTTTCATACTGTTAGGCATAATACCATGTACTTAACCCAAAGAGCACAGGTTTGTAAAGTAAGTGAGTGAACTTGGTAGGTTCTTTCCTTACTACTAAGTATGAAACATAGCTGTACCTTGTTATGATTTGGATCTGGAGTGTTCCCCTAGAAATTTGTATGTTAGGCAATGCAGCAATGTCCAAGAGGTTAAACTTTTAGAAGATGGATTGGATTATTAGGGGTCTGATCTTACCAGTGGATTAATCCATTTTGTGGGATAATAATTTGTATGGACTGGTTGGAGGTGGTGGAAATTGTAGATAGATGAAGCATGGCTGAAGGAAGTGGGTCACTGTCAGGGGGCAGCCTTGTGGAGTATATCTGTCCCTGGTCCCTTCTTCTTTCTCTGCTTCCTGGCTGCCATGAGCTGAGAACCTTTACTCTGCCATAGCCTTCCACTCTGATGTTTCTACATCAGAATCAACTGACCATGGATTGAATCTCTGAAACCATGAGCCAAAATAAATCTTTTCTCCTAAGTTGTTGTTGGTAGGTATTTTGTTCAGAGCTACAAAAAGCTTACTAACACAGACCTGATGGTGCCATGGTAATAATGATGATGGTGGTGGGTAGTGATGGTAATGATGATAGAGGACAATGAGGATGATAATCATGATGATGATGATGGTGATGATGATGATAAGTGATGAAGGTGGTGATTACCATGATACTAACATTTTTAATGAAAGGAAATATAAGTTGGAGAAATTATATGTTCATTGCATGTCTCTTTTTGTCTTGGCCTCCAAGAAACCCAGGTAATTTAACATTCAAAAATACTAACATTTCATTCAAAGTGTCTCAATTATTTCTTGCAGTCTAATTACTTTTTTTGTGCTCTTATTATAATGATTCTTCTCAGAGTTTTAATATCATTAACATCAGATTATTTCAAAAACTAGATAGGAAAGTACATTCACTCTTATGAGTATTCAGTAGAATGCCCCCCCACTCCTACACACATCTGTGATTTTTGCTTTTTGTAGTTTCAGTTAACTAAGGTCAACAATGGTATGAAACTCTTAAGTGAAAATTCCAGAAATAAACCATCTTAAGCCATATATTGTGCATTGTCCTGAGTAGTGTGATGAAATTCTGTCCCACTTGAGACATTAATCATCCTTTGTCCAGTGTATTCATGCTGTATATGCTACCTGCCCATTATTCATCACAGGATTACTGTGCTTGTCTTCAAGTAACATTTATTTTACTGAATAATCATTCTAATGTGCAAGCATTGTTACAGTGTGTTGTTATTATTATAGAATTTCATCATAAGTTTTGTTGTTAATCTATTTTTTTTGTACCAGAGCTTGAACTCAGGGGCATTTAACCACTAAGCAACACCCTGCAGCCTTTTTATTTTTTATTTTGAGATAGGATCTCACTAAGTTGCTTAGGGCCTCACTATGTTGTGAGGCTGGCCTCAAACTTGTAATCCTTCTGCCTTAGCCTCCTGAGTTGCTGGGATTACAAATGTGGGTCACTACACCCTGCTGTTGTTAATCTTTATTGAGTTCAATTTATAAATTACACTTTATCATATGCATGTATAGAGATATTTAGGATACGACTACTAGTACTCAAGTACTTATTGTAATATTAGTACTAATTGTAATTGAGTCATGAAACCAATGCTTGAACCACACAGCTGTTGCTACCCTGGTCACAGGGACAAGTAAGTCACAGATCACGTCTGGAGCACCTTTATATTCTAACACTTATCTTACCCAAGCATGGTTTCTTATAACCCATTTACAGGATTCTGAGGACAGAGGGATGGCTTCTCAATTAACTGCTTAGATTAGGGACATGGTGCTTTTTGTATTGACCTAGCAGATGGACAGACTGCCTGCTTTTAGCCACTTGCTCTATGGCACAGCCAAGCCAAGGCCAAGCCACAATGTTAGAGGGGAGCATTGTTCATGGTATTTCTGTGCTTTGGAGACCTGTGGGAGACTGTAACTTGACAATAACAAATCTATACTATGTTTTATTGTTTGTGTTTTTCAACTGTAAAAGACTTTGAAAATACTGACATATAACTAACAAATCTAGGATCAGTCACGTAACCATTCCATACTTCAGTTTCTGTAACTGAAAAATGAGTAGATTGTTACTACATATAATTCTTTTCTTCAGGGATGAATCTATTACTTGTTCAAGTAATTCTATTTCTTAAAATATATTAAATCCTTATTTCAGAGATAAAACAGCTACTCCAAATGCTTTGCCAAAAAACAATATTGTAGGGTATTCTTTTACTTGAGGAATGTAATGACAAAGTAAAATCTATGGTTCTTAATGAGTTCCAGGTTTGAATAAAGCAGGTGTGAAATGTACATTTGTGTAACTGGAGAAATTTAAATATTGACTAACTATCAGGTGATAAGGATGGCTATATTTTGATTATATTAAGCACATAAACATATTGTGTTTCTGTAGAAACATCAAATTTTAAAATGTGCATCCTAAATATTTATGGGTGAAATGACATACTTGCTATAACTTACTTTAAAATATTTCAGTTAAAAGGATGAAGAAAATATGACAAAAAATCAGAAATTTCCAAATCCACATTATGGTGTACAAGTATCCATTACACTTAGGTTGAACAATAGGAAAATGCAAATATGAGATCATTTTTAACTTAAAAAAAGCAATTTCCTATGGTTCAAGCTTACATTGGTCTCCAATTTTCTCTTTCTTACTTTTCTGTAAATCCAGGGTCACTTAACAACTGAGGTACATCACCAATCCTTTTTATGTTTTATTTTGAGACAGGGTCTCACTAAGTTGCCCAGGATGTCCTTGATCTTGTTATCCTTTTGCTTCAGCCTTCCAAGTAGCTGGGATTACAGACAAGTGCCACCATGCCTGACTGGTCTCTAATTTCCTGTGCACTTGATATTTTAATGAAAACTTTTCCAAAGTTGCCTGTTGTCGACAGGAAAAAACTTCCAGACACTCAAGTAGGGTACAGAGTCAGCCAAGCCCTCTTATCCACCTCAACTTCTCCAGCATGCTTCTTTTTCTCCCACCTACCCACCCAAGAACTCTGTGGAGCTTCAGTTCCATGCCCTTGTTGAAATACTTGCTTTTCAGAATCTAGCCACACAGATCCCTATGACTTTGTGAAGATCTCTCTTTTCTCCAGCACATCACACTTCCTTGCACCACTCTGAAAGCCACTCACATTCCAGTCTTAGCTCCTGGTCACATGAATTTTAAAGTCATCTGAGTCTGCCCCTTCAACAATATCATAGTCCCTCACCCTCCATCTTGGTAGAACTCTGCACTGCACCTTATGCATCATTACACCCATTTCTTTAGTCTGTTTTCCCTAATCCATTAAGTCCCTCAAAGTAATCCCTTATTAGCCTTTGTATGTCCAGGAAGCATCCCTTCACTATGACTGAAGGGCTGATATGCTCCCGGCTCTGTGTTTACCAGCTTACAACAGCCATCTCTCAGTGATCCCTCAGCACATGCGCAGGATCAAAGTTAAATGCATGACTGTTTGTTGAATGACTGTGTAAAGGTTAGGTTTTGAATCCAAGCAAGTCTTCTTTCCACTTAACATCATGGCCTTTCTTTGCCTGCTAAGAAATACAATTAAAATGAATGGGCACAATGGTACAACTCAGGAAGACAAATGTAAATACAAAATCAAAAGCACCTGGAAATTAAAGGATTATTTTATTTTCCCCATAATTCCTGTGATATATTTTGGTGCAGTAGAGATCTTGGGGTGTGCTGATCAAGCAATAGATGTTTTTAGTGCTCCTTTTAGGTCCACTTCCTCCATAGGAAATTTCCACTGATCACAACTCCAAAATGAATTTTACCTCCATTGAGACTCAGTACCTGTGTATACCATCATTGCACTTAGGTAGATTTAAAAAAAGTCTCTGTTTCTCCCTCTTCTTTGTTTCTCTGTTTCTCCCACCTTCTTTGCATCTGTTATTTTATCTTATCCATATAGATATATAGGTATGTGTATGGCTATGTAGGTATATATGTATGCATCTGTCTAGATAACCAGGTAGCTATACTTAGAGATAATGTGCACTAAATTTATATTGGCCATAGGAGAGAATGAATGAGGACAGTTATATTTTCAACAGTACTTTCCTAGTATATTGTTCTTAGACTTTGCATCTCTTATAATTCAGGAATATATTATGGAAATGAATCAGAATGAGCAAGATAGACTTTAAATTAAATGAATTAAAAATGATTATTTAATTGCTCACTATAATAAGTGCTGTGAAATTGAAGTAGAATACTGAGAGAGTGTATCAATAGGATCCGTGAGATAGGCTGGGAGCCAGGGAAAGAGTGTCATCTCTATGAGGTGCTATTAGAAGGTCAGAGAGAGAGGAGGAGAGCGGCAAGTAGCAGACTGGAGTGGCCAGATCATGAAGAACCCTGTGAGAAGAGTAACTGTGCAGTTTATCATACAAGCTCATATCACCCTAACTGCATTTGGGTGATGTAAATGATTCCATTGGAACCAAATGTCAAGAGTGGATGCAGAGAACCAGAAGGCTACCATTGCAATAGTCCTGGAAGGAGATGATTGGTAGTGATGACTGTAGTGGTAATTATAGGAATGAAGAGAAGTGGATAAATTTGACACAGTCTTTATAAGATGAACTCAACAAGGTGCAATTGGGAGGCCTAAGTTGTTCAGGTATGCCTCAGGAAGGAGGTCTGTCTGTCTGTCTATTAATCTATCTACCTTTCTCCCTATGAAAGCTATAATTGTGCTGTAGCACAATTTTATGTCAGTAAGAGGAGAAAAACTTACACTTACAGTGAAACTGATTTTTCTTGAAACATTGGGAGCTAAATTCTTTGCAAGGAGTTGGGAGGAATGCTAACAAATCTCTTACTCAATGCTCTGGAGAATCTGCATCTACAGATGCTTTATTTTCTCCTGATTTTAGTAGGGGATTTTTCTTTACTATTCAGTTCTGTGGCAATGAATTGCATTTCTCTCCAAGGCTTCCCAACAAACAATTTACAGTGTAAATATATTTGTTGGCATGCAAATCATTCTGCATTATGAGTCTTGATTAATATTATAATGTGGTGATGAAAGCCTGTAAGTGGTTCTTGGAACTAAGGTTTCAGACAAAGATGTGCTGTTTGGGTGCAGAATGTTTGTTGAATATTAGATTAGGCTTTTTGTTTTGTATCTCTTTTTCTTTTTCTTATTTTAAGGAAACGCTTGGTGTGAAGTAGAAACAAACTTCAAAATCACAATTAATTAACACAACCAATCTATCACCCAAACTACACAAAAACACTCCTCCCCATGCACATATCATGCCTGATCACACTCAAGCCTGCTTTTGTGTTCTTGGGTCCTTGGTTCAGCTGTTTAGCCTTTTGTTCATTGCCAACATCCAGTCTCTAGAGAAGTATTGTTCTGTAGTATTTGTGCCTGTTAAATACGGTGCGTGTGTGGGTTGATTAGACCATGAGTCCAATTCCCAACCCACTTACTGAAATGCATAGATAGTGTTACTGGGCTTTTCTTTGGGGAAGCCTAGCTTCTCCCCTTTAATAGTTGGAAGCACATATGCTGAGAAACTGAAATGGTGGACTTTCCTCCTTGAGCAACTCAAGTATTGAGAGGCACTTTTATTTTAGACACAAAGCTTGCAAAATAGTTCAGTGAAGGGCTCAGAGACTCAGAAAATAAGCTGTGATTAAGAGCAGAGGGCCTTGGATACAGACAGAACTTGGTTGAATTCCAGCATTGGTACTTAATAGCTGCCTGACTTTACCCAAGTTGCATCCTGTCTGAGTGTCAGGCTTCTCATTTGTAAAATCAGTTTAATTATTTCTATTTCTTGAATTTGGAGTGAAGATAAAATGAGATCATGTATTTTTAATTACCTTTCTGAACCCAGCCCCTTAAAAATGTGAAGAAAAATGCTCAGTAAATTATCCTTTACCATAGGCAGGTCCTTGGCCTCTGGTCCACTAATACAATGGCAATGAATCTGGTATTTGATAAAATTTCAAGGTAATAGTCTCTAAATATGTATAGCTATGAATTTTGACTCTCATCAACACTGTATTTCCCTTTTTCAAATGGATGTCTGAGGGCTTCCTTACTTTTGGAATGGATGGCAAACTTGGTTTTCATCATGGGCTGAACTTCTGCCCGTGTTCCAGATCCTGTCTCCCCTCACCCACAGCTGTGTCTTTCTGCATCACAAGATGTCACTGAACGTTAAATACTAGTGGATATCTTAGGACTAGAATCTGTAACTTCTATGATAGAAGTTATGATACCCAGGGTATCATAACTCCACTGCTGCATACCCAGGGTATGCAGAAGGTGAACCCAAAACATAGCCAGAAGCCATGAAGAATAAAAGGAGACTGGATATGGTAAAGTGGAAGATCTGTGTTCAGTTAAAGGAAGACACAATGCAGGTTGAATTTTTGACTCAAACTAGAATAGGCATCATAATCAGATTTGCTCTTTACCTGAATGAGTCCCCAAGAGAAGAGGTGAAAAGACAGCTCTAAAGAACATCCCCCTCTTTTTTGGTGCTCTATCCTCTAAACAATTTATGAACTGTTAAAAGACACCGAGTAGATGATATTGTCCAGCAAATGTACATGAATTGTGTATTCAGAATTGTACAAAATATGCTGTGATAATACCCAAAGACAGGTCTGGGGTGTCTTTTAGAGGAGAGTGGGGTGAAACTTTTCCTTACAAAATTTTTCTATATTGCCACGGTAGATAACTGTCAAAATCTTAACATCTATTATTATCCTTTTATTGTTAAAATATTACACATGGATTCACACAGAAATTCAAATATTTGCTAGGCAAATAGGTGTGCATGAATAAGTGAATAAATTACGTTAAAATGGTTTTCAGATCTCCAATTTTTCTTTCCCCTTCTCATTCTTGACCTGCTGCTATTTCCTTGAGTATGTGGCTGCCATCACACAAGAAGCATGCACATGTCTTTGACACCATATCAACCCAAGTACTTTGCTTTCCTTTCCTTTGGAATGGATGGTGAAGTCAAATTTATCTGAAGCTGAGCTTCTGGATCCTGGCATCTCTTTCTGAATCATAAATCTTATAAATATCTTTTTTTTTCCTATTGGATTGTTCCCATTAGAAAGCACACTTCCTCCTGACTTTGAGATGGCCACTCACTGTGTCCTTACATGAAGTAGGGTAGAGATACAGGAACAGAGATACAGATAGAAATGGATAGAGAAAGAGAGAGAGAAAGAGAAGAGATAGGAAGAGAGGAAATGGTGTCTTTATTTACAAGGACACCAATTCTATCATGATGGCCCTTCTCAAGTCCTTGTCTAAACCTAATTACTTCACAAAGGTCCCAGGTCTAAATCTTATCTCTTTGGTAGTTAGAGATCCTATATACATGTGTGTGTGTGTGTGTGTGTGTATATATATATATATATATATATATATATATATATATATATATATATATATATTTGCAAGGGGAGCATAAACCTTTAGTCCTAAATACATGCCTATTTTTTTAACCAAAATTATCCTTGACAATGCCATTTATGACTTCCATCTAATCCAACTCAGTGGTCTAAGCAGATTTTATTGCTGCTTCTTAAAAATTACCACTTCCCTGGCTACGGGGCATCCACCACATCTCCTTGCTTTTTCAACTAATGGTTTCCTTCACCAAATCTTAATTTTCCAATGCTGAAACATTGGATTTCTCAGTTCTGATTCTGTCAGCTTTTCTATCTCTGCTGACTCTCCAGATGACCTCATCCAGTTTCATGAGTTAAATACCATCTGTATGCTGAATATTTATATATTCAGCCCTGAAATATCTCTTGAAATCCAGACTTGCATGTTCAAATATCTACATGGCATCTCTGTTTAAATCTCTAACAGGTTTTCCCAACTTAACTTATCAAAAGCTAACCCCCTGGGTCTTTAGACTGCAGTACCTTACCACCCACTCAAACACCGTGACAACCTGCTCCTCTGGCAGTCTCCAACCAGCCTAATTCTGTCTTTGGCTCTCCTTTTATATCATATACCTTATTTTCTTCAGCTCAGGTAGTTACAAAACGTACCACAAATGGTATGACTTATAAACAACAGAAATTTATTTCTTATAGTTATGGAGGAGAATTTTAGACTTAGATCAGGGTCCAGCATGGTTGGGATCTTGTGATGCCCTTCCCCAAGTTGCATATAACCATCCATCTTCTCATTTAATCTTTACATGGTAGAAAGAGAGCAACAGTACTCTGTAAGGTTCCTTTTATAAAGACACTGATCCCTGGCATGAGGGCTCCACCACAATCCTCTTATCTTAACAACACCACTTTGGGAGTTCATAATTCAACATGTAAAATTTTTAGGGGTCAACAAACATTCATTCTATAAACTATGTTTAATCAACCAATGAGTCTTACTGGATCTACCTCTGAAATATATTGGAGATCTGTTCACTTACTAGTTTCTTCATCTCAACCTCCCTGATCTTAGTTCTCATAGTCTTTCTCCTGGAGTGTATAGTCAACTCCTATTTATTTTTCTTGCTTCCACTCATAATACCCTCCCAGTAGGGCAGAGGAACCATCCTGTTAAAGTACAAGCTTTTGTAATTCCTCTCTGTTCAGAATCCTCCAATGGTGTTCCATTTTTGTCAGAGCAGGGGACACATTCCTAAGAATGGACCACAGGCCCTGTAGATCCCTCTGTACAGGTGCAGCACTTAATGGATTTTCTTTAATTCTGTTTTTCACCCTTCCTCAGCCACACTCATTTGTGTTTCCCATAAGCATAGTTCAAACTCAGCTATGAAGAAAATATATGGGTGTGCTTTTATTTTATTTATTTATTTTTAGTATATTTTAATGTGTTTCTCCCAAATCAGTGCCATGAATATGGATACTTTCTTGCAGTCTTCCCTGTGTCTCCTGCCCTAGAAAACCACCTTATAGTAAACAGATATCTACTAAATATTTGTGAATGAGTGAACATATAGAAGAGAGGAATAAGTGATGAACGAGATAGGATTCCGTGATGTTGGTTGCAAATGGATCAACATGGCTAACTAAAATCAGCCAAACTCTAGAACCTTGTGTTAGTCAGTGTTTCAACAATTCCCTGAAATATTGTACCCCTCCTAAGACCAATTTGTTATGTAACTTCACTGAAAGAATCTGTATTGAATAATCTCAGGTTTAATTTTGCTTTCAACTGTTGCTTTTTTTTTTTTTTTCCAAAACAGGCTGCTGGAGGATAAAAGAATATATAATAAAATGACTAAAACAGAAGAACCTGTTGGAGTAAGATAAGGGTTTGGTATAGGATGACACAAACCCTTTGAAGCACTTGCTTGCTAAACCCATTAAAATATCTTCAAGTCACCAAGACAGCATGTGGTGCCCTCATTAACCTCTCTGAAATCTACTTCAGAGAACGGATTCTTCTTGACACAGCTAATACCTCTTTGACTCTAGCTCAACTAGCTTGGTCTAGTTATCTTTTCATTTTTTTTTTATAACTTCCCCTCCATTTTGGAGTTCTGTCTTCTGATGTTCTGTGTGTCACCTGAGTTGCTGAGTTAAAGATCTAAGAAATGAAGAAGATACACTGGGTTGATTCCTTGTAATTGCATCATCTTCTAGTGAGCTCTGGTTGGTCCCAATGTTTAATGTGACTGAAAGAGATTTCCACAGATTGGTAATTACTAAGGATGCTCTATGGGGATCCTGTCTGACAAATGGCTATAACATCTGGTCTCATCTATGGGAACAAGTAACAACATTAAGGCCTCCCATACCAGGCCCATCTTGTAACTTTTTCTGTTTCCATTTTCCTCAGAAGAGCCTGTCACTCTTCGATCACCAAATTGGTTCCTCTAAAATTCTCCCCAACTTTGTAGCTTTATTTATGTGTTTCCCAGCTGCCTAAAAGCCCACATGTCTTCTTTCCTGCCTCTAAAAATCCAGAGTCAAGCTCAGTTCCTTTATCTGTTTGTACTCAGTGTCTGCTCAAGTTCATCTTTTTTTTTTCCTGAAAATTCTTAAAAATGAACTTTGAGCTGTGGAACTTTCTACTATTTTTTCTTTCTTTTGTACCTTATGACCACAGTTATAATATGAGCTAATAATAATAGTGTCTGCCATTATCTTCTCACATGTTCTTTGTTCATATTATCTCACTTAATGCTTCTATCAATTTGAGGTGGGACTTTATGTCATTGTCATTCTATAAATAAGAAAACTGAAGCTCAGAGAATTTGTTCAGGGTGATATAGTCAGTGGGTGGTAGAGCACTCATCCTACCTGCTCTGTGAATATCCAAGGCCTTTTTTGTCACCAAAAGCCTTAAGCCACCTTTTTTTGGAGGAACAGTACCTTTGTGTGTGTGTGTGTGTGTGTGTGTGTGTGTGTTACTGGGGATTGAACTCAGGGCCTTATCCACATTACTAGACCAGTACTCCTCCACTGGACTACATCCCCAGCTGAAAGACCAGCACTGTATCTCATTCTTCTGTTTGTTTCTCGGAGTGTCAAATATATACTCATGCATCTATATTGTCTAAAATCAATTTCTGTGAGGCTACATTACTGCAATAACACCAGTAAGAAGGAGGTTCCCTAGGATCCTCTTTGGGGGATATATTTTCCTGGGGTGAGTGAGTGACAAAGACTTACCCAGATTTATTTTACATGAAATTCCTAATCCTATCCTCTGGCTGTTCTCAGTTCAGCCCTTACAGGGGATGCCAAGAAAGCAGCAAGCCCTCCCAGAAACACCATGGCATTTTAAAAGTTAGAAACAGCTAGGTTTAAAGGCCACTCTGAACTGTTATTGGACCTGGGGCAAACAACACAGTCTGTAAGCAATGGGAGGTGGGTGGGCAGAGGTAAATCCAAATGCTAATGAGAATAGAATTTAGTCAAGGAGCTTTTGGGAGGAGATTTTTGGGGGGACATTCTGAGAGATCACTGGCATAAATCTTTTGGCATGGTTTCTGGCACATGGGTAGAGGGGAGTCCATATCTGTCCTTCTTCCTTAAAAGGGAGTCTTTAACAGAACTGATCCAGAATGGTGAATGAGAGCCTCAAGTTTGTTTTTTTTTGTTTGTCTTTTGCATTATTGGGGATTGATTCCAGGACCTATTACTTGCCAGGCAAGTGCTCTACCACTGAGCTACATCCCCAGTCATTTTTATTTTACATTTTTGAGACAGGGTCAAGGCTTGCCTTGAATTTGTAATCCTCCTACCTCAGCCCCTTGGTGGCTGGGATTACAGGTGCACGCCTGTCTAGCATCAGCCTGTAGTTCTAGTTTTGACCTTTGTTAACTGAGGCTTTGTCCTGAGTATGATAGGGAATCCTGTAAAACATTGCGTTTCTCCTTGTAAGTTTTCTGGAGCCAGGAAAGTTAGGGTGGATGGGTTAATAAAATTTTCTGTTATTAAAAAAGAAAAAAAAGAAATCACTGGAAAAGACTGGGCAGGCAGGGCACAGGAAGGTGCCTTTGTTACTGGTTCCTCATAGCTCTATTCCTGGGACAGCACTTGCTCATCTGTCATCCCTGGGTGGGCTCCTTGGAGTGGCAGCTGACAGCCAGTATCCCGGCCTTTCACACACACCTCTCCCTCAGATAGGAGGTTTGAAAGCAGGAGGAGCCTTGCTGAAAGTTTCTGTCACTGTTTCTGTGCTAAGTACTGTTCCAGCCCAGTTTCAAGGCCTCCCAGCTGACCCTGAATGTCTAACTACAATCTCAAAGAAGTTGCTTCCACCTGGCCTAACACCCACCTCCTTAATTACCTGTAGTCACACACTGAAGGTGAGATGGCTCTGGAGACTGAAACCTCCAAGAGCCAGGGAAGTGGTTGGGAAGATGGAGAAAAATCCTCAAGAAAGGGAGAAAGCCTAAGACCATTGTCCTTTTTTTTTTCTGTTCTTTTTTCAAGACAGCAGGGCCTTTTGCAGTACTTTGAAATGGTTGCCAGGGAAACAGAGCAAGGGAGAGGAAAAAGGTTATATGGATACTGGATAAAACTAATGTGCTTTTTAAAAACATGAACTGACAAGTGCTTAAGACTTCAGAGGTCCTGGTAATGTCTCATTTTCAAAGTTCCCCTTTCAGAGCCTCAAGTATCTTGATATCATCATTAACAATATTTTAATCATTTGTAAACTATAATTCATCTCCGTCAAAGACTAGTGCGATGGATTTTATGGAGCATGGCCTTATAAATGAACTCTTATTGGGAAGTTGGAATGAATTGCCTGGCATGCTGGACCATGGCTCCACAGGCCTTGGCATAAAGGAGTTTGACTCTGGAGAAACTATCTTCAGCTGCCTATCTCTGTGAGTCAGTTAGGGTCCCTAAAATGCAGTCAACAGTCATGAAGTGCACGGTGTGTGTGAAGGTATGTGTGGTCCTGTTACAGAGTAAAACAACTGGTAGAACAACATGTGTGTATTCTGTGGATGTGTTTGAGAACATTTCTCCTGAAGTGGTGTGATTTATCAATGAACTGCCTGCTTTTCCATATATTGAATATTTACATAAGCTCATTCACTTCAGTAAACATGCTCATGAATTTTAGGTCAGACTGTGTTTCACCAATGTAGCCTCTAGTGAGTATTTATAGCTCCCACTCTCTGGAGAATCATTTCTCTTTATATTTTCTGTGTCCCCTCAGCACTTATTAGCTCCATTTGTACTGTATTCATTTACACATGTTTATTTATTGGCTTGGGTTCTTCAACCTCTATAGATTTCCTAGTGGGGTATTCTGTGTGGATCTCCCTAGCAGTGCCCAATGCAGCCTGACTGTTGTTCAATGAACATCAGACACTCAATGCTTGCTGTGTGCCACCTACACACCTCTGCTACTTATTGCTTTCTCAATAACAGGCAAAAAGAGAATCTACTTAAGTAGTTAGCATTGGGACCTTCCACCCAACACTTTGTACTATTGCCCATGGCCACCAGGCTGGCATTATTCATGGCTAGAGGTGGAGAGAGAGTTTGAAATGAGCCAAGACAAATGTTAGAGACAATTCTCAGGAGTGAGCTGAGTTTAAAAACTAGGACAAACCAATTCAAGGAACTGGAAGTAGATATCAGAATGAAGTCATAAGATTTTGAAGCAGGGAGACAAAACAACGAAACACAAGTAATATAGGGGAGTCTTGGTGATTTCAGGAAAAACTATGGCTATAATTCATGGATTGTCTTCATGCACAATAAAGGACATGAATGGGTTGGGAGTACTCTGAACTGCAGAGAGGGTGGGTGATTTGCCAAAAATCAGTAGAGGAGTTGCAACATAATATTTTCTATTGCCACATTTTTTGTTTATTCTTTATTATCTCTGCACAAACCATAACACATTTAAAAATGTAGTGAATGCTAACTGTGGGGAGAATAGGTAAATGTGACTTTGGTACCCAGAGCAAAGTTGATGTTAATCTTCAAGAATCTTGTGACATGAGGTGATTAGAGCAGGTGTGTATTACTGAAAGAAAGCATTATAACATACACTGTTTTAAATTTTCACTGTTGTGAAGACCTTCTGCCTAGCAAAATGGTCACATATCCTCTTGTCTCCTGGAACATGAGCTGAATTTATTGCAAGGTAGGAATAAGTATTGGTACTTTTTTCCCCTTTATGTTATGTAAATACTTCAGTGTTATGATGGGAAACATTTAAGGCTTCTTTAATGTAAGAATGAAAGGAAATCTCTGTGGAAAGCAATTAGGATTTAACCTCAAGAAGATGTTCCCTATTCTGAGGAATGTGCAGATAAATGTTAGACCAGCATGCTTGATTGATTTGTATCTTATTCTGGATTCTAATACATAAGTTTAGTTTTTCCTTTGTGTTCCAGAAAAAGAAGTACTTATGTTCTTCCAACTAGATCAAGGATTTAAGAAAGATCATTTCTTTTTGAAAAAAAATTGTTTTAAGAAAAAAAATTCCATGATCTTACTAATTATTTTGTGCAGTTTCTAAAAATGTTTTCAGGCAGAAAGCTGTTCTATCTTTGATCTGATCTGGTGCCCTTCCCATAATCTCTTTCTTGGCTGACTTAGGAGGGAGATGTCAAGAGATGAATAGAGGCAGGTGGGTGGGAAGTGTTGCTTTAATGTTGGCTGTTCTAGCTCCCAACACATCCTAATGCAGAAATCTAGTAGAGTTGAAATGGGGTGTGCATGTCCTTAATGGGGCTTCCTACCTCCTTTTGAGCCTAAATCTCAAGTATGTGCCATTTGCCATATGGTTCAGTAACTGGAAGTAATAACCAGTATTATCAGACAGAGAGAAAGGGAAAGTCCAAGAAAAAGCCTTGGCTCAGCTTACCAATTTCTGAACATATAGTAGGAAAAAAAAAAAAAGAAAGTTCATTCAAGTGCATGACATTTTAATGCACTGGAACCTTGCACCGGATCATGGCCCCACCATCTGATCAATCATATTGATGACTGCCTTTGTCTTGGGAGTACATAAGAAGTTGAGAAGAAAGCAGAAGACACAGGGAAAATTTAGAGAAAATCTTTACTGTGTCATATTATAATTTACCTGGAATACTGACCTAATCTGTTTTGAATTAATGTTGGAAACAAGTACCTCAATATATATTTTTGCAAAAGTATGTATTAATATTTTGAGGGAGTTATTACCTATATGCATGTATGTACTTAGTAAATGCATCCTATATATAAAGTGCACAAATATGTATCATATATTATGTAAAATATATGATTGAATCATTATAGTTTTTGCATTACTAATGTCTTAGTTGGCTCAGGCCGAGTAACAAAAATAACATAGATCAAGTGACTTCAATCTCAGATTTATTTTCCCCAGTTCTTGAGGCTCAGAAATCCAAGTCCAAGGTTTTGGCATATTCAATGTTTAATGAAGACATGTTGCCTGGTTTGTAGACAGCCACCTTCTGGCTCTGCTCATATGGCTTAGAGAATACATGCTTTACTCTTTTTTCTTCATATTCCTTCACAGGGAATCCAGCTTCACGATCTTACCTGAACCTAATTATTTTCCCTAAAACCTGCCTTATAATACAATTTATTTAGGGGTAGTGTTCCACCATGTGAACTTTGGGGGAGGATCACAAAAATGCTAGGTCTGCCTCTTATGCCCCCTCTTATGCATACCTTACCAAGTGTAATAACTTAGTAAGAACATTGTTATGTCTGTACTATGTGGATGGTGCTCTGACATCATTGACCAGACATTCACAGCATGGAGAACCAAAACATTATCTTACATCATTCACTAAAGTATGTCAGTTTTTAGTTATTGCAATGTCATGGTGTTTAAATGAATGAGCAACTTAAAATATATTTAGAACTATGCCATTGTTTGGATATAATTATAAATTATAATGATATAATGATTTACACTGTTCTGTGAATGAAAGAATATTTATTGAACTTTGCTATCTTTGAAACTGTTTTAAGAGCCTTACATGTTTTTCTCATTTAATTCACATAATAATGCCAAGAGCTTAGAACTACTTTTTTTTTATGGGAGAAAAGAACTAGCTATGTAGCTCAGGGTGCATAAGAGGCAGACTTAGATTTGAACTGATATCTTTAGGACTCCAATGATCATGTGCTTTTTTATATTATAAAGCATCAGATTTTTAGCTAGATGTGCTTAGAAGAAAGCAGGTATTTGTGTAACAAAATTGGTTTTCTGATGAGGATGTTTAGCTTTGTTCTTATTTGGCAGACTATGGGACTGAGTCTGGTTACCTCAATCTTAGTGTCTTTGAACAGAGGTGAATATAGGAGACAAGGTAAGTTTTGCTCAAGTGTCTTGCGTCGTGAGGTAGTGCTAATTTTGAGGAAATTAGATGCCAAGGAAAGGTCAGATGCATAGAATAATTCACTCCCTATTACCGGTATTGCCTCACAGTTGATGTTGGATATGAATCTTTGGGTTTTATGTTCCATTGTCTTCCCAGCAATCTGCCATTTAAATGAAGAACTTTCAAGCAGGAAATGGGCTCCACTCATTGTTGTATCTCAAGTACCTAATATGATGTTTGGCACAAAGTAAATGATTAATAAATATTTACTGAAGAAATAAACGAATAAATGAATCAATTACTATTTTGGGAAAGCACAGATCTCTGGTGACCAGCATCCCTGGAAATTTTGTAGTTGAGAAAATCGTATTCTTGTGTTGGTAATTCCCCCCTTTTTATGGACCATGTTTACTTTTTTTAAAGTTAAGTAGAGTGAAGTTAATTTTATTTTGAGACTATTTTAAGCAGTTATGGCCCCACAGAGATACTCTGCCATATTACAAAATGAACCTTGGGAATCACTGACCTAAATCCAGTAACAAGGTGATAGGTGCTACATAAATATAATAAATTATACTGAGAGAGCTCCCTGGGCCTTTCTTTCCTACCAGTGCAGATGGTACAGAAATAGTCTGAAGAAACATTGAAGAATGTCTCAGGGCAGAAAACCTTAACACTTGGGGCTGCTTTTTCTACCCATATTCAAGTGCTTTTATTTAATATCAAATTCATTCATTTAACAAATATAAACTAATAGAATGTGTACATTTATGATGTATCGTACACAAAGTGAGGCTCTGGGAATAACACAGGGAATCCAGCTTACCTGGTCCTCCTCCCCTAGGTTCTGGCATCAAGGGGCAGGCGAGGAACAGACATTAATTAAATGAACATGTAAATAGATACATCATAGAGCTACTACTGCTTTTTTCACTTCTTCAGTGGGGATAGGAAAGATGGTAGAATGAAACAGACATTATTACTGTATGTATATATGTGACTCTAGGACCAATATGATTCTGCAACATGTAAACTCAGAAAAATGAGAAATTATAGCCCATCAATGTATGATATATCAAAGTACATAAATGCATTCTACTGTCATGTATAACTAATAAAAACAAGTTAAAAAAAATCTCTAAAAACCAAACAAATAAAGCTGCCGTAAAAAAGATGCAGATGATAGAAATAAGTGTGTTCAACTGTTCACATCTTTTCCTGAATATTTTCCTCTGCACAGGCTTGTCTCCATCACATCTGAATCTTCTAAGCCCTATGGAAATGTAGGAGTGACAGATTATACCCAAACACCAACCAAGATCTTTTTTAAGGGGGAAAATTAAACAAAAATCAAATCAATAATCCATCTTATTCATGGTTGCACTCTTAATTTGTATTTGTTGAAGTAATTTGAAGAAGCAGAAAAGAGATCAAGGGACCAAGGTGTACTAAACTAAGTAGCAAAGCTGAGAGGGTATAACAGAGCTTTGATTTTGATTGGGCCTGGCAACTTATTTTGACTTAAAAGAAATTACTAAGTATGATGATTATGATGATGATGATGAAGATGATAAGTTTGCTTTGGGCTCTAGTACACTTGAATAATAACGTCATTTAAGAATTCAGAAAACATTATGGACAAAAACTTTTATTCTCATCATTCCTTTTCAATCTTCTTATTACACAACTGTCTTCCCATGCCAGCATACACAAATGCATAACATCTTTTTCTCAATTAAAGTTTTATTGGTGCATTATAATTATACATAATACTGAGATTCATTGTGACATATTCATATATGCACATAACATAATTTGATCAATTTAATTTCTCATTACCTCCACTTTTCCTTCTCCTTCTCCTTACCCATGGTCCCCTTCCTCTACTCTATTAGTCTCCATTCTAATTGTATCAGATTGCCCATGCCACTCCTTTTTCCTTTTTTTTCCTTTCTAACTACCACATATAGGAGAAAACATATGACTTTCTAAATCTATTTTATTTCAGTTAACATAATGCTATCGAGTTCCATTTATTTTAATGAAAGTGACATAATAATTTTGTTCTTTAAAATTATTATGTCACTAATAATTTACTAATAATTTATTAGTGACATAAAATTATTATGTCACTAATAAGCTAAATAAAACTCCATTTTACACACACACACACACACACACACACACACACACACATACTTTTTTTTTTCATCCATTGTTCTGTTGATGAACATCTAGGCTGTTCTCTTAACTTGGCTATTGTGAAATGCATGACATTCTTATTATCTGGCTATCAGCTGGTGGGGTTTTCCAGGAGGAAATTAATAGGTTGGTATGTGCCCTGCCCCAATGGCATTTTGTGCATCTGCAACAACTTAGTTCATGGCTTCAGGTCTGTGGTCAGTTATATCTTCAGTATTTCAACTGTTAGGGAAGTTAGTTCCAGAATTCTAGTATATTGGAGGCAAAAACATTTCCCTCTACCCACTTAGGTTCGTTGAATGAAGTCCTGCAAAATCAGATTAACAAGAAAAAAATACATAAAAATTTTATTTGCAAATGCAGTTTGGGAGAAACAGTGACTCAATGGAATTATTAGAACTTGGACTTATGTAGTATTTTAACAAAGAACTATAAATTTTTACAGAATTGACAAGATGAAGGAAAACAGATTTAGGCTAAGGGGCAATAGATATGGGAAGATGCATATCCATAGGGGAGATCAATGGAAGATAATAGCAAGATTTGCCATGTAGCTCTGCTTGAAGTCATGTCCGGCCAATAAGAATCTAAAATTAACTCGGGTAATTGTCTAAACCTGCTTATAGGCAACTGGGAGGTTAAGAGATTTCTTTAATTTTTTTATTATTATTTTTTATATTCTGCTGTTCCTCTATAGTCTTTAGCTCCAAGTAATACCCATGCCAAAGACACCATATTTTAGTTGCCTTTTTAGCAACCGTTCTGGACTTTTTTCACCTTTGTAACAATTTCCTATGCACTGTTGAACATACCACAAATCACTATGTTTTTTTGCTTGTTTTGTTTTAATTAATATAAACTAGCTGATCCATCTGTAAAATAGTCAATACACTACAAAACATACCAGATGTATCCTTTTAATAAAGGATACATCTGGTATTTTTAAAACATTACAAGTAGTCAATAACTACAGTATGACAAACTCAGCATTTAATGTATAGAAAAGGCAGGGAGCTACTTTCTTGAATGCAAACTATAGCAGAAAACAAAGTCCAAACATAGGAATCTATGAGACTTATGGAGGACAGGTTGTATATTTCTTTGTATGTGTTACTCTTCAAGTTGCTATTTTCATAAGTCAACTAGCATTCTCGCTGGTCATGGTGGCACACATCTGCAATCCCAGCAGTTCAGGAGGCCAAAGCAGAATAACAAGTTTGAGCTTTAGCAACTTAGTGAAGCCTCATCTCAAAATAAAAAATTTAGAAAGACAGGGATGTAGCTCAGTGGTAAAACATCGATGGGTTCAATCCCCAGTACTAAAAAACAAACAAACAAAAGGTATTCTCTATTCAGCTCAAATTTGAAAAATACAATAGAAGTTTACGCTAGTAGAGGTGGGTCCATATACTTGTGTGTATTTGTGCTGTGGGTCAAGGCACTTAAACCTTTAGACAAAGGAGTATGTGAACTTCAATATGTGAACTGGTAACTCTAGGGAACTTTGAATTTTCAGTTCCTAGATATGGAGTAGAGATGCCACCACTTAAAAGTATGTTCACAAGAAAGATGGAAAAAATTAACATGAATAGACATTTAAACTATCTGACTTAAGAAAAGAACTCTGAAGTTCAGAAAGGAATCAACAAGTTATTTAGATTAGCTCTGATTATAAGGCTCTAAATCCCACTGACTTGGAATGTGTAAAAGAACAGACATGAGTGTTGTGGTTTGGATCCAGGCTTCACTAACTTTTTATCATTCAGATCTAGGCAATCTGCTTAACTTCTTAGTCTCTGCCTTGTTTTCTACAATGAGGAGAGCAACACAACAATGGGGCCCAATGCCTGCCTGATGATCAGGATATGTGTTTTTGATAATTTTGCCCAGGGTGATTGATCAGGTGTTCTACAAAGTACAGACTGCCTGATTAACACTGACCAATAAAATGAGGGGAGAGGAAATGGAAGATATGGCAGTTTACTAGAGTGAGATTTTGGAAAAATTCTCAAGTATATTCTAAGCATAGAAAGACACCAGTGGTTTTGATCCAACAAATGTCACAATTTGTACCTTTTATCTCTGAGACAGCAAATAGTAATGTCCTGAAGTTTGACTTCCTTCTTGTTCCCCATTTTAGCTAATCCCTAGGGTGTTTTATAGTTTATTCTAAGTCTAGACTAGAATAAAGAAAAAGGAATAAATTTACGTGTTTTTTTTTTCCTGTTTAAAATGACCCAGGGTCTTTTTAACCCAGTAATTTCACCCAAGAAAAATTTTCATTAAGAAATAACTCAAAGTCAGAAGCTCTCTATACAGCATGATTTTTAATTGGTGAAAAAGTAAAAGTCAGCAATATGAGAATGACCAAGAAAATTACTCTATATTTATTCAAGGAATTATTTTAAGTAAAATATACAAAGTACATAATAGTAGTATGTAAATGATTATAGCAGAGAAATCAATAAAAAGGAAAATAATAAATTTATTCTCCAGTTATATGATCATTCCTGTGTGCACACACACACACACACACATATATACACTACATGCTACATGCTACATATTTATTTTTGTTGTGCTGGAGTTTTAACTCAGGGCCTGGACTAAACTACATCTTCAGGCCACTTATTTACAAATATCAGCATGTATAAGATCTAAAGAATATTTGATGTGCTAAAAAGTTGAGATTGTGTATTTCTCATTCTCATTGTCTTTATGATTGCTATTACATTTGTGAAACAACTAAAATTGAAGGGATCAAATACATTGAATACCATGGTATACAAAATACATTCATAACATTGATAATTATAAAAACAAAGAGGGATGAGGTCCATCTTTTCCTAACATTGTTATATTATGCCTTCTTTCTTCATTTTTATAGACCTTGACCTATTTCCAGCTCACCTACCCCTACTCACTGAATAATTTTGAGACTAATAAAGTACAGTTTTGTATTGTAGGTCTTTTTCATGTTCCAGCAGGCAACACTGTCCAGGTAGAGATAATCCATCCACTTGATTTTGAGATGTTCTCTTCAACTCCAAGGAACAAAATCCATTTTATTTTCATCATTCATATTCTGTAGTCATAAAATATTTCATCATCTGGAACTCATATTTGTTTGATATTCCTATATGTTGTATTCTAAAAATTAGCATCTTAAAATAACAATTATCATATCAGTCAATTCCCGTGGATCAGGCATGCGTCCAGAGTGACTTAGCTGCATGTTTCTAGTTGCGACTCTGAAGTGGTATTACTCAACATATTGGGCAAGGTAGCAGTTGTAAAGGCTCAAATGGGGGTGGAGGATCTTCTAATTTGTACACTGGCAAACTAGTATTGGCTATTGGTATGAGACTTCAGTTCTTTAATATGTAATCCTCTCAATAAGGCCTGCTGAGTGTTCTCATAACATGGTATCGATCAGACAGATTGTGGTGAAAACTTTGTTGTATTTTATGGCATAGGCTCAAGAGTTATACACTGTCACTTCTGTATTCTACTGTACACACTGATCAAACATAATTCAGTGTGGGGGGAGTTCTACATAAGGGCATCATTACCTAAGCAAAAATGGCTGGGTGCATGTTAGAAGTTAGTTAACATACTTCACTTGCTGTCCTTACTGATTCACGTCTCTCTGAAATGTAAGCTCCATTCACCTCCTCACAGTGCACTTAAAAGTTTCTATTCAGCATGCACTTGAAACGCAGCATCTCATTATCTATCTTAGGTCTAGGTGATGATGATGTTCCTCTGGTGTATTTCCTTTTGTATATTCTCTTAAATATAGATTCTCTCAATTAGAAGGACTGGGAACTAAAGAAGAATCATTAACAGTGATTACACACACACATGCACATGCACACACATTCTTACAAAAATGCAATAGACAATGGTTGAATAGACATGGCATAATCAGTATGGATTGGCCTACTCAAAAAAAGGGATGTATGTAGAAGTTACTGGTTCATAACAATTTTGAAATCCAACAAGATAAACAATGACATTTCCTCAATTCAGAATCAAAACTTGGCAACAATTGGCAGTGATTCAACTTTGGTTTCTAGGCTTTTGAATGTACCTTCTCATTCATCTTTCATTTTCCATTCAACATAGTCTACTTTTACAGCTGAACATTTTATTTTTCCTTCTTATGTGCAGATGTAAGAAGTCTTTAATTTTTTTTACTGTCTCTGTTCTTTTCAATCCACAGCTGAGTAAATTTTCACATACTCTGAATTTGTGACAATATAAGTTGTGGCCTCTGGCCTCAGCTGGGTCCTCCAGGTAGCACAACAATAGCAAGGTTTCTACCAATAGAATTTTTTAAACAATGATTAGACCTCCTGCAAATATTATTGGAGTTAAAAGAATTAAAAAATTTATTCCAGACAAGACTCCTTCTGTCTTGGGCTTCTACTACAGAACAATATTTTCAAGCTTCTCAGAAGCTCCATTCCTTCACTGGAAGGTTATGTGAGATACCAATCTAGATTTTTCTCATATCTTCAAGGAACCCAACAAAAGAATCAATCTGAAGCCATACTCTTATGTTTTATCTTTAGTATTAAGTTTTACCCAATAGGTTTTATTTTTATTTTTTCCCTCGGATTTTTTTTTTGTTTTTTATCTTAACATCATTTGCTACCTAGAGAATCTTGGAGTGTACAACACTAGTAAGACCTAGGTACTTTATATGTAATAATCCTTCCCCTATCTCCCTTATCTTATTATAAACAACATGAAAAACTTAGGTGGTTTCTTCAATGCTCTGCCCCAAATTTTATCTAGATCAAACAGTTCTTTAGGTTCATTTGGAACTTGTCATATTTTTGCAGGCAACAGTGACACTAAACTTTCTGCCTCATATAATTTTAATCACATTTCTGTCTGTCTCTTGTAACGTTTTCTTTGCTTCTCTTTAAACTCTCACTCAAGAGCCAATAGCTTTCTTTGAACATCTTCAGGAGTTCACTCATTTTAATACCCTTTCTACACTCATGTCCCCTTTCTTATTGACAGTGCCCCCTTTTTAGGTACCAAATTCTATACTATGCGTTTGTTGTTGGTAGTTAATTACTCCCAATACTTAGTGGATCCAAGCAATAAGTGTTCATTCTCCCATATTAGTTTCTGTGTGTGAGGAAATCAAGAATGAATTAGATGGGTGTATTCAGGCTTGTGTTTCTTATGAAGATACAGTCATGATGTCTGCATGTGAAACCACAATGTTGGCTGGAGCACTCACTTGTTAGGTGGCTCATTTATATGGCTGGCAAATGGGTGCTGGCTATTGATAGAATGTGCAGTCTTTTTGGTTGCTTTAATGATTCACGAGGTAGCAAAGAGGAAATTGGATCACCTTTTATGACTTAGGTTTGTGGGTCAGACACCATGACTTTTGAAACCTTATGTTAAATGCTCAAGTCAGTCAGGATTTAGCACAGGAATATTTTATGTAAGAAGGGAAGGATTGTTGAAGGGACATTTTAGAAGGGACTGGCTATCACAATTTTTTTTTAACCTTAGAATCTGAAACTCCACTGTGGAGATGTGCTTGTTTCTTACCATTTAGTGAATATTTACCATGTATCACAAATTATGATAAGTGCTTTAGTTGGATGATTTTATCTAGTATTCATTAAAACTATGAAATAAAAGTTATTATAGTGATGTTCTCCTTTGCTTTTGGCTCTTATGTGCTCCATCCTAAAAAACATGTCTTAAAATTTAGAGATTTTAAGCTCTTCTTTTTCTCCAATTCATGCACCTCTGCTCAACTAATTTCTTTCCCTGTTCAGTTCTGATGCAGTTGTTGATCATCTCGTGTATTTTTCAGCCTATCTCCCTCCTTCTTTCTGTAGCCTTGTTCTCCTACCACACTCACCATAAAGGACCAACATGACAGTCACATTTTCTGTTCCATACTTAAGCTGCTGAGCACAGCTGAGTAAATTATCACACACTCTGGATTTGTGACAGTATAATTTGTGGCCTCTGGCCTCAGCTGGGTCCTCAAGGTAGCACAACAGTTATTTCTTTTATTATGGCCAGATCTCTCTCGAATTCTTCAAATTCCCATTTCAGACTTTCATTTATCTTTTGAACTCTCCATTTGATACTCCTTAGTCTCAGTAAGTAGAATGATCTAATTCTTCTCAACCACATACACATGCCCAAAAGTTTTATCTATACCCATATTCTTTCTTCCAGATGTTGCATCTCTTACCATACACTTTCTCTTATGAGCCTCTTCTCATTAATCTGCTGTGGATTATTGATACATCAGTTATCTCTTCTTCCTTCATATATTATCATTTCACCTTCTTGATCTTTGATATTGTTTGGATATATGTCTCCCAAAGACTCATGGGTTGAAGGGTTGGGCTCCAGCATAGCTGTGTCCGGAGATGAAACTTTGGAGAAGTGAGATGAGGGTTCTTGCCTCATGGTTGGATTAATCCATTGATAGTTTAGTGTACTATCAGAAGGTGACAGAAACTGTTTGCAGGTGGGACATACTTTGAGGAAGTAGGTCATTGGGTATATGCCATTGGCCCTGGCCCCTCCCCTTCTTTCTTTCTCTCTCTCTCTGCTTTCTGACTTCTATGAGCTGATAAGCTTTCCTTCATCATGATCTTCCACCATGATGTTTCTGTCTTGGAACCATGGACTGAAAAATCTGAATCCATGAATCAAAAATAAATCCTTTTTCCATAGGGTGTTTTTATCAGGTATTTGTCCCAGTGATGAAAAGCTGACTAGCACACTCTCTACTATATTGTTTATCTGAGTCATGTACCTCCTGTGATTTAAAATATACTTCTATATAGATTCTAGCCAAGGTCTCTCTTTTAATCATCATCTATATTAATTTTCTGCTTTAAGAATTCTGTTATCTTAACAATAATTTTGTGTGTGTTTTTATTTTTTATTAATTTTTTATTTATATATGACAGCAGAAACAATTACTGTTCTTATTACACATATAGAGCACAATTTTTCATATCCTTGGTTGTATACAAAGTATATTAACACCAATTCATATCTTTATACATGTACTTTGGAAAATACTGTCCATCACATTCCAACATCATTTCTAACCCTTTGTCCCTCCCTTCCCCTACCACCTCTCTGCCCTATCTAGAGTTTATCTATTCCTCCCATGCTCCCCATCCCTTCCCCACTATGAATCAGCCTCCTTATATCAGAGAAAACATTCAACATTAGTTTTTTGGGGATTGGCTAACTTCACTTAGCATTATGTTCTCTAACTTCATCCATTTACTTGCAAATGCCATGATTTTATTCTCTTTTATTGCTGAGTAGTATTCCATTGTGTACATATTGCCACATCTTTTTTTATCCATTTATCTATTGAAGGGCATCTAGGTTTAGCTATTGTGAATTGTGCTGCTATAAACATTGATGTGGCTGTGTCCCTGTAGTATTCTGTTTTTAAATCCTTTGAGTATAGACCAAGGAGAGGGATAACTGGGTTAAATGGTGGTTCCATTCCCAATTTTCCAAGAAATCTCCATAATGCTTTTCATATTGGCTGCACCAATTTGCAGTCCCACCAGCAGTGTATGAGTGTACCTTTTCCCCCACGTCCTTGCCAATACTTATTGTTGTTTGTCTTCATAATAGCTGCCATTCTGACTGGAGTGAGAGGAACTCTTAGAGTAGTTTTGATTTGCATTTCTTTAATTGCTAACAATGTTGAACATTTTTTCATATATTTGTTGATTGATTTTATATCCTCTTCTGAGAAGTGTCTGTTTAGGTCCTTGGCTCATTTGTTGATTGGGTTATTTGTTTTTGTGGTGCTTAGTTTTTTGAGTTCTTTATATACCCTATATATTTGTGCTCTATCTGATGTGTGAGGGGTAAAAATTTGCTCCCAAGATGTAGGCTCTCTTTTCACCTCACAGATTGCTACTTTTGCTGAGAAGAAACTTTTTAGTTTGAGTCCATCCCATTTATTGATTATTTATTTTAATTCTTGAGCCAAAGAAGTCTTATTAAGGAAGTTGGGGCCTAATACCACATGATGGAGTTTAGGGCTTACCTTTTTTTCTATTATATGTAGGGTCTCTGGTTTTATTCCTAGGTCCTTAATCCATTTTGAGTTAAGTTTTGTGCATGGTAAGAGATAGAGTTTTAATTTCATTTTGTTGCATATGGTTTTCTAGTTTTCCTTGCCCCATTTGTTGAAGGTTCTTTTCTCCAATGCATATTTTTGGTGCCTCTGTGTAATATAATATAATTTTAGTTTTGTGAGTTAGTCTCTGTGTCCTCTATTCTGTACCATTGGTCTACCAGTCGGTTTTGGCGCCAAAACCATATTGTTTTTTTTACTATTGCTCTGTAGTTTAGTTTAAGGTCTGGTATAGTGATGCTAGTTGCTTCACTCTTCCTGCTAAGGATTGCTTTAGGTATTCTGGGTCTCTTATTTTTCCAGATAAATTTCATGACTGCTTTTTCTATTTCGATGGGGAATGTCATTGGGATTTTGATCAGAATTGCATTAAATATGTATAGTGCTTTTGGTAGTGCAGTAATTTTGATAATATTAATTCTGCCAATCCAAGAGCAAGGTAGAGGCTTTCGTCTTCTAAGGTCTTCTTTGATTTCTTTATTTAGGGTTCTGTAGTTTTCATTATATAGACTTTTCTCTGCTTTCATTGATTCTCAAGGTTTTTTTTTTTTTTTTTTTGAGGCTATTGTAAATGGGGTAGTTTCCCTTTCTGAGGATTTGTCCCTGATATACAGAAATGCATTTTATTTATGTGTGTTGGTTTTATATTCTGCTACATTGCTGAATTCATTTACTAGTTCCAGAAGTTTTCTGTTGGGAGTTTTTGGGTCTTCTAGGTATAAAATGGATCCACTCACACTGTGAGCTTGGCCAGGCTCACAGTAGGCGTAGGTCCATCCTGCCACCAGCAGACACCCGCTGGAGCCTAGTCTCTGGCACAGCACTGCTCCTGCCGATCAGCAGACTACCAGGGGAGGTCAGGCCCAGACCAGATTCCATTGTTTTACTTAGCCTCCCTCAGAATTCTTCTCTTTTAGCATCACTTCAAGTGCCATTTTATCTCAATGACTGCCACATCTGTATTCCTAGTGTAGGCCTCTCTCCTGAGATGTGTATATGGAAATATCTCATACAGGAACCTCAAACTCAATATAATTAAAAGAAACTCATCAAATATCTCCCCATTTCTTACTTCATATATAAGCCCTTTCTCTCTTGATAACATCATAATCTCATTCTGTCACTCAAATCAGAAACTAAGATTTGTCCATGAATCTTCCATCCATGAATCACCCATACCTCTGTTGTCAGTGAGGACAGTAAATTTGTAATCTTAAATATTTTCTAATCATTTACTTCTTTAAGTTCTGAACTAGTGATTTAATT
Source organism: Ictidomys tridecemlineatus (assembly GCF_052094955.1). Lineage (NCBI taxonomy): Eukaryota > Metazoa > Chordata > Mammalia > Rodentia > Sciuridae > Ictidomys > Ictidomys tridecemlineatus. Next base: position 63,497,904 of record NC_135489.1, read on the forward strand.
TAGGCTTGTATCATTTCTCATTTAAAGTTTTAAAAAGTAGTCTTTTATGTCCTGTAACTGCCCATACACATTCTCCTACCCTCATTTGCCAAGCTTTACCATGCATACTCATGGTCCACCACACAGAATTGATAATGCTCTTTGCATACACAATGATCTATTTAAAATGCAGTTTAAGAATGAAGATTCCTTAAAAACTTGGGATGGAACCACCATTTGACCCAGCTATACCACTCCTCGGTCTATACTTAAAGGACTTAAAATCAGCATCTATAATGACACAGCCACATTAGTGTTTATAGCAGCTCAATTCACAAAAGCCAAACTGTGGAACCAATCTACATGTCCTTCAACAGAAGAATGGATACAGAAACTGTGGTATATATACACAATGGCTCCATATTACTCAGGATTAAAAGAGAATAAAATTATAACATTTTCAGGTAAATGGATGGAGTTGGAGAATATCATGCTAAGCGAAGTAAGCCAATCCCAAAAAACCAAAGGTTGAATGTTCTCTCTGATAAGTGGATGCTGATTCATAATGAGGGGGGGGGATGGAAGAATTTTTATTGGGCAAAGGGGCAGGAGGGAAAGGGAGGGGGACATGTGGGCAGGAACAATGATGGAAGGAGATGAACATCATTACCCTAGGAATATGTATGACTGCACATGTGGTGCGACTGTACATCTAACCAGAGAAATGAAGCATTGTGCTCCATTTATGTACATGAATCCAAATGCATTCTGCTATCATGTTTCACTAGTGGCTTATCATTTGTGGTTATGGGGAATAGTGGTACATTTATTTGTCTTAATTTTATTGAAGAGAACAAAGCATTTTAGATAAACTAAAATTGACATGGATCGGCATCACTATCAGACATATTAGGAGGATTAGACCCTTCTCATAATTATTTCAGTACATCTTGTTTGGACCAAATTAATTTCTAAGCGAATGGTTTTCTTTCTTGAGTCTTATGCTGGTCCTTGAGTTTTAAGATCTGTCTTTCTCAATACAATTGTCACTAGATGTGAGTTACATTTAATTTGAATGTAAATCATTTAAAGTGAACAACTTAGCTCCTTAGTCACATGTATTTTGAGTACCCGATAACCATATGTGGTGACCCTCTTGGACACCACAGACTGCAATATTTCATTACACCTCGGAGTTTTCCTGGATGGCTTAACAATAGCAATAATAAAATAAAGCAGAACATACCTTTATTCTCCACCAGAGAATATGTGTATGTGGCTCCTCCCCTAGACTTCACGTCCCAAAAATGATCTTTTAAAAATTCTTCCTGGGCATGTTTAGTTTTTCATTCTCCCACTCATCAGCTGATTCACTTTCTGCAAATGTGAGCTTCATGTGATGTTATTAGCCATCTTTAGGTTTTAATGTTACTGGTAAACAGCAGAGTCTTGATGGCCAGTTCCTGGGGCTCTCCTTTCCTGGTCCAGCAGTTTTTCAGTCACTTTCTGTCCACACCTTGTACCTGTTTCACAGTTTCAGTTTATTTGCACAAAAGTGATAACATCTGTTCCTGAGCCCAGTAAACACTCTAGCTTCCCCTGATCCAGGTTTACCAGATCAGCTCTCTTCTGCAGAGAATCATCTCTTCAAGAATTTATTACTTGGGTCCTTCTCCAGGGAGGGATCTTCTTAAATTCCATCACTACATTTTTATACTATCAAAATTACATTTAACAGTGTAGAAAATAATTGACCTAGTATCTATCAAGGGAGAATCAGAGTCATTTTCCCTTAACTACTATTCTTCACTTGCTTTTAGAGCATTTTAGCCAATATCTACCTTTTTATTAAGATAAGATTATTTTAGTTGTTTGTTTGTTTCCATTACCATTGAGGTAATTAGCATTATAATACAATCTTAATACATTAAGTTCCATTGTCCCAGATGTGGGGACACCTATAAAAACTTAAATTGAGCAACACATATACTACTTGTGGTAATTCTTTAAATGCATGTTTTTAGAGTTCTATTATTTTGAGAAAAGTAATAGTTGAATGGATACAGAATTTGAAAATGAATGTATATGCATCTATGTGTGCATATATATACATATATGATATATAAACTCCATAGATTATGATTTCAAACCTATTTTGATGCACCTATGACAATTTCATGGAAATATTTAGAGAATTGCAAACATGGGACTTGATTGGTTAAGTTGTGTAGTTGTTTCTAGTACATGGGTGGGTTAGTGCTATTAATTAACATTTATTTCTTTTTTAGTTGAATTATTATTATTGCATCTCTAAAACATTGTATGGCAGCCTCATGTAGATTTACATTCTTACTTTAACATACTTTTATCTGGGGGTGTAGCCCAGTGATGGAGCACTTGCCTAGCATGCAACAAGCCCTGTAATCCTCAGTACTGAAAAAAGTATTTCTATTAGTCAACTGCACCTGGCACAGCTCTCTCTCTGCCCAGTGTGGCTGATAGAAGGCACAATAGTAGATACGATCTGAACTCTTGAAAGCAACACACAAGCAGTTGGTTTGTTTTCCTGGTGATGACTCAGAGCACTGTGTCCTGGAAAAAAAGTCCATTTGAGGCGAAACAAGAGAAATTCTTCTTATCTTGAGTGGAAGAGTGTCCTTTTGTTTTCTCATCCTCTTTGTAGAGCATCAGTGCCTGACAGCTGTCCTTGCTCAGGACCTCCAAAGGTGTCTCTTTCTTCCTGGTAAAACCATGACTATCCTTCAGAAGTCACTTGATTGCAAACTACATTGACTAGTAATTTAATCTCTAGAAATATTTAATACCAGGATTAAATCCTTTCTTCATCTGTACCACTTTGGACTGAACAGATAGATACAATGGGTACAAATTTTTTTCCAAAAGCCAATGTCTAATTAAACTGTGGCTAATGAACCTTAGAACATAGTAGACAACACATTTGTCAGGGAGAACCAGAACACATAGTTCTGGAATAACAATAAGCATCTTTTGGTACTCTGTGCTAACCCAGGTATGACCCCTGTTCAACCTTTGGTCAAGTCATTTAACCTTTGTCTAACCTTGTGTGTGTGTATGTGTGTATATAATCTTGAGGGTCTGGGCTTTGCAGTGAATTCTGGTGGCCCTCTGAGGCTCCCATTGCCTTTCTTTTTGAAAGGGCAGCAGTCTGTCTCCCAGGCCCTTGAGTCCTGGCTGGTGAGTATTCCTAGATTATCTCTGGTCTCTCCAAGCACAATTTAATATCACTGTAGCCTGTAAATCTGCAAAGTGGGATCATTCAGTTTTGCCTTATTACAACTCCAGGACATAATGAAATACTGCAGCAGAATATGTATTGTAAGTATTGTCAAATGTCAGTTCTTTAGGAATTTTAAAAGAGGTGCCAGAGTATGTATGAGGTATAGCTGCTTTTGTGTGTGCTATATAAAACACATATATAAAAAAATAATACTGTTATATAAAACAATGCATAAGGCGCATTGACCCAGAGTCACTCACCAATTTGTTTTATCTGAGAGTGCGTCTTTCACCAGAGGCATCAGCATTTCTTTTGACATTGAACTTTTAAATTATTCTCTTTCCTTTTCCATGTGATTTTTTTTTTAGAGATAGAGAGAGAAGAGAGAGAGAGAGAGAGAGAGAGAGAGAGAGAGAGAGAGAGATTTTTAAAAAAATATTTATTTTATTTTTCATTTTTTGGTGAACACAACATCTTTATTTTATTTTTATGTAGTGCTGAGGATTGAACCCAGTGCCCCGCGCATGCCAGGCGATTATGTTACCGCTTGAGCCACATCCCCAGACCTCCATATGCTTTTATTTCATCTCCTCCTCATCCATCTCCACCATAAACTTATCCTTATTCTCGTTCTTCTCCTCCTGTTACCTTCTTATTCCTTTTTCTTTTTTCACTGGGACATAGAATTGGGTGGCACAAAGAACATGAGTTTGGTGGCAAAAAATGTTCATATGGAAATACTTACTTGGTTACATATTAACTTGGAGGACTCTTATAACCCATATGATTCTGTTTCCTCACTTATAATTTACATCAGTACCGTGTACCTTTCAGAATCATTACAAGGATTAAATGAATTCCTGCAGGCTAAATGTGTGGCAGATTGGTCTTATTGTACCTAATTAATTCAGCAAATATTTAATTGTGACTTTCTATGCATTTTGTGTACATTATACTATTCTAGGCCCTTGGGTTATAGCAGGCGCAAGCCATATGCATGTCATCACGGAGTCTATGTTCAAGTGAGGAGAGAGCTTCAAAAAACAAATAAGTTACGTGTTAGCTGGTGATAAAAATTACTAGAAGGTGGACTAATTGTCAGTATTTGTAGTTATTGTTATTATTAGTGTTGTTTTACATTTTTCTTCTTGCTGGTTCTTCTACCATTTCCCTTGCCGTAATTTCTTGCAGCTCTGCACATCCAAATCATGCCTTCATGCTGATTCCTGGGCATCAGATTCCTCAGTGAGTTGACATTACTCCACTTGAAAGAGAGATCAAGTACAGAAAGGAATGATTTATGAGACTCCTGTCACCCAGACAGGACACTCTCAGCATATTCTCAAATAATTCACAACTCTCTTTCTGCCCAGAGCTAAAGGAGCTTGGCTGGGAGAGACAGGAAACAGACCTGGTGGTCGACTGTGTATTCCATAGGGACCTTGGTTGTTGGAAGGGGGCAGAAGTCTTCTTTCATCAGTTTCCCCTATAAATCAAAGGTGTATGCTGCTCTTGAAGGTCTCTGGTGAGTGCTTGACAGACACATTTCTTCCTCCCTCCCTCCCAGCCCTGGAAATGAGTTCCTGACACTCCCCTTCAGCTCTGGTTCTTCCCACCTGTCACACTGGTCTTCGAGGCCTGGAGCCACAAAAGTCTCATGTTCTCATCCTGCCCTCATCCTCACCCCTGCCTCTCTGGAAGTGTGATATTATGCCCATCTTTCTTTTTAAAGGGTGAGATTTTATAAGATAAGGAAGTAATCTATCTCAGGAAATAATTTCATGTGGCTATAGAAGGATATTTCATTCTGCGAGTATTTTCCAGAGTAGAGGTTCCAGAGCAGAAATTTCAACCCCTGGGTGACGGAAACCATCACAATGCCCAGCACATATCTGGGGTCAATTAAATCATAATTTCTGGATATGGTGCCGTATGTCAGTATGTTCATTTACAGTTCTGGAGATGGAACCCAGGGGCTTGAATGTGCAAAGCACACACTCTACAACTGAGCTATATCCCAAACCCATGTCGGTAGGTTTAGAAAGATGCTGAGATGATGCCAGTGTGCAGCTGAAATTGAGAATGACTGAGTCTGGAAGAGAGACATTAGGATCCCATTTATGCAGAATGTACCAAAGGCCCACAGCATTGTCAGCATCCTGACAAAAGAGGTCTTTCCTCCCAAGAAGAATAGTATCCTGCACAGAAAGAGCACTCAAAACCTATTTGTTGAGGAAGAGATAAATGAAGGAGCTCAAGTTACTGGGCAAAAATAAAGAAAGGAAGCTCTATTTCCCTAGAGTTCTAGGTACCAGTGAAAGGGTAAATAGCATGGTTCTGAAAGGCAGGGCTCTGGACTTAAAACCCCTGCATGTCCACTGATCTAACCCAAGGGCCCCAGGAGAGAGACACAGTTTACCTTTGCTGGTATTCTTCCTTGAAAAAAAAAGGAGCTCTTCAGAGCACCCACCTCCAAAGAATGAGGGAATTAGTTGATTGATGTATATATATAGAGCTTATGACAGTGTCTAGTCCAAAGTAAGTCCCCAATAAATGTTAGTGATCAGTGTGGTGATAAGTGTTGATGAATGTGCAGTATATGCCAGGTGCTACAGAAGCACAGAGGCTTGTGATGCAAGGGGTAAGGAAAGAACTGAATATAAGATACATGAAATTGAGTTTGAGTTTCAGATTCCTTCATACTGAAAAAGTAAAAAGGAGGGAGGAGTTTGGCAGGGAAAGGGGAGGGATTAAAGCAACTACTGGCATTTGGAATTATATTCTTTAAGTCTGTTGAATGATCTGTAACTTAAAGGAATAAAAACAGGCAAAAGCAGACTCATTATTTTTATCACAAAGAATTCCACATTCTGAATATCTGTTTTCATCTTTCATGATCCCGTTTCTAGCTATAGCAGTTGATTTTCCTAGCCTGCAGCCTGACAGCCCCCACTTTCTTAAACTACCTAACCTCTTCCTTAGTAGTCCTGGGAATCAGCTCAGTATTTCTTTTATAACTGGAAAGAATCTTATAAGGTCAAAGCTGCAAAATTAAAATTTCATTATTATATTATTATTGTTGTTTAAAAACTGAACTTAACATTTGTCTCATGTCTTCATTCTTTCTGGAGGCTACAGCTTATTCTTGGTCAAATTCAGAAGGAGCTAGATCATGTCAGTATTTTCTCCCCCACTTTTTTCTGATGTCCTTTTTGTTTAGGGCACTTACTTAATGCCCAACATTGGAGACAGGGTCGTACAGGAGGGTTCTGTTTCTGGGAACCTACTGATCTGGCAATTATCCCTTGATAGATCCTTGTACCTTGTCCTTGTACTTATGTGGTCTTGAGTTGCAGATCAATGTACATAAGACACCCTAAAAGGCTTCCACAGACCCTTCTCAGCTACTTATGAGCTAGAATAGTCTGGTGGTTTTCTTAGGAGGTTCTGTGTGACTGTCTGGTCCTGTACCCTAAACACCCCATGTAGCCACTTCTAATGTGTATCCCATGGCCTGGAGCAGACTACATTATCTCTGCTTTTCTAGTTTTCACCTTACTGCCCAGGGAGTTCTCCTTTCATCTGAAGCTAGAGGAGAAAACTGGAGAGCAGTGTACTTCCACAAGTAGGCTTACAAATATTTTATACAGGATGTCTACTTTAGAAACTCTAAGGCCAGGGATTAAGGTATGTGATATGTCTTTGCATTTTTGTTTTTAACAATCATGCCTGGAAGGCAGGAAGCCTGGAATGCCTTTGCTGCTTCAAGAAAGTGAGAAGAAAAAAAAAGAGGACAGAGAATGGAAGATAATGTAGCTAAATTTAGTAGGAAATGAAACATTGGTAAATACTCCAAAACACTATCCTGCCATACCTTTCATGGTTAACACCACCAGAATTATTGAATGTTTACTACATGACAATCTGTGCTAAGTGTTTTTTATTTGTTTGTTTGTTTTTACCTAATTGACTCTCCTAGTGTTTACCCCTAAGAAGCTGGTATATTACTGAGGGATTTAGAGAGTGACTAACTGGCTTCCCTTACACAGTAATAAATGGCAGCGCTTGGATCTCAACCCAAATCACTTGGCTGAATTGAGTCACTTTGCTGTCACACCTCCCTCACCTAATGTGTGAAATTGTGCAAGAAAAAAATCAGGTCAATACTCCCCCAATATTATTGAGCAGTTTGACTTGAATATAAAATTTTGGTAAGTAAATGTATATTTCAAATTGACTGTTGTCATTCTTTATATAAAGGGATGCTGTGGTTTGAACAACTTTGAAATACAAGTGATTATCCCATTCTTTGTTCTGTTGTTTCTTCAGTAGACTTGGTATACCAGGGTCTCTTGAGGTTAAGTGAACGTTGAGGCTCTCTCGTGTTCTAGTATAGTCAATTCTTTGGGATTTAGTGGAGGCAGCTCCAGAACATCATCTCTGAGGTCAGATTGATGTATTCTAATCCACTTCCACTTCTCATTGTTCCCTTGGTATATTTTTACTGAGCTACAAGATGTTAATAGTGTGCTGTGAAATTTGCATGAATAGTAGGGAAGCAAATAAAGCGATGATGTGACAGTTTCATGACACTACAGTGATGGTGTTAAAACTCTTCACCATTACCTGTAAGGATAAGGCCTTGGAGGTTTCCACGTGGCACTTGGTCTTCTCTTCTAAATCTTGCCCCAGCCCCATGGAAGGCTGACGGGTGACTTACAGATCTCCCTCTAACTGCTAATGACTTTTGATAAATAAGCAAGGAACATGATAGATAGCTAACATAAAAAGCAAGCATGCCAATTAAAGGTGACATTACAGTGAACTAATGAGCTCTTCCCAAGACACTGTGCTTTCTCCTTGAGTGTAGACCTGTAAAGTGAGAACTGACTATCTTTGTCCCTCAAGACTGTCCAGCTTGGCTATCACATCCATGGCTGTCTCTACATTTCAGACATAGGAGAGAACCAGCTGATTGGAGTAATTTATGTATTTATCTGTGCAGTTTTTTCTCTTCTTCTCTCTCTCTTTTTTAATTATGATAAGAATCAACCATTTTAGATCTACAAACTATTGTAAATACAGAAAGTTTCTTTGGCAGCATGCATCCCCTCTAAAAAACAACTTATAAAGTGTTTTTTTGACATGAGTTTAGGTACTTGTTAGAATGAAAGAAGAAAGAGACCATAGATTCTCTTTGCTTCATTGCATAAATATCTCCAATATAAAAACAAAACAAAACAATAAAACAACAAAAAACAAATAGCCTTAATAAGTTTCACAGTTTTGTCACATCTTTCTGCCTTTCTCTCTGTCTTCTTTGTCCTTCTCCCTCTCTTTCTCCTTTCTTTCACTTCCACGCGTCTTGAAAGCCCTCAGAAAGGATATTTTGTTTTGTTTTTGCCACTACTTTCTAATTTCCTATCCAGGCTTCCTGGACTGCAGTACAGTTTTTCCCCCACCATGGCATCAACACAGGCTTGCAAAGGATTTCTCATCCACATTGCAGATGTAGATGTCCCCAATTTGTCCCTCACATTTTCCTCTGTTGCCATCCATTTTTCTACCACTAGAGCAATCTTTTCAAAATAATCACGCTTCTTTGATTAAAGCTTCCTTTTGTGGATCTGCTCCAAGAAATGAGTTTTCAGCCCTTCTCCTGGAATCTGAGGTCTTCACCCTTTCCTAAAAGCAGCCTTTGCTGCTAGGCCACCTGTCACTCATATTTCACCATGCCATGCTGATTTTACTACCAGCTGTAGCCTCCTCAGCCAACCATTGCTTTGCACATGGCCAAACATTTGTCCTGATGATTTTGTGTGTGGTTCACTTGTCTCCTAGCTAACTATAGAATGCATCTGAAGCATTAAGTTTTCTATAATGTTTCCAATCCCCAGCCCCCATTCATACATATATACTGTGAGCATTATACTGTGCATCACTTTGCACTAAGTGTCCTGCAAGACACACACACTGGCATTAGCTCTGGTCTCACCCAGAGTTTAGTTTATTGTCTCCATTGCTAAACAACCGCTCTGGCATGTAATGTGAATGAACAAGAGAATGAAAGAAAAAATGGATGAATGAATGAGACATCAAACTGTATTTTAGATCCTGAGATGTCAATCAATGTGGGGTAATGTCATGAAAAGAAATAAAGACTCTGCATGAAGGTTTTAGAATTTAAATATAATTTTAAATTATTTCTGGCTAAATTATCTCTGTAGATCATTTTAATTAATTTATCCAAAATTCTAAGATATAATTTTGCCTCACTTGAAAAGCTGAAGATAAGGCTATTAGAAAAAAATGACAAGTATGTGTTGAATTGTAGTTATAAAATAGTCTACATGTGCAAGGTACGTTGTTGTGTGACATTTGAGGAAGAATTTTATAAATAGGTCACCATTGACTATGCTGTATTTCCAGCTAATTTTCTTGCCAGTTATCTCAATAATTGGTTCCTAGGTCAGTTTTTAGCTGTAGAATTAGAGTTAACAATAAAGTGGACATTTAGAAACTGTATCTCCATAATTCCATCCAGAATGAATTCTTGGGTAAATAGTGAGCCAATTAGAGAAATATATGTGTTCTGATGAGTTGTTGAAAGCCACACCAGTGAACTCATGGAGACTTTTAAGTGCCTGGATTCATCAAGAAATTTGAATTGACAGGCTTTTTTTAGAAAGTCCAGTTTTTAACTGCAAGTAGCTTTTTGAGACTTTAGAACAAATGTTTGCGGAAATGAGTTTGGAATTTAAAATGGATGACTATTTATCTTTTTCTGGCACTAAGCAAATACAGCAAAGCAAACAGCTCAAAGGAAGGCTTATTAGAGCTGCCCAAGAAGAGAGACAATAGTACCTTTGGAAGAAGGGTGTGGCCAGAGCAGGGCTGGCTGCCCACTCCCAGATGCAAAGACTATACTTTGGTCAATATGTGGTTCAAATCTTGTCCTATCAGATTATAGCCTCACTTGAACCAAATATCCAGAATAAACCAATCTTGCGTACCTGGGCTATATTCATAAGATTAACATATAAACCCGTGGTCTTCTTTATTCATTTATGAGGGGATGTTTCTATTTCAGTTCAGGAATTCCTCAGGCTCACTTAGGAATTGTGTAACTTTTACCAAGATTGTGTCTTTTCTCTCTGCTGTGTCTGGACTGTTGTGGATCTTGGAAAAAGAAGCAGGTGACTGGCCCATATGTGTATCCAATTCCAGACATTTTTATGAGCTTACCCTAAGCCTTTGTAGAACTGCATTCAGGAGAGAGGACTATTCCAGGCAGAGTTTACACTCAGGGAGTACTTTTTAGTGTAGCACTTGATAGAACCTGGACCCAGTTTATCCTGTTCCATCTGCTGAAGTTTGATGATCATCTCATTGTGGTTTTGTTAAGAAAACACATCAATTTTTCCAGCTTTTTGTTGTTGTTATTGTCATTGTAGAGGGATTTTTTGAGAGAGTATAGCTCCTTGCCTCTCTCCCTATTCTTTGCTTACTCCTCAGGGAGGGAGGAGCTCTATACCGTTGGACCTGTGAGAAAGCATCTGCCGTTGTGGCCACCAACCCTTTCTAAGTCCTCTTTTTCAGGCAGCCTGATCACAGCACACACACACACACACACACACACACACACACACACACACACGCACACACACACACATTTCAGTTTGCTTGATGCTGCGCCTTGGGCACCTGCCTGGGATGATACTATTATTTTCAATCAGGGGAAAAGTAGGAGAGAATCCTTGGTTGCTACAGTCAAACAACCTCCTCTGTCAGGAGTAGAACTGACACGTGACCTCTACTCACTCCATCATTCCCTCACTGAATTCCAAATTCAGGAGAGGAAGATGTTACTTTTACCCTTCCCAATACTAACCAAAACAAAAAACAAACCATTTATCGGGCTGGATGTACCTTCACAATACATAGAGCAAGACTTATTTCTCTTTCTGAAAAGACAGAAGAATGCTGCTCCCTCTGACTGCTCAGAAAGCATGTGTGACCTACTGGCTTTTCTAGGATAACATGTACACACCAACAAGCCAAGAACTGACAGGCCCTCAGTGTGTTAATCAGCTTTTCATTACTGTGGCCAAAAAAATCTGACACAAACAACTTGAGGAAAGGTTTATTTTGGCTCATGGTTTCCAAGGTTCAAGTGTATAGTTGGCTGGCTCCATTGCTCCTGGGCCTGAGGTAAGGCAGAACAACATGGCAGAAGGGCATGGTAGAGGAAAGCTGTTAAGTTTATGGCAGCCAAGAAACAGAGAAGCAGACAGCAATAGGGGTGCAGGGATAGAAGGCCAACCTTTCGGGGATGAGAAAGATAAATTCCTTCAGGGCATACCACCAGTGACCTACTTCGTACAACTAGGTCCCATTTCCCAGTAGTTCATTCATCCCACAATGGTTTAATCCACTGATGAGGTCAATAATGATCCAATTATTTTCCAAACCCCCACCTCTAAATATATGAGACTTTGGGGGACATTCCAGATCCAACCCATAATACGTGTGGTCCTGCTAACTGAAGTCCCTTGCTCAAGTGAAATCCTTTCCTCATACAACACTCTGTTTGTGTGTCAGGCTGTAGAAGACTCAGATTCTTCATATCATCTCCCTGTGCCTGGGGGAGAGCCTAGTCATTGCAAAGCCATGATGCTGTTTCCAGTCAATCATTTCCTTCCAAGACCCTGAGGTCATGCATCCAGATGGTCATCTGTTTGTAACATTTGTAAAAAGGATATTTTACTGCTAGGAGATCATTGTCTCTTTCTATTCTGGTTCTGTCTTCTCACTTCACTCTACCTCTGTCAGGAGTTAAAATGGGATCCAGATAGGGAAAATTGAATGATGAAAAGCCCATGCTTATGTGTTCCCGGTGCACTTTCAATACAGTGAGGTCCTTGCTGATCTGGTAAGTGGTGAGCTCCACCTAGCTCCCCAGTGGCTTACCTGGCATCAAAAGGGCAAGGTCACCTCAGGTACTGGGGTAAAAGTGAAAGAGGCTAGTCATGGTGAAACATTTCCCAAACATCTTGAGAAAAATTTCCTAATGCAGGCAGGATTCATCTCTCATACAAAATACCTAGTCAAAACAAATATCTTTTGTCAGGAATGCACATGATATATAATTAAAAACACACCCCACGATGTTTTAAACGTTGTGATATATTGTGATTTATCATTCTGCATACTCATTTTGTCTCTCATTCAGTACTAATAACTTTCTTTTCTTTTCGTTAAAATAATTCTACCAAATTTTAACAGCTGCAGATGTACCTAACACCTGAACCTACCTATGGTGCTAGAGATTATAATGAACAAAATTGTGTCTGCTCCACTCTTGTGATAGAGGAGAATTTATTTCTGAGATCTGAGAAAGAGCGGCATGCCTCATTGAGGGGCTGAAGAGGAAACAGTTGAAGAAGTAGGCAGCAACTTCGAGTGGAGTCACTAAGTCCTCAAAACCTGAGTCCTCTAAAGACTGCAAGTGGTCCCTGCATCTCATTTCTTTGTCTCTCCAGCAGTCTGGGAGAGGAGGTGTGTGGTCATTTCACCTTGTGATAAGTATGAAAAGGGAGGTTTTCTTCACCCAGTTTAGAGTGCAAAAGGAAACGCTAGGCCGTTTCCATCTGCCCATTGTTGGTAAATTTCACCCATAAAGATTCCCAGCTAATACCATCCTAGCCTCCTAATTCAGCACAACTCTTTGTCTCTGGTTTTTATCTTTCAAAAACCATAAATTTTCAGAGTTCAAACTTTATTTATCTCCAACAAAAGAGGCAAATTTTGCAGGTAGGAAAAAATCTACTTTGTGGAATGATCCTATCTTCGAACTACTTACATTTTCTAAGGGCTCTTCCTTTCTATTTATATGTCTTTTATTTCTTCCTTTCTATTTATGTTCAAGTTTGTTCACTTCTTTTAGACAAAAAGGGGCTTTTATAAATTTAACCCTTTGATTATAATGTAGTTTGTGTTAATTTTAGAAAATTTGGAAAGTATAGAAAGTAGGGAGAAGTAAACAAATATTTCTAAGAATCTCACCAATCAGAGATAACCACTGTTCAAATTTTAATCTTTCCTACCAGTCTTGCTTTATACATGTTTTGTGTTTTTTGCATAGGATAATTGTTACATGCATAGTATTTTGAATTCTGATTTTTTTTAGTCAAGTCTGTAGACATTTCTCAAGTTGTAAAATATCACTTAAAACTTGTCTAAAATTGAGTAATCACTTATTAAGTTTATGGTACAGGCTTGGCATTGGGAAAACACCAAATATGTCCCTTATATAAACAACATTTAAAATTCACCCAAGACAATAAATAACAAGAACTCCTCCTTATGAATATTTTTAAAAACTATTCAATATTGCCACAAAAGAATATAGCATGCTATTTTATAACATTGATATGATTCTTCAAGTCTTATATAGTATAGAATATTAAATTATCTTCATTTTCTTACTAATAGAATTAGATTCTGATAACATCTTTGGACATTAATCTATATTTTCATCTCCAGTTACTACCTTGAATTAAATTCCAAAAAGTAAGATCATTGGATCAAAAGTATTCAGTTAGACTTAAGGAGTTCATCTTACGTATTTGTCAACTGTGGAAACTGGTACCAGTTCTACAAGGCCCTTCCAGCATTGCTCAATATTATTACCGTCATTTTTGTATTATTATTATTTATTTTTTTTTCTTTTTTTTTTATTGGTTGTTCACAACATTACAAAGCTCTTGACATATCACAACAATTATTATTATTTATTCATCACTATTTGTTACTATGGTATGATAGCTATACAAATTACTTCAACATTTTAATTTTTTAAAATTTTAGAATTCTTGCTAATGAGTAAGATTATTTTTTAGATGTTTACAGACAATAAATTCTTCTTTCTGTGAATTTTTTTGATGCCCTGTTTCCATATTTCTCTGGGGATAGTTTTTAAAAATAAATACAAGGAAGAACACTTCTTATCTCATATCCTGGGGACATTTTAAATGCTGTTTATATAAGAGTCTCACCTGGTTCTTTCCAAATGTTGAGTCTGTACATGTTCTTAATAAATATTTACTCAGTTTAAGATTTGCCTAAAAAATTAATTTAAAATTATGAAATTAAGCCACAGAGTGCTGGCTTTAAAAAATAAATTACATCAGCCTCTGATGTTTTAAAATGTATGTATTAAAGTTACATCAAATAGGAAGAGTATGTATTTTTTAAGGAAATTCTATTAAATTGCATCTCCCAGAGAGGTAATTTAAATTAAATTTTCCTGATACAATTTTTATCTACATATAATCTTTCATAGGGCCCACTTTTCTCAATACTTTCAGTAATTATGAAAGCCATTACAGGTTAGATATATACACAGATAAATAGATGATACTTAGATAATAGATAATAGATGATAAATAGACAGGTAGATAGGTATATAGGTATACAGACAGATAATAGATTAGATTATAGTAAATAGATCATAAATTCATGATAGATAAAAAATACCTTGGTCACAGTTGATTGGTGATAGATGCATGATAAATAGGTAGTTAGGTATGTAGATTGATAAGAGGTTAGATTATAATTGTGGTCAGTATGTGATAATAAATTGGTACATTCTAGATTATAGTTAGTGGGTTATAAATACCCTCCAAAGTTAGATTATAGTTGATTGGTGATTGAAATATGATAGATAGATAGATAGATAGATAGATAGATAGATAGATAGATGGTTAGATAGATAGATAGATTTTTGCCTCCTCTGTCTGCTGGGAGGCACTTTTCTTTCTGGAGTACAGGTCACCTTAGTCTGCACTTTGCCTCTTAGTGCTGAGCTTCTGGGACTTGTACTTTAGTGACACTAGGGATCAAGGTTGAAGTGAGTTTAGGTTCACTCTGCTCTCATTACCTGCCCATCATGGGAGGGGTGCAGGTAAGACATCAGAACAGCTTTCTCATCTGGAATGGCCCCTCCTCCTACCTTTCCTTCTGCAAATACATTTTGAGTTAAAATCTACTTCCTGTGCTAAATCACATCACAGAGAGAGACATGAAAATTAATTGATACTGACTTTTCTTCTAAAGTAACATAAATTTGTTGGGAAGTCAGATAGGTTTGTGATTTAAAACATGCCAACAATTGAACATAAAACATGGGTCATTCACTTTACATATATTTACCTCTATTGCTCCCTCTAACTTTGTGAGGGGGGGTTTCATTATTCCACTCTCATACATGAGAAAATGAGAATTGTCTTGATTAGTTCAGGTTGTTATAATAAAGTACCATAGACAGATGGCTTAAGAACAATAGAAACGTATTCCTGACTATTTTGGAGACTGGAAGTCCAAGATAAGGGTGCCAGTGTTTTTTTTGTTTTGTTTTGTTTTGTTTTTCTGAGAAGTGTCGTCTTCTGCATTGAAAACTCTCTGAATCCTCACCTAGCTGAAAACAGAAAGCGAAAGCAAACTCCCACATCTCACTTTATAAAGGTACTAATCCCATCCTGTGGGTTCTATTCTCAGGAACTAATCTCTTCCTCAGAGTCCCAGCAGCATCACATTTGGGGTCAGCATTTTAACATATGAATTTTGGAAGGACAAAAACCTTGTCTGGAACAGGAAGTTAGTAATCACGTATAAATTATTCAACATCTCTGTTACTGAGTTAGCAGTAGAGGAGCCTAGGATAAAATCCAAATCTCCATATGTTCTTGACACTAGGTCACAATGTCACTTTGTGAATGGCTCACAGGCAGAAATTGTATTTTATTCACCCACATATATGTAGCATTCAGTATGATAGCCACCACATAGTAGATGCTCAGTATGTTTGTAATGGATTGGTGAATGAAGGAGGAAATTAAAATATCTTTTATGAAAAGTCAGCATTAAATACAGCTTTGTTTTTTTTTGTGTGTGTGTGTGAGAGAGAGAAAAACAGGTTTGAGGGCAAGAGTTATATGGAGAGCATCCAATAATAAGGAGCCATAGTGAGAGTAACCACTCCTGCTGAGGGTTAAGGCCATGGGTGGTATGTGCTCCCTGCCCATCTTCCCTTGCCCAAGAGCAGGGAAGATGGCCAAGACCCCATTAGGTGTCACTAAGATTGCAGAAGGGATTGAAGCCTCCTTCCCTCCCAGGAGTATTCCCTTCCTTTGCACTGTGAGCTGTTTTCTGCTCCATTTACTCTCCAAGCCCTCAGATCACCCTCAGAGCTCTCTGTTATCTTCCACATCATCCTAGCTGGAATAAAATATAACTGTGTCTGTAAAGTACAGAAATCAAAGCTCCCCTTGGGGATTTTTTTCCCGTATCACCTGTCGAATTGAAAACCAGTGTGTCCTTGAAAAGATATGTATTTCAGGCCGCAGGGGTGCTTATTTGCAAGGCCCATTACTCAAATAAAACATTAAAAAGAGTCTTTGATAAGCCAGTGCTCTCGGCCTGTTTCCACTCCAGCACCAACAGCACCAACTATAGGCTTCCTGTCAAGCTTCAGAGCCCAAAGTCAAGATTTATCAATTGATATTTTGACTTTAACTTTTACACTTTCATTATGTCACTGCATTGTGAGCTTGGCCACAGCTCTCTAGATTTCTGCAGTTTTCTTACTCCTGTGCTTGCAGTTAATGTAGAAGTAGAAATGGTTCTGCAGCATCCTCCCAGGTGTTTCTAGTGAACACTCTACTCTGTGACTAGCACATTAGGTAAATCAACTGAAAAATATTTACAGGCAGATAACCACTTAGGGAGATGAGATATTTAGTGACATTGTTGTTTGTGCAACAATACAGTTACTATGCTTTTTATTCTGAATTTTTAAAAATTAGAAATGTTTTCATTTGAAATGTCTTCACATCCTAAGAAGAAAAATATGAAAAAAGAGAAGTTCTCACTAGTCCCACCAGCTAGATAGGCAAAAAAAATATTTGGCTGGATATACTTTGACTTGCATACTGTATTTTCATACAGTCCAAGTTATCCTATATTTACCTCTTTATACTATAACAAATATTTACATATCATTCACAATTTTAATAAGAATCTTCAAATGTCTATACAGTATTCTGTCCTGGAGAGATCATGTAATCTAAATACCCAGTTCTCTGTCACTGTTTACTTAGGTCATTTCCATTGCAATGACTGACAGCTTAATAATTTTTTCTATAATTTCTTTGCAGGCCCAATACGAAAAAAGGATCCTTTTTGTAGGAAAGCTTTCCTGGCACAAAAATACTGAGACAATAGCTGTGAATGTTTTAGAATCTTGATAGCTTTTGCAAACAGTTTTCCACAGGTGGAGCACACATGCAAATGGCCCTGGATAACTGCCTCTCTTTGCCTGCCTGCAGCACATGTTGGCAACTTATGCACTTAAGTGTCGACAATGAATGGTACAAGAAATGGGCTATAATTCCAGATCTTTGGTTAGTTTCAGGCTTCTGGCTGAGCCCATCTTAGGTATAATATATGAAAATGTTGTACATATCTAGTTTGGGAGATTTGGGGTGATTAGTGCTCCTCTATGTTTTAAGTTTTCTACAGTGATGGAAGACCATTATTATAATTTAAATTATTTTTAAAGAACATGCTGTGCTTCAGGTGACCAGAAAGTAATTTTGACTTATAATAATAAAGAAAGTTCATTTTGTAACACTCTTAATGTCTCTTATTATACAATGATATTCAGCTTATTGATACATGGGATGATTTCTTAGCAAACCCTTCCTGGAAACTGGAAAGTTAATTGTAATTTAGAGCAATTACGGCAAACTATTGCACCTGTAGAATTAGAGGCCATTATCCCGGAATCTTGGATGGATTAATTAATGAATTGGCAAATAAAGCACATGATGAATTATGAAGTACAGTGCCATTATAATTTTATGATAAAGCATCTTTTTCTTGATGACATTGCATTTGCAGAATGAAACAGTGATGAGCTCCCTCAAAAATCTTTTTTTTTATGCGATATTTATTATATATGTGTGTATATCTCTTTATATTTTATCATTATCTATCTCAAGCTGCAGTTTTTCAGGTTTTGCTTCCTACCTGTTCCTATTCTACCGCTTGCTGGTTTTCATAAAGTTCTTAAATTGAAAAATGATATGCATTTTTTTAGGATTCTGATTTTTTATCTTATTTCAATAATACTATTAATAATATTTTTTTTAATTTTTAATTTTTTTATTGGTTGTTCACAACATTACAAAGCTCTTGACATATCATATTTCATACATTAGATTGAAGTGGGTTATAAACTCCCAATTTTACCCCAAATCAGATTGCAGAATCACGTCGGTTATACATCCACAATTTTACATAATGCCCAATTAGTAATTGTTGTATTCTGCTACCTTTCCTATCCCCTAATATCCCTCAAAAATCTTAAGGAACTTCCAAGCTCTTCCATATAGAAGATTGGAAACTAAGAGAAAAGGGAGTTAGAAACACAGGCAGGAAATTCGTGTGCCTTTTTTTTTTTTTCTTTAAATGAGGGCAGTTTGGGTGTATAAAGAGCATACATAGACCCTGGCCTTGGGATAAGCAAAGATGAACTTTGTTTAAATGCTGCACACTGTTAGAGAGAGATAGACATCTCCTATACTACAAAGGAAGAGAGATGTTCTTTAAGCTGATTTGAGATGGAAGGATTTTAAAATTCATTTATAACCTTTTTTTTTTTTTTTTTGTAAACTGCATGTTATTTCCCCTCTCCTTCCCTGACCGCCAGGCTGCCCCGTGCTACATCTCCGCATCAAAACTGGAAACCTTCAAGAAGCAGAAACTGAAATTGCTTTTTGGAGGGTCCGATTTCATGCTGAGCGGGAAGCGGTAGCTCAGAGATGAATTGGAAGGCCACGCTTGTCAGCGAATGAAATGTGATGAACCTCAGAGTTTTATTCACATGCTGCAGCGGAGCTGGCAATAGCAGCCAGCATAGCCTCTTCTTAATCCCATGTTCTTGGGGTGGGAGTTTGACCCCGTGCTTTCTGTTAGAAATGATACATATTTATTAGACGATACAGCTTAAAAGAGAGAAAGAATGTGCCCAGTGTCAGACACTATCACAACCAAACCTTTTTTTTTTATTAAAATAAATACAGACAATTTCACTGTGACAGCTCTTCCTCCAAGGGGGAGCTATATTAACTGGTGACCTCCTTTCTCTTCATAGAGAAAGGCGAGCTGATCACTTGTTGGGGTGGAGGGATGTGGGAGAAGGTGGGGGGGGGTACCTGTGGAGCATTTTATGGGTTTCGAGAAAGTCCGTCTGCAATCCTGAGTATCCTGTGGTTCTGCTAATTATATTCTTCCTCTCATTCGCCTCTACAAAATCAATTGCAAACAACATCCAATCTCATTTTCCGAGGTACATTTCTGTGAGATACAGCTGTACTCCCACCCCTTTCCTCCTCCCCAGGAATGGTTTCCTGCCACCACCACCCATGGGACAAAGGCTTAGAAAGTGAGGAATGAAGGGCAGACACATGGAAACAATAGGATGCTTTCAGGTTCTTTCAAATAGTCTCTGCCAGTTGTGAGAGACAGAGTAATTTCCTGTATTTAAGGAAGATTGTTGATATTTGGTGCAATATTTGCTTCACACTATTACATATATGTTGTGTTATTTTAAGGAAGAAGTGAGATGAAAGGGGTAGGGAAGGGAAAAGCTCTTTTCTTGTGAACATACATATAATAGTGTATACATTTATACACAAGCACAACATATATACACCACTTATGCATATATATACTACATATGCCATTATACATATACAACATATATACCACTTATTCATACAACCCATATGTATGCTCATACCATATATCTCTATTATATACATGTTCATGCATGTATACATGCATATCTATACTCACACATATGGACACCTACTCAGATATAAAAAACAGTGTTGTGTAATTTAACAATTCATGATGGTCTGACCTTAAAAAATCTGATTGCCAAATGTTAGCTCTGTTGGCCTGGACAAAGTACAATGTTTTCTGAGCCTTGATTTTCTCATAGGTAAGTAAACACATAAAACTGGCTCAAAATCAGGTAATTCATTTTAAGTTGCTTTATCAATTTGTATCAATTTAGAAAAAATTTCTGATTGAATTTCTATTACTATGTTTTGGGCATTGAATTTCTATTACTATGTTTTGGGCAGTTTTACCTTACCTTTAACAGTGTTTGCTTATATTTGGTCTGAAGTTTACCTTTTTGGGTTCTTTCTATATTTTCTATTTGACAAGATCATTTTGTCATCAAATATCATCAATTCCTCATCCATATTAATGGAGTGTATCCATGTTATCCAGATGACCATATCAATCTGTAGAGAAACACATGAGGGTTTATTTAGAGATAAAGGGAGTAAGGAATGGGTGGCTTTTCATAAAGCACCTCTGACATTAGGCTGTCTCTTTGGTATGCCCTTGGTTCCTTGTTTTATTCACATCAATTGTGATTATATTTTTGAACTTCCAGTGTGCTTCTAAGAAGATACAATTCATCTACCTGCCTCTAATTCCTAGTATTGATTATGCATGGTCAATCTTGAACATGTGACTCAGTTCTTGCATCCTCCTATGTTTCCTCTCTACCCATTACCACACATAAAGTCCATCTTTCATCATGCTTCCTTTACAAAGCCTATCCTGCTTCTCCTATATCTCCCTTCTGTTTACTGTTAGGGTTAGTACAAAAACTTCCCATTATACAACTAGTAAACAGTTACTTAACTAATCATTTTATCTCTCACAACTGGACTATGAGCAACTTTAAGTAGAGTTGTATCTTATATATATGTTGTATTTCTTCTATAATGTATGTCACCCTGCTAATCACAGCAAAGGTATGTTACTTATTGATTATTGTACTGATTAGATGCCATTCATCTTTAGGAAGTTTGTATCCAAAATAAATACCATAAATCCTAAACTATAGTCATGTCCCACATGACTGTAAGCATGTTTCACTCAAGATGAATCATATATATACCAGTGGCTATACCATATAACATGATGTGCAGTAAGCTACATTTAGGTTGGCATAAGTATACCCTGTGATGTTAGCACAATGATAAAATAATCTAACGGTGCATTTTTCAGGACATATCCTTCTTGTGAGGTGTTGCATGACTGAATACAACTGTTATTTTATTTTTTTGTCATTGATATATTTTTAACTGGGAAAAAAGCAGGCTCTTCCTAATAGACAGCTATTTCTCACTCTGTAGTTTACATCTGACTCTAGTCCACTTAAATATGCCTGGCATTTAATACATGTTCAGCAAAAATACTCATGGCCAAGTCTTTTCCTTTTTAACAAGGTTCACTGAAGATAACAGTGCACACCAGAGTTAGAGATACATTATCACACACTCAACTGTGCCCTTATATTACAAATGGGGAATGCTTATAAGATTACTGGTTATATTACAGATATTTAGTAAACACAAAGCATTCATTCCTTAATTGAGATAATATCATATGGTAATTTATTTAAATGTATCCATGTATCCCATTAAAGTGAAATTGAGTTAAAAATAATGCAGCTTGAGGCAAGATCCATTGATAAATGTTCAAATTAGTGGACAAAATTTAAAAGAAAAACAAGATATTTCCATAGTATCAAAGTATCTTCCCCTAGTGCTTTTTAATATGTGTGTGTGTGATTGTGTGTGTGTGTGTGTGTGTGTGTGTGTGTGTGTGTGCGCGCGCGCGCGTGCGCGCACGTGTGCATGCTATGGATTGAACCCAGGGCACCAAGAGCATGCTAAGTACATGCTCTCTCACTGAGCTACATTCCTCCCCCATTGTGTTGGTTTTAATGACTTACAAAGTTTTTGATATCCCCTCTTCCAGGAGGTGCAGCTTAATTCTGTCCCTTAGAGCTGGACTTAATGACTGCCTTCAATTACATAAACAGTGGAAAGGAAAAAAACAGTTTTCCTGTGGAGAAACCTGACAGACACCACTTGAACCAACTGACCAAAGTTGACATTGCAAATAATGTAACATGAATTTTATGTATGTCTTGATATGATACAATAAGAAGAACTCCTTTAAAATATGCTTCCTGAGTCTAATCATGAGGGACTATCAGACAAACAGAAACTCGGAGACATTCTGCAGAATATCTGCCTGCTACTTTTCAACACCAAAGTTATAGAAGACAAGAAAAGACCAAGATGCTATTATAGATTGGAAGATAATTTGGAGACAGAACAAATAAATGCAGTGTCTGTGACTGGATGGGGTCCTAGAGATCAGTAAGAAAAGTGCTGAAATCTGAATAAAGCTTTCAGTTTAGTTAGTAGTGTAGAACCAATGTTAAAGTCCTTTGATTTTAACATCATATTATATCAGAAGTTAAATCAATAAAGAGTACTCAGGTGTGCTGTATATGGTCTTTGCAACCTTCTATAAGTCTAAAAATATGTCAAAATTAAAAGTTTTTTTTTAAGAACATGAGAAAAAGTCTGCTTGATAGGTTTCACCTCTTATGACAAACCACACTGGGTGCTGACCTGTTTCCATTAGGCAAGTAAAAGGTGTTCCATGGATGTTGGTGGAGACACTGGGTTATCCACTCTACATTATTGATGAATATCATTGCAGGGGGTTATAACACAGCTTGTAAGAATACTCCAGAGAAGATAAGTGACAACTGGTGAGAATCCCTTTAAATTTGTTAAATACTTTCCATTTCTATTTTGAGGCAGGTGAAACTTATGACCTGTGAAGCTAAAAATAAGAAACTTGGTGTAGGAACTGACTGATGCCTATTCTATTTTAAAAAGCTTAGAAATGATAGGAGTTTTTTTAATTAAAAGTCATTATTCTGTGAAAGCATTAAGCCTTTTCAGTCTGCTTTTATATATCTGATGATATTGGTAGCCATGATGTATGTGTAAAGAAAAGGTGTTACTATTTGTATTTAACTTCTGGAGCTATCTGCAACTGCCTTATTCAGATTAACTGATAAATTCCCCAACTTTATTACATTCTCCAATTACTGAATTTTCAATATATCCATAGGAGTAAAAAAACATATCCATCTTCTCTAACTTTCTTATTCTCCAGAAACACCAATAGGGTAAGATAGATCCAGGTGAGTTTTACCTCTGTCCCATTTTTGGCTGTTTTCAGTTCTTCACTTAATATACTAGAAGCCCTTGGAGCAGAATTGAGTATTAAATATAATGAGGATTATTTTTCCACACCAAGTTGCATCCTACATAGGGAGATCCTGCAAGTATGGGATTGTAATTGATATTGTAGAGTCGCTTAATGTTGTTATTCATGGTGTACCTGTGGGGGAAAAAAATAGTACTCCCTTACAGGCTAGGGATCACTGAGGGAATAAAGAAGGTACATTTGAGGGGAAAGAAAAGGAATGTTAATACCTATAGGTAAAATCATTAGCTTTGTGAGTGTGAGCATTGTAAATAATAGATTTATAACTTAAAGAATCAAAAGGAGCTAGATAAGCTCTTCAATCTCCTTATGTAGCATAGGAAACATTTTTCAGTATTTCTTACCCAAATGCCCATTTAGTACCACCTTCAAATACTCACTGTAGGGGGAACAACTCCAAATATAGCACCTCAAGACATGAGGCACATTCTGTCATGGCACACTGAAACACTGATTTTAGGTGAAATTTAAATTTGCAATTTCTATCACCTTGGAAATTCTGCCTTTGATTTTACTACTTTCTATAAATAAGTCTTTTTCCTCTTTTACATGACAGCCCTTTATCTCCTTGAAGAGAGCTATCAAATCTGTCCCAAGTTAAAAATTTTCAAGCCCAACAAATACAGTGCTTTCGTGAATTATTTTATAACATGGTTAGGAGAAATATTCATGTTTATTGATATTCCTCATAAGTTAATATTCCCCTTTAGGAGTCCACTCAGAACTGGAAATCTGAGTCATCATCAATCTTAGCATGTGATATGTCTGTATGTATCATCATCAAAGCATACACACACACACAGCCAGAGTATATGTAAGGGAAACACTTATAAGATATGCTATTGTAGATAGCTCTACTAGAATAATTGATCGAATTTGGTGAAATAATTCTGCAGATTGATCAAAATACCATACCTTTGAACCATTTCTCAGCTATGTACTTGTTGAGTATAATAATGTATCTTTACAAAAAGTCTTTATCAGGGTGCCTTCATTTTATTCTCTGTGTCTGTTTAAGGACACCAGGGAGATGTTATTTGTACATTCAAGTGACTAAAACATGATGTATGGGATCCTGGACCTGAAGTGCCTAGCAAAATGCTGGCTGATACTAAGTGGTTAATAACAATTTCTTTCTCCTTCCTTAATATTCATGCTTAGAGCAATCATATCATTTATTCCTTGATCTCCCTGGGTCTGCTAGAGATAATTAAAGGCTAGAGCATATGTGTTTGCTGCTATCTGGCTCTGGCATTCCATTGGGCATTGGCTCTGAAACACATTGATACAGTTCCATATTTTGCTGTGGCTAAGTTCTTTTTCATACAATGCATCATCTATTCCATTAGCTCTGTCAACTTTCCATAGTCATTTCTGCCTCAAACCCGTCTTGATCCTTTTACCTGTGGAAACAGTATCTGACTATTTTATCATCTGGCTATTTCAATTAAATTACATTAAAAAAGCATATAGTAAGGTTAAAAATGATCACTATATCACTCCAACTTTCTTCCATCCCCAGAAGGTTAATTGAAAGGCGGCCATCTTGGTGACGTTTAGACAAATGAGGATAATTATGTGTTCTCCAGCTCTTTGAGAGGTTAATTGCTTAGATGTACGAAGCCTTGAAGAACAAAGAACGAATAAATCAGAAACAGGACTATGATCTGATAATGTAATTTGGTATATTCATGTACAACTCAAACAAATAAACCCCTAATTAGATGAACTCATTCAGCTACATGTACACACTGCCAGTTTAGCGGGTTCACACACCCCAAATCCATGTACTTCATTCAGGGACCTCTGAGAGGGAGGGGGAATGCTAAATTATGCAGAGTTGAAGTGGAGGCTTCAAAGGGTGTGGTTCAAGGAGAGGGAACAGACTTGCATAATGGGATTTTAGTACATCATATGAACACACCTATCTCTTTTACCTCTTAAACAGGACTTGCCCTCAAACACAGCTCTTATATTCTTCAGGAGGCATCCTTTCCAACATCTAGGAAGAAGTATCATGAAAAACTATTTCTAAAGACCAGAGAAGGGCAATTGTACCCAGGAATGGGACTCAAAATCATCATCATACTCTGTTACTCTTTTTTAGTAGCTTTTTGTACACTTTAGTTTTGAGTGGCAGAAAGACTTGGAGTCTGTGTAGGTGTCAAGGTGATTGACTCTAGCAAATTATGTGCAATGCATTTAACTTTGTGGTTTTCTATTTTATCCAAATAATGCATGTGCAAGGTAAAACAAATAGACACTTTAGTTCTGCATATTTTAACTTTCAGTCAGGCCTATTTATACACCACTTATATAGTGGAGATCTGAGCACTGGAACAGCCTCTCTGTGTTCCTTACTCTTTCCATCTCCCAGCTTCTGCTGGTTGAACATTAACTTTCACCAATGTTAGCCTTCTGTCTGTAAGCAGATTTCACTTTATTGCTTTGTCTCTCAGTCAATTCTAAAGGTTTAAAGTCAATAAAGAGCATTTATATTAGAACTTTATAAATGGTGCTTTCTGTAGAATGACTTTACTTCTCAATAGCTTCAGAGCCACAGTCTCTTAACCATTTGAATTGAAATGTTCTTACCAGCCATGTTAAATGTATTGTTTTTTCCTACTCTGCATTAATTGCTCAAAGTTATTCCACATTTCAGTTTGAACCTTTATTTGACCTGAACTATTTTCACCTTTTATGTTTGCTTAGAGCATCTAAACAACTGTTTTTGTTTTTGCCAAGAAAATGCACGCATCTTCAACATATCCATAATGCTTTGTATTTATTTTCATTTTCCATTCCAATGTTGAGAACAATATACCAAAGGCATTTTGGAGTGCCCACTAACCTCTGGTTGATGTCTGGGCTAGCTGCTTTCTAGGCCTGCAATTCTGCTATTAGTTTAGGATTATTGTCATTAATTTTCTTATAATTCCACCACTTATTTCACTCTGTAATACACTCTTTGTGTTTACCCTTATTTAGTACACGGCAGACTCTTTTTTACTGAAAGCCAATTTGTCTTCAGTTATTCCTCAAGTAATATACATAGAAAATATATCAGGTAGCTACAATTTCTGGTTCCTTGCATAACTGGATTTTGTTGTTGTTGCTGTATAATAACTTTTACTTTTTTACCCTTTCATTGCTTATTATAATTGAGTTGTAGTTTCTCATGGACACAGGCTGGCACCGGGAGCCCCAAGCTCCAGGTTTACCTCACTAACAGGTCAGTCCTTATGGCTCCAAGCTTCAGCAGACCTAGGATCCAGGTCAGCCCCCATGTACTCAAGACTCAGACCTACACTCGGAGACTCAGACCTCAGATCTGCCCTCATCTTTCTAGCTACCAGGTCCATTCCTATGAACATTTGCTCTAAGTTGAACCACACAGATTCATGACAAGGTCTGTCTCTATAGATCCAATAGTCATGAGAACTGCCATATCACCAGGCTAGACCCATGGACTGGGGCTGAACTTACCCTATGGCCAGGTTGGTCCTTGTGGATTCAGGCTTCAGGTATGCCCTCTTTAGAGCCAGGCATTAGGCTCATCCAGTTGGATCCAAGCTTTAGGCCTACCCCAGTAGACACAGGCTCCATGACTGCTTCAGAAGACACAGGTTCCAGGTCAGTCCTGTAGAATCAAATACTAGATCTAGCTGTCTACAGACACAGGAACCAGGCTATGCCAACCAAGAATTTTAACAACAAGTTCATCAGCCCTCTAGAATCTCTGGATAGGTTGACTGGTGAAGATTTTCCTCTTAAAATTGTCCATAAAGAATGACAGTGGAATCTACTTCTTTAAGTGCACAGAAACCAATGCAAAGTCATGAGGAGTATGAATATCAGGAAACATGACATCATATTAGCAACTAACCTAAAAAATGAATATCTATGAACTACCTGAAATAGAATTAAAAAATAATTGCCTTTAACAAGCTGAGTAACTCAGCCTTAAAAAAGAATGAAATTTTGGCATTTGCAGGCAGATGGATGGAGCTAGAGAATATCATGCTAAGTGAAATAAACCAAACCCAGAAAAGCAAAAAACAGAATGATTTCTCTGATAAGTGGATGCTGATCCATAATGGGGAGTGGTAGAGAAGAACGAAGGAACTTTGGATTAGGCAGAGGGGAGTGTGGAGAGGGAATGGGGTGTAGGAGTGAGAAGGATTTAGGAATGAATATATGGAGGAATGAGTATATAGTATCCTATATACATGTATGAGTACACTACTGGTGTGACTCTGCACCATATATAGCCAGAGGAATGAGAAGTTGTGTTCCATTTGTGTACCATGTGTCAAAATGCATTCTATTGTCATATAAACTAATTAGAACAATTAAAAAAAAAACTGGGTAAACTATAAGAGAGCACAAATAGATAGCTGAACAAATCAGAAAACCAATTTATGAGCAGAATTACAAGTTAAATAAAAAATATAGGAGCCCTACCTGTCTCCCCCCTGCAAAAATATGAAATAGAAATTCTAGATCTATAGAAGGATATGGCAATTTCCATAGTAGACTCAATCAAGCAGAGAAAATAATCAGTCTCAAAAATATTTCATTATAAATTATCTATTTAGAGGTAAAAAAAGAAAAAATAAATGAGCGAATGTACTTTTAAGACATCATCAAGTAAACTGATGCAGGTGTTCCTCAATTTACAATGGGGATAGTCCCAATAAATTCACAATTATAAGTTGAAAATATCATAAGTCAAAAATGCACTTAATGCACTTAACCTTCTGAATACCACAGCTTAGCAGTATAGTACACTATAGAGTACCGGTTGTTTACTCAGCAGACTATGAAATTGACTGGGAGCTGCAGGTTATTGTCACTGCCCAGCATCACAGACGACTATCATTCTGCATATGGCCAAACAAAAGATCAACATTTAGAATGAAAGGTATGGTTCCTACTGAATACATATCACTTTTGAATCATCCTAAAGTAAAAATAAATAAATAAATAAATAAATGATTCATAAGTGGAACCACCCAATGAAAGTGATCTATTTATACATTGTAAGTGTCCCAACATCCTGGGAGTGTAGTTCAATGTAACAGCACTTGCCTAGCATGTTGAGGCCCTGGGTTTGATATCTAAAAAAGAAAAAAGAAAAGCAGCAATTGGTCTCATATAATAGTATGTTCTTCCTCCTAAGATGATAAACAGTTTCTAGGGGCTGTGGCTATAGCTCAAGGGTAGAGTGCCAGCCTAGCACATGTGAGGCCATGGTTTTAAGCTGCAAGACGACATGAAAATAAATAAAGGAATGTGTTCATCTACAACCAAATAAATATTGAAAAAAAAACAAACAGTTTCTAAATGGAAATCTTGCAGACCAGGAGACAGTGGGATGGCATATCTAAAGGGCTATGAAAAGGAAACGATTAAACAAGAATACTATAACTAGAAAAAACTGTCCTTCAGAAATAAAGAAGTGCTTTAGTCAGTTTTTTCATTGCAACTAAAAGACCTGACCAGAACAACTGTAGAGAATGAAAAATTTGTTTTAGGGCTCCCAGTTTCAGATGTCTCAGTCTATAAACAGAAGACTTCATTCCTCAGGGCTTGAGGTGAGGCAGAACATCATGGCAAAAGAGTATGGCAGAGGGAGGTGGCTCACATGATGATCAGGAAGCAGAGAGAGTGATCTCCACTTGCCAAATAAAAATATATACTCCAAAGTCATGTCCCAAATACTCCACATCTTCCAGCCACAACTCAACTGCTGCCAGTCACACTCTACCTGCCTCCAGTTACCACTAAATTAATTCCATTCAGGGATTAATTCACTGATTGGGTGAAAGCTCTCACAACCCAATAATTTCCCTCTGAACCCTCTCATATTGTCTCACATGTGAGCTGTTTCGAGACACCTTACACCCAAAACATAACAAGAAGACATAAACACTTTCCAAGAGAAACAATTGCTGAGGAAATTATCACAAGTAGACCCACTTTACAAGAAATGCTAAAGGCAGTCCTTCAAGTTAAAATGTAAAAACAGTAACTAACTATAATTATTATTTGTAAGAAAGTTTAAAATTGGTAAGAATATAGTCAAAGTCAAATGCTCTAATGCTGTCATAGTAGCATGTAAATAACTTTTAACTCTAGCACAAAAATTGAAAATAACTATAAGTTTAATAATTCTTGATGGATATATAATGTAAAATATGTAAATTGTGATATCAGCAATAATTATTTCAATAACATAAAATGTAGACAAGAAGAAGTTAAAGTGTGAAATTTTTATGTGATTTAATTTGTTTTCAGTTAAAAATAGACTGTTGTAACTATAAGATCTTCTATGCCAGCTTCATGGCAACCACAAAGAAAAAACAACTGTAGTAGATAGACCAAAGATAAAGAGAAGGTAATCAAAGTACATTGCCCTGCCAACACATATACACATACACACACTCATCAATTCACAAAGGAAAACAACAAACGGGAGATCAAAGAATACAGGAGTTACAACATAATAAACAATTAACAAAAGAACAATAAGAAATTATTCACTATTAATAATCATGTTCTGTATAAATTGATTAAATTCCCATTGAATGACATAGAATAACTGATAGGACCAAAAAAAAAAAAAAAAGAAAGAAAAAAGATTCAACTATAGTTTTCCCGCAATAAGCACACTTTAGATTTAAGGAAACTCATAGACTGTTTCCTTAAACACATAGACTGTTTTGAAGGCATGGGAAAAGATATCCCATGTCAGTTGTGACCAAAAGAAAGCATGGGTGGCTAGCTAGACTTTTCATAGACAAAATAAACCTTAAGTAAAATACAAAGGACAACAAAGATAATTCATTCTATAATAGTAATGTGGATAATTCATCAATATAACAATTACAAATATATGTACACATCAGCAGAGGAACTAAATATACAAAGCAAATATTTACATAGCTGAAGGGAGAAATGGGCAGCAAAGATCCACTTTCAATAATGTATACATGATCCAGACAGAATTTTATTAAGGAAACAAACTTTAACAAATCTATAGACCAAATATATAAAACAAATGTACCTAAGAGACATATACAAAGCATTCTCTTCAACAACAACAGTTTTCTTACGATTACTTTTTTCTTTTAAACACACATGGAAGATTCTCTAGAATAGAGCCAATGTTTGCCACAAAATAACATTTAAAAAATTTTAAAAGACTGATTTTTATGATGTCAATAGTAATGATATAAAAATAGAAATAATTGCTAGGAGAAAAATTAGAAATTCCATATGGAAATTTAAAAACACACAACTGAATAATTGGGTCAGAGAAGAAAAATAAATAAATTTCTAAAAATTATTGAAATAATAAGGAAAAAATCACTTTATGTACCACTATGATGACTGTATGAAAGCATTTCAACTTGACTATATGCTTAAAAACTTGAGTTTTATATTTTTTTACATGTGTTATATAAGAAACATACAAAATTGCAAGGCATGTAGCAAAAGCAATTTTAATAGAAAAGTTTATTAGGAGTTTGCATTATGAGAAGTTTATATTAGAAGAAAAAATTGAAAGTATCTGAAATGAACAACTGTATAACCAAAACATCAAAAAAAAAAAAAAAAAAGAAGAAGAAGAAGAAAAATAAACCTAAGTTTAGCAGAAGGGAATAAATAATGAAAATCAGAGAAGAAATGAATAACAGAGACTAAAATATTATAGAAAATACAAACAAAACTAAGAATTATTTTTTGAAAAGATAAATTTATTGATGAAATTTTATCTACACTAAATAAAAGGAGACATATCTAAAATAAAGTATATAAATGATTGAGGACACAATATGATTGGTATTGTAGAAATATAAAGTACCAAAAGAAATTGATAACACTACAATTGAATAAACCTGAAAAATAAATTAAACATATGATCTACCATGACTGAATCATGAAGAAATGGAAAAACTGAACAAAACAAAAATGTGTGAAGATATTGAGTCAATAATCAAATAAATCTCAACCCAAACCAGCTCATAACCTGATGGCTTAACTGGTGAATTCTCCAAAACATTTAAGGAATCCATCTCAAATTCACCTTAAAAAATTGAAGAGGAAAATACACTTTCAAATGTATCTTTTTTTAAAAAAAAATATTTATTTATTTCTTTAGTTCTCGGCGGACACAACATCTTTGTTGGTATGTGGTGCTGAGGATCGAACCCGGGCTGCACGCATGCCAGGCGAGCGTGCTACCGCTTGAGCCACACCCCCAGCCCCAGTCAAATGTATCTTATGGGACCAGAATTATCCTGATAATAAAGCAAGACCAGAACAGTATAAAAAAAGGAAAATATCAGGTCAACATCCATGTTGGACATTGATGTATAAATCTTCAATAAAATATTTCAAACTGAATTCATTATCACATTACTAGGCTCAGACAACCTAATTAAATGAGAGTTCTCCTTAGAATGCAAAGATGCTTCAATATATGCCAATCAATGCAGTGTGATGCACTACATTAACAAAATGAAGGACAAAATTATATGGTTATCTTAATAGATGTAGAAAAAGCATTATATAAAATTCAACTTATTTTAAGGATGAACACTACTAATAACTTAAGTAGAAAATGAATGCCCTTAAACCTTATAAAAACCAAATATAATGAGTCCACAGCTAACATTATACTCAACAGCAAAAAGCTGAAAGTTTTTCTTCTAAGATCAGAACAAGAAAAGATATAACCTCTATACAACATAGTATTGAAAACCATAGCCAGAGCAATTAGATGGGTAAAAGAAATTAAATGCATTTGAAATGGAGAGGAAAATGTAAAACTATCAATTTTGCATGTCACATGATCTTACATAAGTATATAAAAATATAGAACTTATGTTTATATATAGAAAATCCTAAAGACTCTACCTAGAAACTATTAGAAGTAATAATCAAATTCATGGAAGATGTAGGATATAAAGTCAACATAAAAAATCAGGTTTGGGGTTGTGGTTCAGTGATAGAGTGCTTGTCTGGTATGTGTGAGGCATTGAGTTTGATTCTCAGCACTGCATATAAATAAATAAAAAAGGTCCATTGGCAACTTAATTTTTTAAAAATCTGTTGAATTTCATGGATTAATAATAAACTACCAAATAATAAAAGGAAAGAAAAATTATAAAAACAAATCCATCCACAATAGCATTAAAAATTTCAAGAATGAATTTAACCAGGAAGTAAAATATCTATACACTGAAAACTATTAATCAAAAATGAAAAAAAAGATGAAAAAGATAAATGAATGGGAAACTATCCCATGTTCTTGAATATAAAGAATTAATAATATTATCATGCCCATACTACTCAAAGCAATCTACATATTCAATATAATGGCTAGCAAAATTCCAGTGGAATTTTTCACAGAAATATTTTAAAAACTTAAAAATCCTCAGATTCAAAGGGAACCACAATAGAGCTTGCATAGCCAAAGCAGTTTTGAGCAAGAAAAACTAGCTTTGGGTATCACAATACCTGATTTCAAGATCTACTAAAAAGCTACAACAACCAAAATATTAAATTGCTATCATAAAGCAGACACATAGAC
Organism: Ictidomys tridecemlineatus; assembly: GCF_052094955.1. Taxonomy (NCBI): domain Eukaryota; kingdom Metazoa; phylum Chordata; class Mammalia; order Rodentia; family Sciuridae; genus Ictidomys; species Ictidomys tridecemlineatus. Next base: position 63,530,990 of record NC_135489.1, read on the forward strand.
CAATGAGAGAGAATAGAAACCCTAAAAATAATTTACACTTATGATCAGTTGATTTCCTAAAAGGATGCCAAGAACACCAAGAACAAAAGAATAATTGCTTCATAAATCATGTTGAGAAAATTGAATATTCACACGAAGAAGAACAAATTTGGACAATTATCTCAATCATCTATAAAAATCAACTCAAAACGACCTGAATGAGAAGACCTGATTCAGTAAAATAACTATAAGTTAACATAGTGAAAAAGCTGCTAGATGTTGGCTGTATAACCATTTTTGGATATTACTCTAAAATAGACAAATGTAATTGTAGGCACATTTTGATTACATCAAATTAAAAAGTTCATATACAGCGTTGAAAACAATCAAGATTGAAAAGGCAACCCCCAGAGGGGGAAAATATTTGCATACTATATATATGATAAGGAGTTAATATCCCAAATCTGTAAAGCAACCAAACACTTTAATAATAAGAAAGAAACCTATGGAAAAAATGGGCAAAGAACCTGAATACATATTTCTCAAAATAAGACATACAAATGACTAACAAGTATATGAAAACAGAACTATAAAAAAAAACAACCTCAACTTCACTAATCATTAGGGCAATGCAAATCAAAACAACAATGAGGAATTCCCTAAAAACTTTTAGAATGGCTCTTATCAGAAAAAAAAATGTCGGTGTTAAGCATAATAGGGAAAAGAGAACCCTGTTACACTGTTGGTGGAATGTAAATAGCTAAAACTATTATGGAAAACATTACAGAGGTCCTTAAGAGAACAATGTAGAGCTAGCTACCTTATATTCCAGAATTCATACTTGCATATATTCAACAAACAGGTAGTCATTATCCTAAAAGAAATATTCACTCTGGTGTTCAAAGAACATTATTTACAATAATCAAGATATGGGATTCACCTAAATGTCCACTGATGAATAAAATAATGAAATATTATTCCATCTTTAGAGTGAAAGAAATCATGTCCTTTTAAACAACATGGAGAACTTATTCTAGGTGAAATAAATCAAGCTCCAGAAAAACAAAATACTCCATGATTTCACTTCTAACTAGAATATTAAAAAGGTCAAACTTATAGAAACAGAGAATTCAGTGGGGGTTACTAAGAGTTGGTATTGGGGGAGGGACAGATAAGCAAAATGAGATTAATTGCTCAAGTAGTACAAAGAGTTATGATTGAAGGATATGTTCTGGAAATCTAATGTATAACATTGTAAATGTAGTTAGCAATACCAAAGTTAAAATTTGCTCAACTTACATGTTTTTACCATACCAAAGGAGAAGGTATCTATGTGAAGCAATATACATGTTAATTAGCTTGATTGTGACAATCATGTTGCAATGCATACATATATCAAAAACAGAATGCTGAACTTTTTAAATATACAAGTAAATGTTCCTGAAATAGAGTGTGTTTCATAATCCTTGAAACAGAAGTGCTGTTTTCATTCTGTAGATGAAGAAAGTATCTTCATCCATTTTCCGTTGTTAAATATAGAATACCTGAGATTATAACTAAATCAACAGGAGTAGGGGAAGAGTTTAGTTATGTCTCATTTAACTTTTTTCATCCAGAATTCAAAATTAAAAAAAAAATGTCACTCCTAATAATGTATCTTGTACAGAGGACCTCTCCATGTGAGCATGCAGATATATTTATTTTTATTTAGAAGTTATTGCTGCTTAATTCTTCATGTTTTGGACTTTCATAATGACATACTTTTATTTAAGTCATTTTACTTTCATCTTACTTGTTATACAGTTTGTAAGATTTTTAGAAGATATTTTTGTCCATTAATCCTTCAATAATTTTCTCAGGGTTCTCCATGCTAATTCTTGAACAGTGATGGCTCAAGGCTGGACTTCTTGGGTGACTGTATCTCTGTGTTTAATATTATTACATGGGACTGTTCTATCTACACCACTTATGTTACCTCTTATATCTTTAAGAAAATAAATTTTAAAAAAATAAAACAATCCTATAAGATAGGGACTAATATTATCATGCTTTCAAAGATGAAGAAATTAATGGACATGAGATAAAAGACTAAACCATTGAATGGTTAGCTGTACACTCCATGGAATTTGGTTCCACAGTTAACCATTTTGTATTCTGCTTCTTTGTGTTATCCATCTTTGTCTTTTTTTTTCTCTTATTCTGAGAGAATTTCTCTAGTTTCTCTTATAGACTGTTAATTTTACTTTAATGCAATTGTAATATTTTTAATTTCATGGGATTATTATGTTTCACTTTTTGTCACCTTTTTATATTATCTTTTTTAAAATTTTGATACTGTGCCACTTTAAATCTCTGAGAATACAAATTAGAGATGCTTAAATGAAATATCTTCTCTTCAGTTCCCTATTCCTTCTAAAGGCAATTCTCTTTATCCTGGCCTTTAGAAAATAATTACAGACTTTCTTTTTGTAATTGTTATATACACTTAGTGATGAACTGAATCAAATTTCATTATAGCTAGTGTGGGTTTTCTCTGCTACTGGTAGTCTAGACGTCTTTTCCCCTCTGGTTCCTCCCATGAAATCCAAATTACCTAGGTACTACAAGTGCTTAAGCTGATATATTGTCAGGTCGCACTTTTTTTTTTTAACCATACATGTAGAAGTGACTTTTAGGAGAGGGCATTCTCCAATGCTAGATCAGGGATAACTCTCAAGAAGCTCATTTCCTTGTAATAATTTGTTCTATTTGTCAAGATCAATAGTGGGCTGCCTGTGTGTTACATGCAAAAGAAGTAAAGGAAGGGTTTGAGAAGTGACTGACTGGTTACTCTATTTTCAACCCCACTCTCCATTCTTGCCTTCCATACCTCTTCCTTAATTCCATGCTGCTCTGGAATTCTGTTTGACAAGATCACATTATTTTTAGAGCCTTCTCCCGAGTTGTGGCTCCTTCTCTTCATCATTATCCATACTATCAGGATTTTACTGAAAGATTGTTGTGTTCATTGTCCTCCTGTGCCCTTTGATGTTATGTGACCATGTTTTGTATTTTTCCTGTAATTTTAGCAGATATCAGGAAGAAGAAATAGTCAAAATATGTGCCTAGTGAGATCTCTTAATTTGGCTTTTCTGTCTTGTTTGAGAACAACTCTTCTCATCCTATGTGCCTTTTAATAAGTATACTGTGCAGTCCAATCTTCCAATGCATTTCCCATGGGTTAGCTAAACCTAGGTTAGAGGAATGAAGCTATTAAGTGCCCTCAGGAAAGCCTTCTGCATCTATCTCCTTCAAAGTAAAACCAAGCTTCTTAATATATTATATAAGCTGTTGGGCTGAACCCCCTTATCTCCTGGTTCATTGCCAATTCAAATCACATGTGCCCATTAGTACTGCCTATGCCTCCCTCACATTCATGTCTTTCATTATGCAATTTTGTTGTTGTTGTTTGCTTAGAATGTACCATATCTTCTATCTCTACTATGGTTTGGGTATAATTTGTCCCCTCCAAAATTCATGTTGAAATCTAATTACCAATCTAACCATTTCAATAAGAGCTGGGAACTTTCAGAGGTATGATGTCACAGAGTCTTCACTCTCATGAGGGGGTTCATGTAGCTCCAATCAGAATGGGTTAGCTATCGTGATATTAGATTGTTATAACATGAGCCTGGCACCTTCCCTTTTTCTCTTTCACCAGTCTCTCTTCTTCCTGTGTGCACTTCCCCTCTCTTTTCCACCCTGAGTCCTTTACCAGACGCTAAGTAGATGCTGGCACTGAGTTCTTGAACATCCAGAACTGTGAGCCAAAATAAATGTTTTTTCTTCATAGATTACCAAATCTCAGGTATTCTATATTAGCAACAGAAAATGGATGAAGATAATTTCTTCATCAAAAGAGTGAAAACAGCACTTCTGTTTCAAGGATTATGAAGCAAACTCTATTTCAGGAACATTTACTTGACCTCCAGACCCAAAAGAACAGGCAATTCACTAAAGTGTTAAGATGTAGTGCTACTGAATAATGGTCTATTGCCATCCTGATATTTTTCATAACCTTCACCACATTTTTTGTAATTAATTTCTGTATTTGCCTGTAATCCCCTAAATGTTCCAAGGGCATTAGAAACATTGGGTCAGTTGAGGTTGCATTTGGCTGCAAATGAAAAAACTCAAATAGTGTAGCAGAATTAAATATGAGTTGATTTTTCAACTAAGATGACAGAGGATGTGAATTGAAGAACTAGGTAGAAGTTGGTTTATGCCTATAAGCATTGTCTTCCCTTTCTCTATGTCAACTTTCCTCTATGGATTTTACTCCTGTGCTTATCATTTCCTTGTCTCAAGATGCCTGCCTAAGATCCATCTATGATTTTTCACTCTAGACCAGAACAAAATGACGGAAGGAGAAAGTAGCAAATGCAGTGTCTGGAAGAAGAAAATTCCCAGTATTCCCTGGTAGAATTCCATCTACTTTTCACTGGACAGAACTGGATCACATGATCACCTCTGCTGAAAGAAATATAGGAAGAAATGTGTTTGTTATAGGCCCATCAGCTGGATTTCTTTCATAAAGAAAGAAGGGGGACACAGAGATTTAGGAAGAAATTAATAGCAGGTAACACGAAGTCATAGCTTATTTTTGTTTCTTTTTGACTATGCATAATACCTGGCACATGACAAGCTTCCATAGGGAAAAAAAAAAAAACATTGGTTTACAGACATAGAAGGAACCCCACTCTTTATAAGAAGAAAGGTGAACTTCAAAAAGCTTAAATGACCTCACTGAGAGTCAAGTTAAATATGGCAGAACTGTGGGAAGTTTTAGGAAGAAAATCAAATCTGAGCCTCTATCAACTATCCTGCAGGGAATTTATTTTGTATTCTAATTTCTGGAACTAATCTGGTATGATAAACTGGAATAATGAATTGTGTGCTCTTCTGTAGTTTTGAGTTTAAAATTCTTATTACTGGATCACAACAATTTCCAGCCAGCCTTATATAACCCTTATTTTCAATCTGAAACCAAATCACTCAGAGACTACTGTTCAGATGTGCCTGGCTCTCTCTGTGGTGGCTCTTTGATTATTTCAAGCCCAATAAAACAAAATGGAATTTCAATTTCTAAAGGAAAATAAAAACAAATTACAGTAAACCTTAACAAGAAGAGGAAGGTGGTGGCCTGTCAGCACTCCACTTCCTCAAATGGGTTATTTAATTTTGCTTAATTGTTGGTGAAATTTTCTCAAATTGGCAATTATAATCTGGAGCTGATTGCTTACCTAGGTAATTTACAGATTTCTCATTTGGCAAGAATGCTTTATAACATTTCCCATGAAGTATGGTTTCAACATCCATCTCTCAGCTAAATCTTTTTGTTTGTTTGTGTGTGTGTGTGTGTGTGTGTGTGTGTGTGCGTGTGTGTAGGTATATATATATATATGTGTGCATATATATATTTCATTTTAAGAATATTACTACTATTTTCGCCCACTGGATACTTAGGTACAAATTTGTTTAGCTGTATGTTTTTGACAGAATCAAGTGATTTTTAAAAATAATTTGTTTTGAATCATTTAGGGCCCCAGTAGAATAGATTTTGGCATTCCCCAAAGCAAACTAAATAATCAGGATTAAGGTAGAAATTTATTAAAATTAGCTATAGCATACTAAGTTATACTTTTTAGCATTGATGAGGGATTTTATGAGATAATTCCTATAGTGTCTTCCTATACCTTCTATCTTTTAACACAGTCTTTCTACTTACTCTACTTGTCAGTCTAGTCTGAAATCAAAGTTTAATTATCCTTATTTGCTCTTGTACTGTGCATTAAAATAGTTTATCCAATAGTCCAGCTGTTTTGAAGATAATTAGTAGAGAATTCAACCTGTTATAAAATAATCCTTCTGGGCAAAGAGCCAGAACTGAGGACATATTCTCTAATGATCCCAAATTCTCCATTACTTGTAAGTCACAGATTTTTCTATCTTAAGTCAAATAATGTTCATTATATCATCAAGTTAAGCATTTGGATTACAAAGTATGAATTGTATTCTTACTACGGGTTTGCTTTGGTAAAATTACATTATTTCTATTCAGGAGAACCTTAAAGGCAATGGAAAATAATGTTCCAAGGTCAATAAAAAAACACTGTAGTCAGTGGGCACTTATTTTTTCTTTTTTATTTATTGATTTTGGCATGGTATGTGAATGTCAAGAAAAATCTTTGCTTTACTTAATTATTTATTCAGTAAACATTCTTGGAGCACCCCTTTTGAGCCACATATCTTTCTAACTACCAGGGATGAAGCTCTGAACAAGACCTGCTAGTCCCTGCTTCTTAAAGCTTAACATTGAAGGAGAATGATATTTCTATGATTTCATTTCTATAGAAGTAAAAATATTTCCCTTGGATGATTTATTAATTTTCCACAAAATGAGCAGTTTATTAATTTCCACCCAATTGGCCAGCTGGATTTAGCTCCAAGTCTTAACAACATATTCAAGTTCTCTTTAATACAGCCTACTGATATCATCTCTCCTCTCTGTTCCATGATGTCCGTGATGTAGCATAGAGAAAATCTGCCAACCCCCAAAAGATGCATGATCCTATAGATGCATGAGTGGCATGGCAACGAGTCTTAATTACCATCACCTAATTACAGAACTCATTTCATATGGAGTAAATTCTGTGCTGGACATATTCAACCTTCTCCCACTTTCTTTGTGAAAAACAGCTCATTTTTTTCTCCTCTGACACATCCACAAGGAGAGAAATAGGAGCAAAGGCAAACTTGATCTTCCTATTGAACTTCAGGTTCTTGAATTTTCAGGTCTGCTAACATTGCTTGCAATAAATGATGCTTTTCTTCTGCTGCTTTTGATTGAAGAACACTAGAAATCAGTTGGGGAGCAGGTGCTGCATTGTGTTAGATTAACGCTGATTGAATTCTTACACAGCCAGCTGATTGAAGCACGTGTTCTGCAAGTTTATGATTCTGCAAACACTATGTTGCAACCAGGAGGGTATTTTGCCATATCATGTCCCTTAATCAACACCCTTGAATCTGTCAATACCATCAACTTGGCACTTAGATTTCTCAGTCCACTCTTTAAAATAGTACCCTAAGCTAGTCACAAGCACAAGAATAGATTTCTGGAGAAATAAGAACCTTGGTTTCAAATTCTTGTATTCTTCTTATGCTGAGTACACAAATATTTATATGATGAAAATAATCATGTTATTCAGACTTGGTAATGACACTGGATGTACATGGGCCTTTTATTCTCCATTTAAGGGGATCCAATTTGCTAATAGGATAAAAAATGATGAGTTGTTCACCCAAAATGCTTGAAACTCCCTATGGGAGTACATCAAGTACTCTCATTGGATGGTGTGGGCCAGCACTGGACAGGTAGCCAACAGTCAATAACGGTTATCCTATACTCTAAAAATGCATACTATGTACACTCTATCACACTTTAGAGGCCACCTGACTGGGAAGAAAATGGAGTTAGTTACTATGAGAAATAACACAGACCTAGATAGAATGGGAAATAAGAGCTTAGGTGATTCTGTGAAAGTTAATGAACCTTTATTTTTCTGCAAGTACTCTAATCTAGTCTTCAATTGGTCCAGAGAGCTTTTGGCCAGGGAACAGCTATAAGAGGGAAGATCAGGAGCTATGAATAGTGAAGGAAAATAATTTACATACTCAAATGTGTTTCTCAAGTAAAATATTTTATAATATGTAAAATGATCTTAATAGTAAACAATTTATGAGCAATGCCTCAGTTTCTTCCTGTCCCAGTGGGAAATGTAGCACCTACCTCTTCAAATTATTTTAGCTCTAAAATGACTAATATGTGCAGAACACTATCTTCCTCCTAGTAAGCCCTTTATCAAAATTTGATCTTATCATTCTCTGAATTAATCAACCTGAAAATTTCTGAAATGACTGTTTAACATGTCATCTTTATATAAGTGAACTTTTCTCTAAAAGGTCTCTAATTTCTTATGAAGTTTCCCTTTAAACAGTTACTGTCTAGGTAAGGAGTACAGCATATTCTGGAATCCTGTTGGTTGAAGTTTGAGGTGAGGCTATGTCATGGACTCTCTTCTTTTATGATCTAACCTGGATTTGAGCACTGTACCTGATATACATGCACATATTGTTTTTCAGCATTCACACATGTAGTCATGTCATGCGTCATGCATACATACCATTTGAATGGGTGATTGAATGAATATATTTATACATAGCCCATGGAAGGAGAAATAGGAGTGATTTGATACACTTTTCATTCTATCTCCTCAAGCTCTGGAACTCAGAAAGCAAGAAGTAAGTCAGTCACTCCATGCAATGGGATCCTTCTGAGCTTTCTGTTGACCCATTTCAATGGTGATTTTTTTTTTAATAATAACAAGAAGCAATGGGAGATTTTGATACATCTACACTTTTGGTTCCCAACATGTTCTTACCACACCAGTGGCATCAGCATTACTCAGAATCCTGTTAAAAAATGTAATTCTTCTGGTCTCACTACAGTCTCATTGATTTAGAAACTCTGGACGTGGGACCAAGGAATCTTATTGTCACAAACTCTCCAGAGTATGCACACTAAAGTTTGGAAATCTGGCCTAAGTGAAATCTAAACCCATATTTTGGTTAATATTCTTGGACTAGTGTAATGAAGTGTATTCTATAGCAGGTCCAGGAAACTTGCTTTGAATGTAGCTTTTGCTACAAGAAAAGTCATGCTTTCCTAGGATTAGGTATGAACACTCCCATAATTTTCTACTTACAAATGCTTACTTAAGATATTAGGCAATTTAATCTTCTGCTAACATATTTATAGAGAAGTTATACAATACATGTAGTGTAGCAAAATGTATCTATCCCATTCTATTGATATCTTTTATAAAGTTTAGCTCATGAGATAAGATTTTCTTAGGGTTTATTCATTTACACAGGATCTTCCAGGTAAGTAAATGACAGGGCTGAGTTGCCTCTACTGACAGTGTTCTTGAATTCTGTCAAGCCTCATGACACCTCCTGCCTGCCCTCCAGAGATGGAGATGTTAAATATCATTTTATGAAATTGAACAATTTCACTCAAATATATAGCTAAGCAAATTTTCTTCTGAGCTGTCTCTGAAACTATGTCTGGTTTGAACCAAGAGATGAGGTTGCAGACATTTCATTTTCTTCCAATACCCTTAGCTAGGAATGGGATTGGTTTGACTTCTAGAATCAAAGTTTTATCAATACACAGAGTTTTTGCCCTGCTTCTCAGAACAAAACCATCACCATTAGTGCAAAATTTAGGCTGCCAGTCATCCAAACAATCTTTACTCTTCATAAATTTGTCATTCCAAATCAATGAGAAAACAAAGATGGGGCTTATTCCAGAGAAGAAACTTCACCATATAATCCTGTGAAAATCCTGATATAACAGTCAAATTACCCTTCACAGTCTAAATTATCTTATTGAGTGTTTTCTTTTTATATTCTGGAAATAAGCTTAGAAATGTATTGAAAATAATTGTGGAGACCTGTTTTATAGACTGAAATGGCAGTCTCAGGATTTGTTACCTGTCACATATAATCCATGGGACAGCTTAGGTGTTCAAAGAACACAGTTGACTCATTTTACTAAGTTGTTTGTCAAATGCACAAAAAGGAACCTTTATTTATTTATTTTTTCACATATTGAGTCTACTAGAAGCTCTTTTGCTTAAAATGCAGCCTGGTTCTACTTAATGTAAGGTTATTCAGTATCAATTCCTCCAAAAACAGTGATACCACTGTTATTTCCAGGTCCCATGGAATATAATATCACTTCTTGAAACAGATTAAAAGAGATGGATTCTAAATTAGAGCCTCTAATTGGAAAGGTATGGCAACCACTGCATCTAATATTCTGTATTTCAGATTGGATAATTGTGGCTCAAAAAAACTTTTGGTTTCCAAGATCATACCCATGTTTCAAAGTTCGTGACAAAGAGAAGTCTAAATTGTGGGTACTAGTTCAGTGTTCTTGTTTTCATCTTATTTTTGTCATTTGCTGGCCTGGTCCTAGAAGACAGGTGCTGAAAAATGAACTTATCCAATTCAGCATTTTTTTTTCTTTGTTAAAAAAATAGTTGATGTTGTGGCTAGACTAGACAAGTGGGTATTTTTTCAAGTTTAATTTTTTGTCCATAATTGTGAAAAAATCATATAATTCCCAAACAGAAAAAGCAAGAATGCTTATCTTTGCAGATGACTTATACCCAAAAAAGGCAGCATTTTCCACACATCTTTTCTTTTTTTAGAATCCTCATGTACATCCCTTCTAAAGAAATAGGTGATAGAACTGTCATTTTCCAGATGGAGAAAGGGAAAACCAGAATGGGTAAGTGACTTTGTGTAAATTGCACAGCTAGTTATCCCTAAATTTTTAAAGTCTCTTGGAGTGCTTTAAGCAGTAAATCACAGAGAACTCAATTTGCAAAGCAAATTAGCAGAATATCTGTTTTATATCAAACATTTAACTTAAAAAAAGTCTAGCCCTCTGCTTTTCAGTTGCTTGCAAAAGAAAGTACAGCAGTGGATGCAAATTAGACTAGAGATATTACAAGAACCAAATCACTTTCTAAATACTTAGTACTTAGTACTTCAATTTAGAAGTTGATTTTGTGACAAACAGGAGGGTTGCTTTCAGATGGAAAACACTATGATATGACATAAAATGGTGAGATTAAGATAGGAGAAGCTGATTTAAATATGAGTTTTGCTTTTAATTCCCTGAGTATTTGAGGGATTAAGAAGAAAAGAATAGAAAAGGAAGAAATTTTTTAAAAAAATAGTTTCTATGCTGAGGGAAGGCTGTGTATTAAATTTTGCAGAGGAGCATAGGATTTGTGTCAGGGATCTCAACTCACAAATCAATGCTATGGCACTTCTTGCTATCCAGATGAAAAAAGATACATCTATACATACAGCCTTAAGGCAGAGAAGTTTATAGAACTACATAGATTGAGCAATAGAAGTCCAAGCCTTGAGCAGAGCATTCAAATCAACATATTTAGTATGGTAAAACTGGCCTTAGCAGGATAAAGCTAAATCAGGAAAAATTTGCTCTCATAGTAAAGGGTAAAAATTCCAAAAAGTGATACATTTGAGACAGTAAAATCATTTCCTAAGGAAATTGTCATTCGTATTATTATTCAGTGTTCATTAAGTGCCTACAACACTTACAGTAGCTTTTACTTAAAATAGGATTAGTTATGGTCTATGCCCAATAACCCTAAAATATTTGTGTGACTTATGGAACTAAAATATAGGCTTTAACTAGCTGGAAATATCTTGGGGCAGCTTATTAGCATAAAAATGATCCTGATATCCAAGATGGGTATCTATTTTCTAGCATAGCAGACAGCAAATTTGCAAACCAGGTCTGTCTCACAGCCTTATAACTTTAATATCCTTCAAGAAGGAGAGCTTTATTCAGAAAAAGGATTTGGATGGAAAGAAAACCACCAGTGGTCAACCTATGTTGATGTGTCCAGAATAGGACATCAATGTGACAGAACAGATAACTTAAAAAAATATGATGTTTTAACAGTCCTAGAAAACCTAAGATAAATGGAAAAATAAGGAATCTTCTCAGAACACTGGGAGATAGGAATAGAATTTTCTCCCACTGAAGTGTTTTGAATAATAAAGGATTTGGAATAATAAGAGGTAAAGTATACTTTGTTCTAGAGATTTCATGTACTTTCCATAAATCAAAACTGTTTGCATAGCATTTGATGTTTTGGAACAACTTCTGATCTGGAGTAGGGGTTTGAGAAGTTGTTCAATGAATTGACTCTACATGAATCTATTTTTTGCAAATTTCTCTAAAGTCAGTTTGGGTACACTGTGTGAGTTCTTGGGGAGGCTAGATCAGACTTCTATTGATTCAGCCAATTTTTACTGAGAAAACTTGAAGATCATTATTAAAACTCCATTTTCCAGTGTGAGACATTGTGATCTCTGTTTTCATTTTCAGTGTTGTTGTATTTGAAATTGTCATGTCCCCCAAAGGCAAGTTGCACAGTCTGAGTTAGAATTGATGATCTGCACACATCTGCTTCAGGGAACCTGGGGCCAACACCCAAAGGACAGCCTGATGCTGATCAACCGGAAATATACCAGAATGCTCGAAGTGAGATCACAGATGGACCAGAATCAAGGAATGGACAGCTCTATAGGATAGGTAGACAATAAAATGACAGCAGGCAAGCACAGGTATTAAATGAATAACCCTCCTGTCCCATGACTCAAAATAAATACCAACTAGAGCAATAATGGAGGCCCAAAGGAGGTTGCTCTTCCTTTTGGGATCCCTTGTATTAAATCCAAAGTTACACACTACAGATGCCATTGAACCAGGGGCTAATTTAATGATTTACATTGTTGAGAGAGGATTAGTGAAACCTCCCATTTCGATGGCCTGTTCCTAATTTGCATCTTTAACGAGGTGGGATTCAAGCCAGGTTCTGTTCCTTTGTGTTTACTTCCCGGGAACTATGTTTATTTCTGATAATTACAAATAAATCTTTCTTCCTTTTCTCAAAATGACTGAATAAAAGATGTTAGGAGTGTGTTAATGCCATAGCTTGAATAACTATGAAAATAGGGAGAAGTAAAATCCAATTATAACTCCTTCAAAAATGTAATTAATGTTTTATTCTCAAAGAGGATGCTTGCTACATTTCATTTTAGAACATTTCTGGTCTTTGTAGTTTTTTGCAGCTTGTCGAAGAGGAATCTGCACTATGGGCAACAGTGACTCCAAACCAGGATGTCATGATGAGGTGTGTCATGAAAAATGATAGGACAAGATAGATGTAGGTGAGAGAAGACTAAAGCTTTGACTTCAAAATTTGATAAAGCATTTTATGATTTATTTCAAAAGCACTCAGGAAACCAAAGCCAATCTCCCAAAGATGACTACTTTTAAGTCTGTCAAAGTAGCAAGGGGAAGATGTCATATGCATTTCTGAATTCAACTAAGACTGGCATCATTCAGAGGTATTTAAGAGCTTTTTCACTGACCACAGAAACTAAAATGGAAAATCCATTTCTTATGGATTATAATGGAGGACTGATGCAGGCATGGAAGGCAAGAATGAATTAGGAGTAATTTTTGATGCAGGTCTAATCCAAAACTATGCACTTAAAAGTTATGTTGATAATTTTAATTTAATCAGATTTGACCATTAGTGAGTGCAGATATCAAATTAAAAATAAACCCCATATAAGTGTAACTATTCTAAAGATAATTTGTTACATAGGTGAAGATGATGAGAGAGTTATTGGTAGGTACCAAGAGATTAAGAGTCTTAAATATCTAATAGTTGTAACCAATCTTGAGCCCAAACATAATTTTTCCCTATAGCCTTAAGATAAATGGGAAATTCAAGGAAAGAAAATCAGCATTGGGGAGACATTCATCATCTCAGAAGAGTGACCACAAGGTTATTTATTTGTCTGTCTGTTGGTTGGTTTTTGAGCAAATACATACCAAAGGCAAAGCCCCCAAAGAATAGAGTTATGTCCATTTTTCACTGTTAATTCTCTGTGCATAAGAGGTATACAGTACATAGTAGGCACTTCAGATATATTTGTTTTATTCATGAATTCACTGGTTTTATAATTATAATCTTTATTTTCATAATATCCCTGGGACCTTGTTTCTTTCCTTGTTTAGGTAAAAAATATAAATTAACATTTCTACCAGTCAGTGAAGGAATTTGATTTAGATTTACTGTGTCCCCCAATGGAAATGACTTAATACTCTTGTGGGTCAATTAATATAGTCTCCTTTATTATAGAAAGATGTAATATGAATTAGGGATAAAAACATGAGCTTCATAGTCAATCCAGCTGTCCCACTTGCTAACTATATAACCTGAACCTGACCTTACCAAGACTCAGTTTATTAATTTATAAAATGAGAATAAAATCACTTATAGATGTTTAGAGAAGCACCTTAATGATTGGAATGCATTGTCGAGTTCATATATATATACATATATATATACACATACACACACACTACCTACATATATCTGACATATACAAATGCCAGACACTGAACCTTCTGTTATTCTTATGTTATTATTATCAATTTGGAGTACTTTAGATTTAAAGTCCTTAGGACAGATATGGGAACTTCTTTATTTTTAGTCTTTCAGTTCATACTGCTTGGCAGTATTTGGTTGGTAAATTTTTTTTCATAAAAGTATTTTTTAAAGTCTTGCAGTATGCAGTATTTTTGCTTTTTCAATATTTTTAATTATACATCCTAGTGAGATTTGGTAGCCATATTTGTAATGTACACAATAAAAATTATAATTTGGCCAACATCATTCCCCAGTGTTTCAGTATTTAATTAAAGTATATAGTGATATGATAACAATATGAAAAGGGGTTAAAACTAGTAAAAATTGGAGATGAACATTCAGAAAGGGATAAGGCAAGGAAGCAAAATTATGAAGTACCTTTAAGTGGAATCATAGTATATTAGAACTGAGTGGGATCTTAGATATGTTACAATACATTCTTTTCATTCCACAGGTGAGGAGATGCATGCAGAGTGGTGTGCCTAAGATCACTTGTCAAAGACTCCTCAGTGATCTGTTTTGTATCTTTTCAGGTGCAGGTTGCCATCCAATCACTGGGTTTCCAGCAGTTGAACTCTGGGAAACAATATAGTCTAGAGTGAGGATCAGAGAAATATTAGCCACTTGGACTCAGGAGTTACAGTTTACAAACCTCTCATAGAAACTCCTTATTTCATTTCATTCCAATTCTGGATGAAGTCATCACAGTTTTAGAAATGAGGAAATTGAGGTTCAATTAAGTTACCCAAGATCATTCATTTAGTAAGTTGCAGGGGTTAGGCTTGATATCAGTTTTTGTGACTCTAAATGACCTATACTTCCACTATAGGAGATGCATCTTGGGACTAATGACCACTTCAAACTCAACACACACACACACACACACACACACACACACACACACACACACACACACACAGATTTTCTTCCTCAAGGAGTAATATCTCTATCAACTTTCATTTTTTCTTATTGTTTTGTTTATATTGAGCTATACTTCTGTTGGAAAATTGTACCTGCTCATATCTAAGTTATATATTAAATTGACTTCATATCTGTTACATATTAAAATAACTTCATATCTGTAATAAAGAGAGAAATATGAGTTTGAGGCTTAGTTCTTCAGGGTGATCTCAACATATTTTGCTTCTATGTCCTGGTCTGAACAATGGGGAAACTTTGCAATGTTGGTGCATGTGGGTGAAAAGGAAAAGCAATCAGTTGGTTCCTGCACACATGGAACTTCCATCTTTGGGCACAACTTGAAAGAGGTTCACACATTGTAAAATCTTGGAGAAAAGAAATTAGTATGTTAGATTTTTTTATGCAAATAGTATGAGGAAGATCTTATTGAGATCAACTTTTACTTATAGATAATGTAGGTCCTTTCCACAGGTCTTGGGCCCCAATGTTTCTTTCTCTTTCTGGCAGCTTTCTAGACGAATGGCTAATTAGCTCCTTGGCACCTCTTTATTGCTCTGTGAGCACAAAATGCTTTGGGTTTGCCATAGGCAGCCCTTGGCTCTGATCACAATTTCTCCTTTGCAGGTGCTTAATTAGTGTCCCCAAGTTGATTGCTCTCTCTTAATTCAAATTCTCAGATTTCATCTCTCTTTGCAAATGTTTTAAAGAGCCTGTTCCCCCCCTTTAACCTTCTTAACATTTAAAAAAAATAGGGAAGGCAGTGTTGTTTTTTTTTTTTTTTTAAGATGTATGTTAGAAAATGAAAATGAGATGTAGAAGTTTCCTCACAGCCCCTTCTGCATAATGTGAATTCTTGTGGTCTTTGTGGTTTCTTTTATTAGTGCTTCTCTCAGCTCAGGTACGAAATTCCATCAGAAAAATAGGCCTTGGGCAGGGTAGTCCTATAGTGTCAAAACATGAGGAATAATCATTTAACTTCATTCCCTTCCAATTATTTATTCTCCACTCTTGGGGAGACAATCTCAGACTGTGATTGGGTGAAGAAATGCTGGCAGTTTTGGAGATCATTCCAAATGGTTCTCTACTATCACTAATACCATGCTTGCCAACACTGAGTGAGGATGCCACCTGGAGTAGAGAAAGAAAGCAGAGAGGTGTCTAAGGGCCAGCAGGTGGCTTCTATTACTGAATCCTTCACTTAAAGGTGTGGCTTACCAACATCACTGATGAAGGTGGGCACACACCCACCACATTGATTCAATCAGGGGCCTGCCTAATAGCTCTCCAGAGAAAACAGTAAGAGAAAGAGCTGATCAACAGTATTGCCGGTATTGTTGATATTAAAGAAAATAATTCCTGGGGAAACTTCAGAATTAGGATGCATAAATGAAGAATCATTACAATATTGAATTAGCTTGGCCACTGCCATTCTGGTTCCCTAGATCATGCATTTTCTCATTTGATTTCACTTGGAGCCCTTTTCTCTTTAAGGTTCTGAATTTGAAATTCTTTCTCAGCCCTAAAGAAGGCACATTATGACTGTCTTTATGTGGACATGGAGGGGTTGCTGACTAGTAGGGTATCACTTATCATCTTGCCAAGGCACAATTTCTCTCCTATTTTGGAGTAACTATTGCCCATCACTATTAATCTTTTATAGGAAGTAATGCTGATAATTGCCCAGACAAGAACATTGCTAAAATATACAGGTTACCCAAGAGGATATGGGCCAACAACAAGGTGAACATAAGCATGGATAGGAGTCATTAGATCAGATGTCTGATCAGGAGCATTTGGAATCCAAACCAGAGGGGATGAGTGAGAGGCATGTCCATTGCTCAGAGGGTGGGCAATGGCCATTCAGCTCCATATATAAACCAGAATTGTTTGCAGAACTTGAGTTTAACACAACTCCATGTGCAATAACAGCCTTTAGCTCCCAATTTCTTCCTAATCTTTTTCCAATCCTAGGCAACCAATAAAGCACATTCTGAAATACATGTGGGTTTGTAAAGCATTTTGAATCCCCAAAGGACAAGAAAAATAGGAAGAGAAAGACACTGAGTAAAAATTATCTCTCCAGTTGTATTTCTCTTTGAAACTGCATGGTATCTGCCAGCCTCTAGTGTATTTCCCAAATAGTTCCCAAGGACAGCCATCATGTAAGACACATGTTCATAATCCTAGTTCATGATCACAATAGTGATCACCTGAACATCAAGTGAACACTGAGAATGTCTCTTTCAACAGCAATTCCCATCGTGGTATAGGCATGTTTCTCCATTTTTATAATAATTTTTTAAATATAATTTATGTAACCATAATTTCACTTATTTAAATTATACACTTCATTCATTCTTAACATATTCAGAGTTGTGCAACTATCTACACAACCAAATTTAGCATTTTCATTTCTCCCAAGATTAGCCACCCCATGCCTTTTAGCAATCACTCCCAATTTCCTCCTAATCCTCTTTTTTTCAATCCTAGGCAACCAGTAAACTGCTTTGTATCTCTATAGATTTGCCCTTTCTGAACATTTCATCTACATGGAATCATGTAATATGTGGTCTTTTGAGACTGGCTTACTTCCTTCATTTAGCATATTTTTAAAGCTCATTCATGATCAATATGAGCTGTATAGCTCATACTGACCATGCATCAGTACTTTATTCTGTTTTATAGCTGAATAACACTTCACTGAATTAATATGCCAGGATTTTTTATCCACTTATCAGGTAATAACATTTGTGTTACTTTTACTATTGTCTGTTATGGAAATGTTACTATGGACATCTTTGAACAAGATTTTGTACAAATATATATGTTCATTTGCCGTGGATGTATACCTAGAAGTAAAATTACTGGTTCACCAAGTGTCTTGGACTATTTTCTGTTGGTATAAATGAAGATCACCACCTAAATTATTCATAGAGTAAAGATTTATTCAGCTCATATTTCTGGAGGTTCAAAAATGAGGGGTCCCATCTGGTGAGGTCCTTTTTTCTTGTGGAGACTCTACTGAATTCCAAGGTATTGTAGGCATCACAGTGAGCCTATTCATTTGTAAGTGTCCCCACTAATTCATTATAATTGAGGAACCTACAGTGACATTATAATCACTCATAATTTACATTAGGGTTTAGTCTTGTATTTTTACATTTAATGGGTTTGAGAAAATACACAGTGACATATATCCACCATTATTGTGTCATAGAGGGTAATTTTGCTGTCCTGAACATCCTCTCTACTCCCCCTATTCATCTTGTCTATCCCCTTAACCCCAGGCAACCACTATATTTTTACTATCTTCATACTTTTTTGTCATATAATTAGAATCATGTAATTTAGCCTTTGGATTGATATATTTTACTTAGTAAAATTCATTCAAGTTATCACCATGTATTTTCCTGGCTTCAAAGCTCATTTATTTTTAGTGATGAATAATATTCTGTTGTCTGGATGTAGGAGAGATTTTGTAACCTATTACTATTTGGATCTCGAAGGTGCCCCAAGTCTCATGTCAAAAGCATGGTACCTAATGCAGCAAAATTCAGAGGTGGGCTTTCAGGCAATGATTGGATCCTGAGGGCTCCAACCTTATTAGTTGATTAATCTACTGATAGCTGAATGGTTCAAAGGGAGGTGGCACCTACTGGGGGTGTGTTCTTGGGGGTTTATCTTCTCTTGAACCCCTTCCCCCCTCTTTCTCTCTATTTCCCAGCTGCCATGAGCTGAGGGGCCTTCCTCTGCCAAGTACTTTCACCATAATGTTCATCTTCACTTCAGGCCCTAAGTCGGCCAACAATGGACTGCAATCATGAAGCAAAATAAATTTTTCATCCTCTAAGTTGTTCTTGTCGGTTATTTGGGGCACAGCTATGAAAGACTGACTAAGACATATCCATTCATTTAAGTACATCTTGATTGCTTCTGTGTTTTGGCAGTTTTGAGGAAAGCTGTCATAAATATTCGTGAGCGTGAACCTAACTCCTTTGGGAAAATAGTAAGGAGGCCAATTGTGGGTTTATAGGATAGAAGTGGTTTAGTTTTCTTTCCTTTCCTTTCTTTTTTTTTCCCCCAGAAACTTCCTGTTTTCAAAGTTGGCTGTACACTAGTCCATTATTATCTTTAGGTGATACATTCTAAGACCCTCCAGTGGTTGCCTGAAACCATACATAGTACTGAAAACTATTTGTGTATTTTTTTCTATACACACATGCCTATGGTAAAGTTTAATTTATAAGTTAGGCATGGTAAAATATTACCAACAATAACTAATAATAAGATAAAACAATTATAACTATGGACTAAAATAAAAGTTATATGAATGTAGTCTCTCTTCTTAAAATATCATTTTGTACTGTGTTCACCCCTCTTTTTTTTGGTGATATGAATTGATATAGTACCTATGTGATGAGTCATTGTAATGCAGTGGTAAGTTACCATAAGAATTACTCCAATAAAAGCACTGTGATACTTGATCTAATAAGTGAAGCAGCTACTAAATGTCTAATGGGAGGATAATGTATATGGCATGGGTACACTGGACACGTGGATGATTCACATCTTCAGAAGGAAAGATTAAGATGAATCAAAATTTCATCAGGCTACACAAAATAGCACATGGTCTAAAACTTATGAACTACCTATTTTGGGAATATTTCACTTTTTATTTTTGGAGCATGGTTGACCACAGGTAACCTAAACAGCTAAAATTGAAGGTGAAAATTAGAGGGAGCCATTTTATATTTTCTGCTTGATCAGCAATGAATGGAATTCTCTGTTTCTTTAAAACATTGGAATATTGTGAGTGTTCTGGATTTTGGTCTTGATAATAACTGAATAATTGTATATCTTTTTTTTTAAAATATGCATTTATCTGATGTTATATATGATGTGGAAATTTGGTTCAAATGTTTATTTGCCATTTGTATGTCTTTTTGCTGAGGTGTCTGTTTAGGGTCATTGGCTCATTTTTAAAAGGCATAATTTATTTTCTTATTGTTAAATTTTAAGAGTTTTCCACCTATTTTAGGTACCAGACTTTTATCAGATATATATCTTCAAACATTTTCTTCCAATTCATGGCTTTTCTGTTCTTTCTCTTGACAGCATCTTTCATAGAGCAGAACTTTTAAATTTTTATCAATTGCTAGTAATCAAGTGCTAGTAAAAACATCATTGTGTTTTTAACTTCAGTTTGCACTTGTTTCTGGGAAGTATTGGACAGTGATTGACTTTTGTCTATTTTATCCTGCAACCTTACTATAATTACATTTTCATTCTAGGTGCATGTTGGTTTTTTTTTCTTTTTTTAAATCAGTTCTTTCAAACTTTTTCTACAAAGGTGATGATGTCATCTGTGAATCAAGGAGGTTTTTGTGTTTTCTCCTCAATTTCATTTCTCTTCTTATCTTACTGCATTTGGTATGATGTCCAGTACAAAATTGTAAAGGTGTGATGAGTGGAAACATCTTTGCCTTATTCCAGAGTTCATTTGGTTCTTTTCTCTCCCTCTCTCTCTCTCTATCAACAAGTCTTGTGGTTAAAAAACAGCTTTCATAATGGCTTTGATTTGCACTTCTCCTATGACTAATAATAACCAGGTTTGTTTTTTATGTTTATTTGTCATTTGCCTATCTTTGGGGAAATATTTATTTTTCTTTTTAATTCAATTCTTTTTTGTTGTTGTTGTTTTGAGACATGCTTTTATATATTCCAGAAACATATCCATTTATCAGATATAAAATTTTCTCTCATTCTGTGTATTTTTTAATGTTTTTAATAGCATCTGTGGTCACACATAATAGTGTGTTTCATTTTGGTATACATGAAATATTAATTTCTCCATTTTAGTCTTCAGTACTTACTTTTTCTTTCCATTTCCTCTCCCTTTGCCTTTCTCTATTACTGGTCGTTCTTCTATTTATTTATATATTTTTAATTGGTGATTTATAGATATCCATAAAGGCATAATTTACCATGTTATAATAATATAGTACATAGTATAATTTGGTGCGTTTTTTCAGCTTCTCCCTTTCTGTGGCCCTCCTCCTTCTTCCTCAATCCCTTTCTTGTATTCCATTGATTTCACTTCTATCTTCATGGGATTATCCCTTATTTTTTTTTTCTTATTTTGCTCCATCTTCTGCATGAGAGAAAACATTTCACTCTCGACTTTCTGAGTCTGGCTTAGTTTACTTAACATGATGTTCTCCATTTCCACAAATTTACCAGGAAATGACATTATTTTATTTTTCTTTATGACTAATACTCCATTCTGCATATATATCACATTTTCTTTATTCATTCATCTTTTGAAAGGCAACTGGGCTGGTTCCATAAGTTGAGAATTGTGAATTGGGCTACTATAAACATTGTTGTGACTCCATTACTATAGTATGTTGATCTCAGACATATGAACAAAATTCATTCTGTGGATTTTCTTTTCACTTAATTGATGGTGCTCTTCAAAGTACAAAAGTTATTATTTTTAATGAAATAACATTTATCTATTTTTTATCTTTTGTTGATTTTGCTTTTGGTGTCACATTTAAAAATCATTATTTCATACAGGGTTACAAAACCTTATTTGTATATTTTCTTCTAAGTGTTTTAAAACATTTACTCTTACTTTTAGGACTTTGATACACTTTGGGTTATTTTTATATACAGTGTGAGGTAAACAGACAACTTGATTCACTTGCATGTGAATATCCAGTTTTCTCAGCACTATTCATTTAAAAGACAACCTATTCTCCATTTTATTGACTTAGTATACTTGTCAAAAACCATTTTGTAATAAATATGAAAATTTCTGAACCCTCAATTTTATCTCATCATTCTATATATTCATCCTTATGTCAATACACTATCTTGATTACTATAGCTTTTTAGTTAAGTTTTGAAATGGGAAAGTGGGAATGGTTTAACATTTTTCTCCTTGTTCAAGAGCACATAGTTATTCTAGATCTCTTAAATTTTCACATGATTTTTAGAATTACCTTGTCCATTTTTTCAAAGAAGCCAGCAGGAACTATGGTAAAGATTGCACTAGATGTAGATCAATTTGGAGATTATTTCCATCTTGACAAAAATATTTTTTTTAATTATTGAATATCAGATTTCTTACTTTATCCAATAAATTCTAGTTTTTACAGTATAAGTTTTATACTTCATTAAAAAATTTTAAAGTAGATTATTCATTGATGATATTTTTATAAATAGGATAATTTTCTTAAGTTTGTTTTTATATTTTTCATTGATGCTCTATAAAACAATTAAATTTTATATATAAATCTTATGTTCTTCAATCTTAATAAATTTATTTATTTATTCTAATAGTTTTTTGTCTTATTTGATTCCTTAGGTTTTTCTACATACAGTATATATCATCTGAAAAGAGATAGTTTAAATTCTTCCTTTTTAAAATCTATTTTTTTCAATTGCAGTTACTACAACCTTCAATACAATATTGAATAGAAATGCTTACATATATCCAGAATGTACTTAAGTACAAAACTAAGTATCACCTTCAAGGAGATGAGAGTATAATTAGAGCTATATGTTTTATATGAGAGGATGTGCTTGTATGTGTATACTTCCAAGCATTTTGAAAACTGTCAGAATGAAATATTGTGTATATTCAAAAATTTGGAATAAATTTACATATGTGCTCTCAAATTTTAACACGGCAAAAATGAAACCACTAAGTTATAACTTCTACTTGCTTTCTAATATGACTCACCTTTCAAGGCTGGCCTCTCTTCCCATAGGGTAAACATCCATATGAACTGTTGCATATGAACAAAGAACATATTAATAGTAGCTTATTTAAACACAATAAATGGGAAAACATAACCTCAAAATGAAAAAAACTTAAAGTGAATAACATAATTTTGTTCATCTTCGTGATGAATTGCTATTATGGTTTGGATCTAGAATGTGCCCCCAAAGGCTCATGTGCTGAAAGCATGGTACCCAGTGCAGCAAGTTTCAGATATTGGGTTTAGGCAATGATTGGAACATGAGGGCTCCGATAGCTGAATGGACTATTGGGAGGTGGGACCTTGTTGGAAGAAACAGATCACTGGGGGTGTGCTCTGGAAGGGCTTATATTGTGCCCAGCTTCTTCTTCCTCTGCTCCTTGGCTGCCAGGAGCAGAGCAGCTTTCTTGCTGCATGCCCTTTCACCATGATATTTCTGCCTTGGAGCTCTCTGACCATAGACTGAACCTATGAAAGTGAGAGTGAAAATAAACCTTTCTTCCTCCAAATAGTTCTTGTCAGATATTTTGGTGACAGTGATAAAAATCTGACTTACAAAATTGCCATGAGGAAGAAGCATGCATTTTTTTGTGGACCCCAGGGAAGAGCTAGAATGAGTGGGAAGGCTATAGAGAGGGTGACTCTGTAAGAATGTCTTTAAAAATCCTAAGTATTCCATGTGAGAATGAGTCCCTTGTTGGTTTAATAAGCTCCTTTTCATAAGCTTCCTGAATCACCTATATTATGTATTATGATCACAAGTATTTAATAAACTAATAAAGTAAAGCAACAATTGTCACTCCACAAAGTCAATAAAAGGTGCTTTTGAAATTCATTTGATTTTATAAGAGGAAGGCCACTCTGCCATGGGTCTCTTAACTTGTATGTGCTGACTTTGGTGACACTTCCTCTTTGTTGGAGATCAGCAAGTGAAACTGACCTATTTTCCATTGAAAAAAATACAAAAGGAAATAAATCTGATGATTCCCTGAGGCCATTCACTCAGCTAAAATGTTCAGCCTTCAATGGGCAGGCCAGGTTCCCTCCCCTACCATCTGTTGAGCCTTGCTTAGCTTCCTGGAGCTTCAAATGCTTCCTGTATCAGAGGCCTTTGAATTTCCATTCCCTAGATGGCCCTTCCACCTACAGCAAAATTACAAACCTCTCGAACTCTCTCTGCTTTTGCTTCCCCTCTTTGCCCTAACACCAAGCTTTCTCTTTTGGATTTTACAACAAAAATACCTTCAGAGGTGAATGCAATGCCTAGAGGAGAATGTTAATGTAAATTTGCTTTGTTCTTAATTAGATTCCTTCAAGGGGAAACCTCCTGGCCTGTCTTATTATCTAGCTTTGTCAGAGATTGTCTGCTTTATCTAAATACTTTGAATAATATTCACCCATATACTGCCTATATGCTTAAGATATAGATTTTCATAATACTGGTCAATTGGAAAAGTGGAGAATGTGGGTAGCACAGATAAAGAAACGCCTTAGGGTAAATGGCTAATGAGAGTAGAAAGGGAGGGAAGGGAGTGAGGAAAGAGATGGGATGGAGGAACTTTACAGAATGGGGTAGACCTCTACCCTTTAGGCTCATGCTCTTTAGTTGCTATTTAGTTTTTAGTCCCTACTCTGCTTCTGGAAAAAAAAAAAAAACTTTGTTATTTTGAGAGGTCATTATCGGGTAGGAAAATATGGGTGAGAATATTTTTTCCTGTGGATTCCTAAATGGTTATTGATAAGTGCTCCCAACACCCAGTGGCCAAAGTAGAATGTGCTCCTCCCCTGGAACTCTGAGGAAGTCCCTCTGCTTAAAAAACAGAGCTTCTCTTCTAATTCCCCTGACTTCCATCAGAGCACAAAAGCAACTAATCAACACACATTTGGGCAGTGAACCAAATACTATCTAATGGTCATCAGTGCCATCATCAACATCATGTAGAACTCTTGTTCAGGTTCTTGATTTTTTTAGAGAGAGAGGGGGGGGATTTTTAAATATTTATTTTTTAGTTTTCGGCAGACACAACATCTTTGTTTGTGTGTGGTGCTGAGGATCGAACCTGGGCCACACACATGCCAGGCGAGCGTGCTACCATCCCCAGCCCAGGTTCTTGATTTTCATTGCTGAAAAAATGAACTCATTTCATTTTCTGGATTTTGAGGACCCTCAGAGTTCTTTCCTGTCCTGTGATACCCCATTGCCCCACCCATCTCCACCTTTCTTTGCTCTATTTCTCTCTACTTAGTCAATAATCATCATCACTATACATTCTGTGTTAGATATGATTTTGCACACAAACATTAGATGGAAGCCTTGCCCTCATTTCCTGAAGTCAGTACAAAGTCACAAGTGGACAATAATCTGACCACAATATCAAGAACGATGGCACAAGTCAGTAGGAAATGGGGCTAAGCGTCCTCTGGGAAAAGCGTCTTGTATGAACCATAGGATTTAAGGCTAATAACATTAACTTCATTGGTAATAAGTATGAATCATTTAGAGTATGAACAGGACAAATGATAGTTAGGAGTCTTATATAATTTCCCAAAGCTTGATTAGTAAAGTCTTGGAAGAACAAATTCTCTTATTTCTTGGAGGAATAAATTCTTTAACCCCCAAATATTCCATTCCCTATGTCCATTTACCTAAAAATGAAGATGATGGGAAGATCACAATGAAGGATTTCTAGATTTCGTGTCCTAAGCATGAGCGAATAACAGTAACAGTGGGATCAGTTAGACTAGGGTGAAGAATCAAGATTGTTGTGTCTGGTGGGAATTTATAGCTCTATTCTTAGTGGACAAGGATCATGGCTAAGATGGAGCTATGGATGGTGGAACATCCTGAAAAGACTTATTGGTTTGGAAACAAATCTTTCTCTCTTGATTACCTTTTGATAGTGACTGAAGCAAAGAAAGCAGGAGAGCCCCTGAGCTCCTCAGGTTGCTTCAAGTGACTTTGGAGCTGCATTAAAATAGCAAGTACTTTATGAACAGTCTCAGCTTTCAAGAGAGCTGCACAGAGAGGTCCAGGAGGGAGGCGGAGGGGTGGGATGGAAGCCTCTTCTATCCAAGGTCCCTGAGTACTTCTACTCTTATTGAGGGAAGGAGAGGAATCTTGGGAAATGCTTTGTACTGGGTATGTATAGGAACCCAGACATACCAGTTGTCTCCTTTACATATTACTGCCCTGATTCTTCAGTGCACAAGATGAATAATTTAACAAAAAGCACATGTAACTATCTCTTTATTATTCATTATAATGAACTGAGACAGGAGTAATTCTCCACTCTGCTGGAATCCCCTAGGGCTTAACTTATCCAGACTCTGCTTTGCTTTCCCACAGTTAATTTAAGTAGGAGACTCTTCTCTCTGGACAGGTGGCCTAACTAAAGCTTGTGCTAGTTGAGGTGTGTGTGGGAAAAGGAGAGTGGGAGGCCCAGACAGACCCCAGCAAGGTCAGTGCGAGGTCAAGTTTTAAGAGCACCAGCAGCTGATCCACTGGATGCCAAGTAATGAAGTATTACAGAGGAATTGTCAAAGAAAAATGCAGTCAGTAGTTCATGTGTGCTCAGGAAGGGCATGATTATTTACAATATTCACCTCAGTAGAACACAATCAGGATGGTACATCTGCTGTGAACTGTCAATTTTATATTTTCATCCAATCTAAAGTTTTAATTTTTCTTTTTTTTTCCTTTTGGAGTTTTCTCCTTCTTTTTCTTTCCCTTCTTTCCCACTTTCTCAATTTATTTATTTATTTATTTAAAATACATATTTGGAAAACTCAACTCTCGCTATGTATGATGACAAATTTCATTTCTGTGCCATTGCCTTTCAAACCCCTCAGTAAAAGTGTCTATGTAAGGACGATCTGTATTGGCGATCTGTAGGCTCAGCTTTTATGACAGCTTTGTACATACCGTTGAGAATTATCACATACATGCTTCCACGCTTTATTCAAGATGGGAGTAACAGTGGGAAGCCTGGAGTAATTCAGGCTGCTTTCAGGTCGAACTTCCTGCTGTTTTGGTTCCCTCTGAACAATCTAGAGAATCCCAGGAGCTAAGAATACCCTCTTCCTCCCCTGTTAGAAACCTGGGGTTCAGGAAGCTACATGACATAAATTGAAAGCAGCAACTCTGGGGGTCAAACTGGAAACATCTGCAGAAGTTAACCCTGTGACTCTATTGCCCTGAGGGAATCTCTCTCTCTCTCTCTCTCTCTCTCTCTCTCTGGGCCTTTCGTGGCAGAAGGAAAGAAGTTTGCCTTCCTTCTATTTTATTTTTTAAGGGGAGATAGCTCGCATTATCTATATAAAATAAGCCACTATTCTGGGAAAGATGATTGGCTTATTAAAAATACATAACATATATTTTTAAACAGGCAGAAAGTTGACATCCTAAAGAAGTGCTTGTATGAATGGTGAAAGCTTCGTCTCCCATCCTTTCTCCCCAATCTGTCCCTGCCCATCTGTCTGTTTAATGAGGGAATTTATTTTTCTAAAAACTCAAATAAGGTAGTGTTCAGATATGCCATCTATTTAGCATGGCACATGATGAATCAAACAAACTTATCAGTCTCCTACTTGGCCATTAAACCGGGATCACATGAACACATACAATCTCTATTTTTTAAATTTGACACAGCATGGTCTATGGGTTAGAAGCCAAGGAGATGGATGCCCTGTTTTCCAAGCTACATAATCCATGATATCTATAGACTGAGAGATGAATTTTAGGGGAAATTCAAAATCATTATAACCTTTGGTATATCATTAGTTTTCAGCAATTAAAGAAATATAATAGGAAATATTTAGTGACCATTCACTGCAGGTCAGTGCAATGACAATAATATCAGAGAGGACTGTTTCTTGAAATATTCACCACAGTCTATGATTTTTAAAAATATGTTTCCCATTTTCTAAGTGAGAAAACTGATGCTCATAAAGGTTTGGGAGTACTGGAACTCATGTACTTCTTATTAAAATATTTGTTCCCTTAACCCATATGCTACACAAGAATCCTACAGATAGAATACAAGCTAATCAATTTAAAGCCCATTATTTGATTTAATAGATAAATCAGTCCTTTAGTAGTTATAGATAATTTTCACCTGAGCCAGGAAAAAGAGAGGGGTTTGTTTATGAACAATAATGGAGGAAGAAGAATAACCTTTGAGGTTTAGCCTGTCTTTGGTATTCTGTGATCCCATACATTATATGTGGGAAGGTGTTTGTGGAGAAATCTGTGGGCTGTAATTTCTGCAGTGCCGGAGTCTTTGCTCCCACGATACTCATGCAGGGAGCCTGTGGCTGACTTGCACCATTCTTCAAAAAGATATCAGGCTCCCCTGACTCTCTACTTTTAATTTAAAATTTTAATTTATACTTTTCTTTGGATGATACTGAGACAGACATGGCCATGAGTAAATATGTCAGGATAATCTATTGAATGGAATTAGAATGGTGTGTGCTTGGAAACATTTTAATTTCATTTTGCTCACTTCTTTGCCAAGTATAATGAACAAATTGGGAGGCTGAGTTTTAAAGCTGTTCAGTTGTGGATGAAGGGAGGGCAGAGAAGGAGCAGGTGGCAAAAAAATACTATGAATTGTTTTGAGTAGCTTTTTAAGGCATCCTTGGCCAGCCAGTAGGCAGCTTTTGGAACAACTGTAGGAGACAAGTTGGCAGGTGTGGGAGTCAATGTGTTACAACTCCACGTGGAATTGCCCCATTGGCAAAGACCAGAGGGGCAAGGAAAATGGACCTGGTTGTCGAGAAAGGAGATTCTTTGATGATTCTCACCTTGAAAAGATGCTTTTCTTCATTATAGAGGGCTTATTGCTCCTGAAATGGCATTGCCTTAAATCAGTCACAACAGAAGAAGGAGGATAAAAGGAGGCCTCTCAAAACCAGATTGTGAATTTTAAAGAAGAAATGATATTACATAAGTGGCTTGCCCAATGCATTTTTATGTAGTAATATTCTTTGCAGAAATCTGTGCATCCATTCTAAGATACAGTCCTATTTCTATCACTGTAAAACTACTTGACCAGCTAAGGGTGTGTCTTTGGTTTGGGAACAAAGACCCTAAGGACTCATTTTCACTTTTTCATGATGCATCTGTGCAGTCAATGTCTCTTAAGAGGATGGAGTGTATTTCTGTGAATCTGTGACCTATCTTAGCCCATTCACCTGTCATCCTATCCCATCCACCTCACTCCATTACCTTGTGCCAACAACATGGACAGTTTGCATCCGATTTCAGTATTTTCTCAGTCTGCATGAGAATGGTTCTAGACTGGGGATTGTCCTCTTTATATAGTGAAGCTTCCCAAGACAAGGACACCGCTGCATGAGCTGTCAGGGCCTGTGGACCAACTGAATTCTCTTTCAGGTGCACACAATTGTACTGATTGATCTCCCAATTATGTATTTTTAGGAATACAGCATTTTACCAACCACAAGTCATCAATCTAGAAACCAACCCATCAACTACTATGTCAACACACTGTGAAAAGGGCCTGATAAAAATACAAAGTTAAAAGTTAAAGTTTTGTCTCACTGGCTTCAGCTAAAGAAATGAACCTTGGAGGGAAATGAAATCCTACTACTGACTTCATATAGGTTGAATATAGAAAACTGAAAGAGGGGCATTTTTGGCAAAACAGAATCTTATTGGAAGTAGATAAGGATTTATAGGTGGACTGGAAAAGTACTGTATCAATTAGCTAGGGAATGCTAAAATATAAATGTGATATTATTTCTGATCTATTAGCAGAATAAATTTGTTCTGAAATTGTATTCAATGTTAAATCAATCTATTCTTTTTTTTTTTTTTTGTGGTGCTGGGGATTGAACCCGGGGTTTGTACATGTGAGGCAGGCAAGCACTCTACCAACTGAGCTATATTCCCAACCCAAGATCTATTCTTTTGAGGGGAGGAAGGTGCAAAGGATTGAATTCAGGGGTGCTTTGCCACTGAACTACATCCCCAGATTCCTTTATTTTTATTTTGAGACAGGGTCTTGTTAAGTTGCCCAGGCTCACCTTGAACTTTCAATCCTCTAACTTCAGCCTCTTGAGAAGCAGTATTATAGGTGTTCATCACCATTATGGTTCGAAATCTAATTTTTGAATACAGAAGGAGAAGACTTCAGAAGATGATAAGCAAATATACTCAGCAACACATGGTTAAACCTGAACGGATTCCCATATCACAGATGTTGAATTGTATTTATCCAAATGATGAAACAGAGTTCTCTAATAGTAGTTACAGAGCAGGCTGTCTTTGTTTCCCAGTGCATATTATGACTTTTGCACATGCAAAACTTCCTTTAGTCCTCAAAATAACATTGATTGATGCTGTAATGTAAAAATTTCCATCCCACTTTTCAGATCAGGTAATGGAATTTCTGAGAAATATTTTAAAATGCCTGTCCTTGTGCCCTCCATTAGTAAGTAGCAGAGCCTTTGTCTGTCTGATGCCAAGGTCTCTCCTTAGCAACACAATATACTATGTATATAATACTCAACTTATGTATATGTCATCAAATCTCATAAAGAAATCTAAGCTACCAATATCATTCTCAATATTGTCAAAATCCACTTATATGCTCTATTGGCTTGTAAGTTGATTCCCTCATTGACAAGGGCCACCACTGCATGGTCAACACATATTCCTACTTCCATTATGTGTAATTTTATTCTACTGCATTTGTTCAAGAACCTCATTGAGACCTCCAGTGCATTGAGTGTAGCATGTTTTTTCTATCCATCAGCTGCTGCTATCTTCACTTCTTACTTAATAGGTTTTAATTCCCCTCATCCTTGGCCTCTTCTCTCTTGCTCCCCTGACATACCCAACACTGGAGCAACCAGTCATCCCATTTTCTATGCCTGAAGCTGAGCATTGCCAGAGAGTCAAAGCAGGCTGAGTGTTACCACTAGATATTCTTGACCTTCATATGCAAAAGGGACCACAACACACCCAGCTAATTATACATAGAACAGTTCCATAGCAATTTTGCTCTCATTTTTTGCAATAGTTTTTTTTTTTTACATTTTCTTGCATTCTCCATCTCCCTCTCTTATCTTTCCATTTACATTCAACTTACAAGTTTGCCATATACTTGAAGAAATTAGAAACCATCATACACTTGCCTCCTTGCTTTCTTATTCCTGTAGACAAGGCTATGCACATTTTTAGTATTTTTCTTTCACTTATGAAACACTAGATTAAGTTTACTTTCTCATGTGCTTTAGATGTAATGCTTTTCCTGCTTTACTATAATTTCTGATGGTGAGTTATTCTCTTTCTTCTGTATCATCACTTGCTCCCATTCTCATCTATATATGCTCTCCTATGGAAAGCAAGAAGGCTGAATTCTTGTCTTGTTCCAAGTTGCATCTCTAGTGCCTAAAGTCAGGCTACTCAAAGTGCAACTGGTTTTCAGCACATTGGCATAATTATGGAGCATTCAGAAATGCAGAATTAGTCCTTGTCCAATCCTAGCAAATTAATAAAATGCACAGGTAATTTGTAGGTATTCACTAAATATTTGCAAAATGAATTAGTGCCCATCTCTTTCCAATATTAAAACAAACAAATGATCTTCATGTCTTTTTCCCCCTTGGTTGCCAAAGTCCTTAAAAGGGCTGGCCAGAAACTTTGCATCAACACTTCA
The DNA here is from genome assembly GCF_052094955.1 of Ictidomys tridecemlineatus. Lineage (NCBI taxonomy): Eukaryota > Metazoa > Chordata > Mammalia > Rodentia > Sciuridae > Ictidomys > Ictidomys tridecemlineatus. The sequence continues at coordinate 63,562,505 of NC_135489.1, forward strand.
ATCCCTACCCACTATTCACTCTTTCCTTCACTCAGGTTCCCCCAACCCTCTTTAATGTGCAGACTTTCTTGTCACATGAGCATACTCTTTTTATGGCAGGGATACAAGAATCCCTTTACTGCTTTCTGCTTCTGGCCTGCTACAATTCATTCTGCAAAGAAAGTCCAGATTATTCTTATAAAAAGCATAAATTAGATCGTGCCATGCCTTTCACTTAAAGGTTATTCAGTGATTCCCCATTACAACTAGAAAAAAGTGCACACTTTTCAGTAAGATGTGCCTCTCCCCAGCTTTATGGGACCTACATGTGCTCTCACCTCTCCCTTCTCCCCACCTGGGCCACTCTGTTTTCCAGGTGTTCTTCACCTGAGCCAACCTCTATCCCAGAACTTGCACACCAGCTTCCCTCAATCAAAAAACGCTCTGGACCCAATATTTGTGCCTGAATTTTTTCTCAGTTTCTAACCTCAGTTAAGTAGTTACTTCCTCAAAGAGGCATATCTCTAGACTATATGTCCGAGTAGGGCTTCCCAAGCCACCTCCTTTACATGATCATTGCAGCAATCTTCTTTGTTCAATTTGTCTTCCAATGGGAGGTCTGTTCACTTTGTTTATTGCATATTGATTCAATCAGGCTGAAAGTTCCATGAGGATAGAGACCATAACTCTCTGCTCAGCATCTTAGTAGTAAGAGTATCTAGCAAATAGTAGGAGCTTAATAAATAGCTTTTACACAGGGGAGAGGGGCGGAGGGAGTAAATTTATAGTTGTTATGGTTCCCTTAGATGTGATAGGATGTCTTTGCATGCTCTCATTCTCTGTCGTTTGCCTAAGAACAGATGACACTTGAAGGCAGGCACTGAATATTTTGATGGGTTTTGTTGTTTTCTCCATGTTGACCTTTGTCCCCTTGGGAGACAAAATGATCCATTCAAAACACACTCTGGATTTACAGAGTGACTTAAAGACTTGAAGTAAACTAGCTCAATTATTCATTCATTATTTTGTTCAGGGAGCTTTCTTTTGCCTTTCTGCTAGCTTTTCTTTTCATAATTCATGTTTTGCTACCCTATGCTTTCTCTCTGTTACCAACCTAGAAGATCTCCTCTCTCCTCCCCAGCCAGGTGGGTTATGCCTTCTTTTGTAGCTGAAAGCAATTCCTGATTGCCTCATAGAACCATCTCTTTATGTAAGACACCCCTTTTATTTCCTCTGAACTATCCCCCAGTCCACTGCCTCATGTGGGCTGTGCAGAGAGTGAAGTTTCTCTCTGTATGCAGGTAGAGCTCTCACTGTGCTTCGGGAACAAGAAGTCTATATGGGGACACAGTGAGTACTGTTCTGGTGAACTCATATATCATCGTTCATGGCTGAAACCACAACACATCATCATCCTGAAGCTGATTTTCTGCCTCAGGTGACACTGTTTGCACTACTGTGTGGGGTTTCAGCTCCTTTCTTTTCTTCAGAGCTCTCACCCTGTATGCATGTGTGAATGCTGCCTCTGGAAATATCTCTTCCACTTCACACACATGCACGTGCACACAGACACAGGAAAGTTCACCCTTTCTATGTCCTAGTGCGACGTTCTCACTCCAGCTGGTGTTAGAGCAGCACTGCCTTCCCTGCAGAACAAGCTGCAGATGGCACATACATACCAGCCTTCCAAGTCAACCTCTTGCACCACTGAAATATTTTTTTGCCATACACTCTCTAAGCAACTCTTATCCCTCACCATGCTTCTGCAGAGTCTTTCAGATATATTCTCTACCGATATCTTATCAGCAAATATTAGCTCTAGCAGAGTTATTACTCCAGTTGAATTTCCGACTATCTGAATCATAAAGTTTTCCCTTACATAATTTAAGGTCTTGTTGATGCTCTACAGTTGGCTCTATTTATAACTCAGGAAATAACTGAGGAGTTAAAGCCTCCCAGGAGAACAGCTTTTGCAATTTAGAATGCCTTGGGAGTTGATCTAAAAAATATTTCATTTTGGCTTGCCTATTCTCCTTTCCTTTAAAAAAAATCATTTATTATTGCTCTATGAGTTTTCTAAAGCAAGATCTTCTTTCCATTTTTTGAACTGGCATTAATAACATATTTTGATAGATTGTATCAAGTAACATAGTAAGATTTGATATATTAAGATTCTTCTTAATGGAAATTCACTTAGGTCTTGATTTATGAAAAACAGCAAATAATAAGACAAAAAAACACTAAAGTGTGTTAGCAAAAGAAATTCAGAGAAATGCATTTCAAGACTTTCACATTTAACTCATCATCTTTATCGGTATTTCTTAAGTTCAAGACTCTATAGAAGTCCATTTTAAAGACAGGGACTGGAAATGGGAAGAGAGATGATATTTTCATAGATTCCTAGTCTAACATTTTAAAAATTTTATATACATAAAATCATAAAACTAGGTATCAATGCCTTAAACTCATAACCTGTGTGACTCAATTCTGAAAATATAAATTTTATACATATATAATCACTAAAATTTAATTTTGCAACTTTTATATAATGGACCAGATGATGTTTTATTGAAAATTAAATCTCAAGTGGCAGTGTGAACATAGCACTGACAACCATAGGCCATCACTTTTTAATTTAGCACAGGCCATACTATTATTATGTCCTCCTTCCCTGTGGGCTCATTCCAGTCCTTTGGGGCCTTCATTACTATGGCAGATCCAGCATCATTCAGCATTCACTGGCAGGAACATACTACTGACACAGCAAGTCACCTCTATATTTTTTTTATTAGCCTGAGACAAATGAAAGGAGCCCCCTCCCCACCAAAGATAATGTGCATGAGTGCAAATTTGAATAGTTAAATCTAATTGTTGTTACAGAACTTCCAGAATATGCATGTATTACATGTTTTTAGATTATAATAGAGATGAAAGCATTACATTTAAAAAATAGAGATCTTTTGATCTTGTGAGTGTGTGTGTGTGTGTGTGTGTGTGTGTGTGTGTAGTGTAAAATTCACAGGCAGGCACATGTATAGTTATATTCTCCATTGTCTACTCAGGCAAAGGGTATGCACCATATTTTAGGTGTTATTCCAATAACAATGGCAGAAATATAAGTATATTTTCATGAATTGCCATTTTTCCAAAATATCAATTAACCATCCTTTCAACATTAACATCTACAAATTTATAAATACAGCAGGAGATGATTTGTCAGCTAGTTTAAAAGACCTGGTTCTCAGCTATACAAATTACCTAAGTGATCTGTGCATATGATCACAGATCACTTAGAGATGTGACACTTATTCTTAAGTTACATGTGATTTTCAGTCATTCATCTTACTGCATTCAGATTTAGGATTGTCCATATTCAACATCTGGCACACAGGCCACAGCAGGGAATTTTCTGATCACTGTGTCCCAAATATGCTCACAGTCCGCCGAATAGCTCTCTCCATTCCTTATCCTGCTTTGTGTTCTATCAAGTGTCATTCTCTGAATGTTTCATTTCTTTCAGTAGGTATAGCTTCATGGGAAGGGAAATTGCTTGTTCCCTGCTATATTCTCAACTCCTAGAGAGTTCTATGGTATACATTAGGTGGTCACTAAACATCAGTTGAATGAATCATAGCACTTTTTCTGTTGCATTTTTGAGACAAAATACAAAAATAAAAACAAAAATTAAGGAAATTTTAAAAACTTAAATCTTTCTGATTTCTTTTCAAAGCAATTTATTATTTTAATCAAAATTTGAACTTGCCTCTTGTCTGATTTAAGAAGTGAGTAGTTCTCAAGAAAGCATCCCCAGATCAGCAGCATTAACATCAGCTGGGTACTTGTCAAACATGCAGATTATCAGATCTCCTCCAGCCCACTGACCAGAGACTCTGAGGGTTGGGCTCAGCACTCTGTGGTTTTGATGCACACCAAAGTTTGGCAACCACTGTTTTCTTTTTTCTTTTTTGGTACAGGGGATTAAACCAAGGGGCACTTAAACACTGAGCAACTGAGCCAAATCCTCAGCCCTTTTTAAAAAATTTTATTTAGATACAGGGTCTTGCTGAGTTGCTTAGTGGCTCACTGAGTTGTTGAGGCTAGCTTTGAACTTGTAATTCTCCTGTCTCAGCTTCCCAAGCCACTGAGATTACTGGAGTGCACCACCATGCCCAGCATGTGTTAATACATGGATTTCCCCAACTGCATCTACTCCTTTAAAAGTAAAAAACAAACACAAAAACAAACAAAAAACAATAAATAAAACAGAAAATAGCCCACATCTTAATTTCTTATTCACTATCCAGTGGAGTGCAAAATAACACTTTGCCTCTCTGATCCTTTAGATCTCTGCCTTTGGAAGTCTTTTAGGCTTTTCTTTGCTCTTCCAGACTCTTATTTCTACCGTTTACCCTCATGTGATTCCATGGGGTTTAAAAACTTGTGAAAGTCACTTCTAAATAGCTTTCTTTTTCTTGAGTTATTTTATTATTTTAATAAAAAATAAATAAGTATTAATAATTTGAGCAAAACTGAACGATACCAGTCAAATCCGGTTGGTCTTATTTCTTAGGTTCTCCTACCTGATAAGTACAGGAACTCCAATCCCAGGATGTTACAGAGGTTGAATCCCCTGCTATGATTGTATCTGCTACAATATTAAGATAATTACTGAACTATTCTGTGCCTCAGTTTCCTCATCTGTATTATATGGATGTTATAAAACATTTATCAATGGGTAGTTATGTGGAATGAGCAATTTGATATATGTAAAGTTCTTATAATTTTTCTCGGGGCAGTACAAGAAATATATAAGTTTAGCTGTTGTATGTAAGAGTTTTAATGAGTTTTATATTATCAAGGATCTGTAGACAGAGTTGGCTTTAAAAGTAAGGATTTAAAATCTCTGAAAGAGTTCTCAGGAGATCAGAAAGTTTTCATTAACCTTCTTCAACTTGCCTCTTGGCTGTCTTCCTTAATATCAAAAATGCCCCATATATGTTTCTTGTTAAAGGGAATGCAGGTTATTGCCCCAAACAGCAGGGAAAGAACAGGTTTAGAAGAACACTTAAGCAGACTTTTAAAGTCCTTCCCTGAGTTCCTTCTCCTGCTGTTCATAGGGCTATAGAAGAGTCCTATGGTGTAGAAGAAAACAAGAAGCTATGAAGCTACACTTTCTTCTCCAGCACAGAAACATGAGAACAGTAACTCTCCTCGGCCAACATGATTGTCCATAGGTTTTGTGAACTGTATAAAGTTGATGAACCATTTTTGCCCTATCACAGAGAGGACTACACAGCTACTCCTTTCTATTTCTCTCCATGTCCACTAATGAGGTCCGGGTTTAAGAGCTATTTAATTGGACCATGACCATCCATCTGGAGTATTTTATACTAAGGAGTACATAGCCATGCTGGGAGCTATGTGTCCAGGCTTACAGAGTGTGCTCGCCAGAGATAATATATTTGAACTGATATGTTCCAAAGCCATCATCCCCTTCTGGACCCCATTATATTTTGCATGTGCTCCATGTGCTCAATCTACAATTGTTCATTCTCTACAAAAGTATTGTAAGCTTTAAGGAAATGTATTTTAAGATCTGAAACTCTAAAATTGCTCTGCTTGAGACATTCCATAAGATTAGTTTTGAATTCTGCCTCTCCCTTCTAACAATTCCCACATTACAAAATGTCCAAGACACAATATTCTTTGAATTTTTTTTGTCAAATACATCATCTGCCTATTATGTACAGTATCACTTTTTTGTATTCATTTTAGTTATACATGACACTAGAGCCAATTTTGACATATTTATAAAAATTTGGGGTATATCTTATTCTAATTAGGATCCCAGTCTTATGAATATACGTCACTCTTGTGGGAGAGTCCTACAAAAGCAAGGCAGAGAAGCACCAAAGACAATGGTACAGCACATTATTGCATCAGCTCATTGCAAAGCCAGTGAATTCTCTGTCATCAAATTAGAACTCAGATATCAGAGATGTTGTCTTATTGAGGATGGATTTAACACATTGATATAAACAGTATTCTGATTTCCCCAATATTACTGAGTGCTTTGGGTTAAACAAGGTTTTCCAGGTGAATGAATGCTCAGTGTTTAAGTGCCCCTGATGTTTTATAGTTATTTAATAAGACCTGGGAAGGTATTATGAGTATACTTTTCAGATTTTAAGAAATTGAATGAATCCAATATTAGGTTCAAACCTGTTTACATATCAGGTATTTTCCAATTCATTGCTTTAAAAGAAATTGAAAGAGGAACTAATGGAGTTGTCAGCACTGAGATTATTAAAATAATTTTTGAAATTATATTCCTATGTGTTTTTTGGTATATATCTTGGGAGGTATCTGAAGAATTGAGTGTCATTGTTACACAAAATTTTAATTTCCATGTCTGTGCTTATGTGAAAAGGTTTCTTTAAAAGCAAAAAGAGAAATAGAATTTATCCTAAACTCCATCTCATTCTAGCAGTATGTGGTATTTTTATTAATGATATAAAAAGACTTATCAATGTAATTAAGAGCTATATTTACAGGAAAAATTAACTTTTATATGTCTGATTATTACTTAAAATGTGCAATATATTTTTGTTGCTTTATCTATTTTATGTTTGTAATCATAACTCATTTTAAAAGCAAATATTATAAATTGGAAGTTTATAGTCATATGATATAAAAAAAATTTAGATTTAAATCTCTATACTTTTTGTTGCAAATCAATATGATAGGTGATCAATAAAAGATTTTCAAGTATAAAATATATTCTGCAGGGAACATATAATGAAAATATAATTTTTTCTTAAGTTTAAAAGAAAATAATGCATATTTTATGACTTTTAAAGCAGAGCTTTTAGATGTATTTTGAAAGTGGATAATCATGAGTGTCAATCACTATGGTGTTTAAATTTCATTGAACACACAGATGTTCACACATGCACAAGGAATTCTGTGATTTTTTACATTTTAAAACGAACATATTCTCTACTGGCCAAGAAATAAATCCTTTGAAACTACAATTTTAAAAAATTTTATGCCAATTTACACATGTGCAATGGGTTACATAGCTAACCAAAATAAAAATTTAAAAAATATTTGCACATGTATGGTACCTGAGACTGGCAGGTGACCCTCTTCGCCTTGTCCCAATTTTTCATCCACTTCTAACGCTTGCCCATTCCTGGAATTCTACTATTAGAACTTCATTCTTTTGGAGGAGGTATTGAAACAGAGATTTGGTCTTTATGAAAATATAAGCATCCTTATGAAATCTTTTACATTAGTCTCTATTAATCATTGAAAACTGAGAAGGAATAATTTTATTCTTTTTTTTTTCTAAGAAATGTTTTTGAAAGTGAGGAGCAAGGAAGATCCATTAGGATTTCAGTTTTCATAAGGAAAATGGAAGATTGATAAAGAATAAAGAAAACTGAGCACAAAAATACACTAGGGCCCCAGGATATGGAGGTATACCTAAACCAGTGATTTATTTATTTATTTATTTATTTATTTATTTTTCTTTTTTTTATTGTTGGTTGTTCAAAACATTACATAGTTCTTGACAAATCATATTTCACAGTTTGATTCAAATGGGTTATGAACTCCCATTTTTACCCCGTATACAGATTGCTGAATCACATCAGTTACACTTCCATTGATTTACACATTGCCATACTAGTGTCTGTTGTATTCTGCTGCCTTTCCTATCCTCTACTATCTCCCCTCCCCTCCCCTCCCTTCCCCTCTTCTCTCTCTACCCCCTCTACTGTAAATCATTTCTTCCACTTGTATTATTCTTCCCTTACCCCTCTAAACCAGTGATTTACCCTTTAGGATAGGAAAGAATCATTCAATGGCACCTTAATTATCAGGTTCCAATAATGAATGCAACTGGACCTCCAAAACTCACCTCACTGGTCTGAGAGACTTGCCTGGAAATGATTCAGAATTAGATCTGTAATTAGAGTTTCAATAGGAATATAAGCACATGAATGTACTTCAGGTGAAAAGCAAGCCAACACAAGTTTTATACATGTGAATAAATGTCTATGAGAATATGTCCATGAAACAAGAACTTAAGGGCACTGCAAGTTGATGAGGAAGAAAAGACAAGCTTGATTTCTTTTGTGATCTTTGTATTATTATACACATATATTATTCACTTTATGTTGATCACATGTTTAAACATTCTTTTTATTTGTTTTTATGCTTTTATAGTATGGAAAAATATAAAAAGGTAAAGTTTTTCCTTACCACAGTATGAAGGCACCACCCCTATGAAAACCACTCCATCCCTACTTCACAGTCACCAGTACCTGCAGAGTGACAGGTGGGCTGGGATGAAGAAAACACTGGTAATTGGAGGCTAGCATTATTTTTATCTCTTCTACCAGTGAGGGAGAGGACCTTTCTTGACCCCTTCAAAAAAAGTTGTCTTTTTGGTTTTTCAAGACCCTGGGTCATTCAGGCATTGTCAGGTTGGTCTCTTTGCCAATGCCTGCTCTTTGGTGTTCTCCTATTTCTGAACCTTATCTGAAGGATCTCTGCTGTATATTGAGTGATAGATCAGATATAGTGAGTTAAGGCCTTTTTGTTCCCTGGAGTTCTCAGGTTCCTTTCCGTGCTAGGTCATTATTGCTATTTGTCATTGCATATGCCTGTACAAAGCCACGGGTAGCAAGTAAGCACACCAGGGTCCTTCAGAGCATACCAACTTTTATAAAGGAGTCCATTTTCTCCTGTTTCTATTTTCATGTTCAAACTCCTATGGTACATTTGCAAATGTTCTTCCCCACCTGCAGGTACATTTATTTCTGCATGAGGGTTGATAGCCTGCAGGTCATACATATCAACAAGCAAACTCCATTTGCATATATAGCCTGGGCAGAGTAGGGGGTAGACTCTCCACTTTGAAAATAACATTCTTTTCATTCTTAACTGGGCAGAGGGAAAAGTATATAAAGGAAGGGGTGTGCTGTTGATAGTTTCTGTGTTCTCTGCCCTAAAATATGAGGCAATGATGACTTTTTCAGAAAATGTTGGCTTTTCCAAGGTGAATTTTACAATCTCTGTAATAAACTGTAGTTCACAGGCTTTGGGCAGCTTAGGGGTACAAGGAGATTATCAACACCTGGGAGGTCTGGAAGTAAATAAGTTCAAATTTTGATTAACTAAAAGTTAAGTATTTGCTTTGTGGATTATCTGTGACCTATTTGAAATACTGATCCACTTTTGCACCCCTGTGCCTCTGGGCCATTTCTCCCACAAGATGGTAAATGTGCTCGAGAAATATAAACTAATTTTCATATAAGCCTAAGGGGAAAATAAGAGGGAAACCAAATGCGAAATGAAGATATTCACATAATATGTTCCTACATCAAATAGAAATGATTTTGCATCATCAGTTCTTCAGAATGATTCAAACCTCTCTTACCTTATACTTAGGACTTTTCATATATAATTGATTGTTTCCTTGTAGCACTGTTATGTAGATTCATTTACTTCTTGAGATACACTACTATATTGATAATATAATTTCTTATCATCTCTCTCTTTCTCCTTTCTTCCTCTATCTTTCCCCATCCTATCCCCATGTCACTCACAGGTGTACCATAGATGATTGGGTCACTCGGGTGGCCTGGCTAAACTGCAGCACAATCCTCTATGCTGGCAATGACAAGTGGTCCATAGACCCTCATGTGATCATCTTAGTCAACACACCGACCCAGTATAGCATCATGATCCAAAACGTGGATGTGTATGATGAAGGTCCATATACCTGCTCTGTTCAGACAGACAATCATCCCAAAACTTCCCAGGTCCACCTCATAGTACAAGGTAAGTCACACCTGGACCAAGGGCCGACATTCTGTTTAGTGATGGCGGGGAAGAGGGATCTTAGTCTTTGTTCTGTAATGTTAAAAGGCACAAAAGTTTACTTTGTTGAATACATAGACTGAGCACTGAATATCCTTTGAAAGTTTTTTAAAATATATTTTGTCTCTAGTCCTTCTGTTCTCAATAGTAAATTATTTTGTCTTTACCAGTTAAACCTCTTCAGTAACTTAGCATGTTAGAGATGGGGAATGATATATTCAATGATATATGAATGCAGTAGCACTCAAGACACTTTTTATTGTCTTTCGAGTATTGTTTTATAATAAAAGGCTAATGTTGATGTGAAATCATGTGACTTAATTTTTGCATAGCTGCTGGTGTGCATATTCTGAGTTGGACTCTCATACTGGTCAAAAAGTTTCTGCCTGGCATTGCTGCTATGTTTAAACTCTTTCATTTCTACAATGGAGCCTAGAGCCAAGAGGGGCATTAGTCAAATATCTCCATGTCAATGTTGGAAGCAAATACATGTAATTAAAAAGATATAGGACATGAGTAGAATGGCTTAGCTTGTTCTCTTTTTTTAATTAATTTTTTTAAAAAAAATGACAGCGGAATGAATTACAATACAGTACAATTTTTCATACCTCTAGTTGTATATAAAGTATGTTGACACCAATTTGTGTCTTCATACATGTACTTTGGATAATGGTCTATCATATTCCACCATCCTTGCTAATCCCCTGCCCCTTCTCTCTTTCCCTCCCACCCTTCTGCCAGAGGGAGCATGGGAGGAATAGATGAATTCTCGTTCTCTCTTTAATTAATAATTAGTATAGATCAGGCACAGTATCATGTTTGCTTTTTAAAATAGTTTTAAGTTACTCTTCGTAGCATAAAAACACAGAATTAAAGAAATGTCATAATCTCAGATATTAGGTACTACATATTAAGAATTAAAAATTCATTCAGGTAGAATTTGTGAGTATTTGAGAACCCTTTGGAGGCAAGGCAGCAATCAAAATGAACTTATTTTCAACTGATCCAATTGCCATCACTGTGCAAAACATTTTCTGAGATACTGTCTCATGGTAGGGATTAAGTTGCAAGCAGACAAATTCCATCATCTAGAGGGACATCCCTCCTCCACCAAAGGAGAGGTTTAGATGGACATTTCTCAGAGCATCCTTGGTTGACATCTTTGGGACATACGCTGAGCTCTTAAGATCTCCTTTTGTAATTTAGTTTTTAGCAACTTCCTTTTATAACATCACATCTGCCAACAAGTCAACAGGTTTTTTTTTTCTTTAAGATTATGAGAGTGTACCACATCTTTGCTTAAAAATTTCTTCATCTCTACTTTTTTTAAATATCCTATTCATTTCAGTTGATTTCATGGCAAGTGATTGATTAGGTATTAGTATCTATTCACATTCAGTCACTTCCACAATTCAGAATGTCCATTTTTTTCTTTGAATAGAGCAACTCTTTGCTAGCACAGCATCCAGGTTTGCCTCTGTGGGCCATTTATAATGGATGTGTTGGACCAGGGATCCGTTTGCTGCAACTTCTGTTCCCCAGCAGTCCCTGGGACAGCCCTATTGCTTGAAGCATGGCACCCATCCATCCTATGAGTCCTTTTCTCACCCCCACATGCTGTCAGATACAGACACTGCCATATGACAGATACTTCTAGGTGCTTCTTGTGCCCATTCTCCATACATGTCCCATCCAGGGGAATAGCTGGGCAATGATCACTTTTGGGGAGCTATAAGACTGCCTACTATCTGGAGATAAAGACAACAGTCACATCTGATACATCTCAAAGGATGGGGGAGGCACTTGGTGGGATAGTTGTAAGAGATGAACTGGAATGTCTGCAGAAAGTTTCTGAGAATGTAGGAAATGGGGGAGTTCTAGCTACTCCACCTAACACCTGGGCTTGGTTCCAGAGGAGCTGAGATTCTTAGCACTGGAAATGACATGTCAGTGGCACTTCTGTGTCCTGGACAACAAAGTCATCTTCACATTCAGGAAAAGTGGCACTGAAATAAAAAATAACTGTCAGGCACTGTGCAGAAACAGACTCAAATAGAACAAAGCTATTGCTTTCCAAGGAATGAGACAGACTGTGTAAGCACATCAAAGTCAATACAGGCCATGAAGAGTTTGTGATGTTGGGCTTTGGGGGATGATGTTCTTTATAATGCACTTTGAGCAATTCTTTGGACAGGAATGAGGAAGCCTATGGTATCTCTCTGGAGGCCTCCCAGCCTCTGGTCAGAAAGAGTGTGAGGATGGAGGAGATTCAGGGCAGCAGTTTCCTCTAGCCCAAAGGTCAGCTCTTCACAGTCTTCACATTTCAGATTCAGCCCTCCTTGACTCTGGCCATATGAGGCAGCCTATGAATCACAAAAGCAAACATCGGGTGAGTAGAGGTGGAAGGGGAAGCTCTGCTCTTGGAACACTAGACAGATAGGTCTTTCTCTTTTCAAAGAGGAAACACCGAAGGAAATTGGAAGCTGTGCTCCCTTCTGTCTTGGTAGCACTGTGACAATGTGTTCTCACATTAGAAACCAGTTGAATTACAGAAATGGATGCAGAGACCCCACTGCTCCATGAGACAGAAGCCCAAGCATTCTCTTTCCTCCCAGGAGTTATCAGCTTTTGTCCAGTCTATAGATTAATTTTTTAGACTTAGTGTTAGTTCAGGTTAGATAAAGATAATGAAAGTTTCCTAATCCTCTTAAAGAAGATTTATCTGACTGAGTAGAAAGCTTTTGGAATACAATAAGGTGTGTATAAAACTGAGGCCTAATCTTGCCTTTAATTTCAAACTGCTGATGGATATTGATTTGCAATGAGAAAAACTGAAAAATTTCTGAGCTGCAACTTGTCTGTTTAAAAAAAATGTTTATTTATCTTCTGTCCATTTGAGAATGTTAATATCTCATAACTTCTGCCAACTAGGTGCCATTAGCACGAGGAGATAATTCCCACAGGACTCCCAGCTTTATTTTCTTTTTCCTTCCATGTGAGGAACTGAGAGATACTCTGTGGCTAACCTCAGTGCCTGTCCTTTACTGTATAAAGCAGCCTTTGCCACATATCTGATGAATTGATTTCTAAGTCCATCTCCTTGCAAGAAGCTGTCTTCATTAAAATCTGATCACTAACACCTGAGGTAATTTTGCTACTGAAAGGATCATTTCAAGTCACCATGTGAGCATGTGTGGTAATGAGATTAGAAGGCATACACAGGTGTTAAGTAAACCCAGAATAAGGGGAGTGCCACTGTGATCAGGCCATTCAGGATAGGAAAATCCACCTGGCATTTGTCTGGAATGAGCTGGAGGAACAAGGAACAGGTTGCTCCCACCATCTAAATGCTGTGATGAGAGTGGACTGTGAGTCCACCTGTAGAAATAGAGAAGTGATGAAGAGATATTCTCCCAAGGAAATGGAGAACATTAATCTCAATGCCTTTAAAGAAGAAGGATTAAATGATATCACCCATATTTTTGAGTTTGGGGTAATGTTGGTGGTCTTGGTAGCAACTGGGGAGGTTGGATACTGTGCACTCAGAAAAGAACAGTCTTTGGCTCACTCACTGGGTTTAGGGATAAAGAAAACACAGACATCACATTGGTACTGTGGAATAAGGGCACAGGTTTAACTTAGGGGGTATTTGAGACTCAACATGAATTTACTAGTTTAAAAGTAGGTAAAGTTTCTGAGATCAGCTATTTCTAGAGAACAGCAAGAATCATAATTTATCATATCTATCCCCAAGATTTAGCATGCTGTGTGAGGCAGTATAGGCACTCAGCAAATGTTTGTTTGTAAGGTCAGCAGAAGAATGGATTGATTCTGCCACTGTGATAGCACACTGGCATGGTGATCATGACACCTCTGCAAGAAGGCAGGGGTGGGGGTGAGTCTGACATTGTCCCCATGACTTGGTGTAGACAGCAATGGGGAAAGTTCCTTGGAGGGAAGGAGGTCTTGAATGTGATGCATAAGGAGGTCTTTTATAGCAGGGATAACATGAAACCCATGCATTTATTTAGCACTTATAAAGACAGTCACAATCTCTGTCTCATTTGATCCTCACAACAAGCCCTGGGAGGTTGGAGTGTATTGAATGTTCTCTCCATTTGAAAATTAGATAACCACAGCACACAGAGGTTAGGAGACCCTCTAGGGCCCCTAGTGAGAAGTAGCAGAGAAAGGTCTTGAACCACAGCCATATTACTCCAAGGTTAGTGTCTCTCCAGCACACACCAATGCCCTCCTCCTTCTGCTCCAGATTGATAGAAATTTCCCAGGTTTTCTGTGAATTCTTTTCTTTCTCTTTTTTTGGCTATTGACATTGCATTGTGCCAACAGAAATTAAGGACAAAGCTACAAAGTTCAACAAAGGGAATTAACCATGAAGGTGGGACTCCAAACCTACCATAAATGGTATAGCAAGGCTGAGAGCAAGGAAGAAGAAGATAATTAATTTTCTAGTAGCTCAAGCCTCCAGGGATACACATTTTAAATGTTTCCACTTTATCCTGTGTAAGTACTGAAAACCCTGGCCCCTTTGAGGATCCAGAATCTAATTGTCATTCTAATCATCATTACTTCTTCAGCCTTCTGAAACTACACAGAGATCTATGCCTGCCCGTGGTGTGTTGCTGTTGCTAGTGTTTGTTAGGGAGGGCTGGATGCAACAGGAAGGCCAAGTCTATCTTTGTTCCTCTAATGTTGATATTCTCAATCTTCTCTCTTGGCTAGGTTAGAAATCTGTTTACTGTGAGCTCTTTTTTTTCATGGAATGGACACCTTTTATGAAGTCCAATTTTATTCAGAGGGTTAAAAATGATGCATTATTATGAATTCTCACATATAAGACTCCAGAGCAAGCTTATGCACTTTCCATATATATGGAAGACTTTGGGTCTTTAGAGTCGGTTCATGGGGAAACTGGGTGTTACGCCAAGTTTAGTTTAATACGTTAAGAAGTCTGATTTCCCAACCAGCCCAAACCTAGATTTCCCTGAGTTCCAGCCAAGTTCTGCATAGTCACATTAAGTATAATAAGCCTTATCTTAGATAAGGCTTACATCTAACCTTACATCTTGCATCCTTACATCTAGCCTACAAAATATACATCATCTTCACATCTTTCAAAAACAGAAACTGAGGCTTAGAAAGATTGAAAACTTAGCTAGAGGTAATGAAACTACTAAGTACTTTAAATTCACTTCACTTATCCAGTTAAGTTTTTGTTACTAGGAAAAAAGCTATCAAACTACAACAGTCAACAAGGCACTTTACATGCATTATCCCTTTGGATTATTTTTCACAAAAGCCCTGGAAGACAGAGCAGGAAGTCACCAGGTCATAAGACAAAAAATTGAGATGCAGAGAGTTGAAAATGATTTGGAAGAATCAGACTGGCTAGAAAGTAGCCAACCTTCTTTTCAATGCCAGTTGTTTTTACTCTATATCCAAGCATTATGTTTTGCCTGTACCATACTACTAATTCAGAGCTAAGTAGATTGACAGGCAAATGTTCCCCTATGTAAGAAAAAACAAAACAAAAAAGTTCTATATTGCTACAGAGAAGAGGGGATATCAAGGAGACAGTTCTGGAGTGGGGGCAGCGGGAGCCTGCAGTGTTTACAGTAGGGTGAGGGAGACAGAAACACAGGGCTTTTCTTTAAGGAATTAACTATTTTCAACTTTTCTTTTGTAACAAATCTCCTCTCTCTCTCTCTCTCTCTCTCTCTCTCTCTCTCTCTCTCTCTCTCGCCTCCCTCCCTCCCTCCCTCCCTTTCTTTGCCAGTTATTCAGTTATTTCCACTTCTTCTCCCAAATATTAGAGAGTCATTTAAATTAACATGTGTAATTATGAGCTTAAAGAAAAGCAAGCAGTCAACCTGAAATAAATTTAATTTATTCAGCCTCTATTTTAAATTATAATCACACTTGTTCTTCACAGAGGCAGGGTAGAAGAGTGGAAGAGAACATGTCTGGGTGTGAGGACACTCACTCCACAGCCTGAGCTCAACTTTGAGCATCTCAAGCCTGTGTCTTTAGGACATTGCTTTGCTAGGCTTCATTTCCTGGGATGAAGAATAGAATTTAATATAATTGGTTTTATTTATGTGCATATGTGCATTCTTTAATCCTGTGTGTATGTGTGTGTATTTCCATTTGGAAAAAAATATTTTGACAAGGGTCTCTAAGCTGCAAATTCAATATATATGTATGTACAAATAAAACATTATGCAAGCAAAATAATTAAAGAACTTATCTAGGTTTCATTTCCATGATTTTCAAATGTAAGGGCTGAATTTATGGTATGGAAGTTCTTTCTAGGTATACCATTTTATTTATTTTAAACATAAATTGTATTAGAAATTTTATGTGACCAGGATCTTCTACCGTTTATATCTTCTACCTTTACCCTCTGGCAGAGCAATGAGAAAGTTGATCTTAATCTCTTTCCTATTTGTGTTTTCTCTAGGGTTCCTAGGATTTGCTGATACTGCTAGTTAGAGGTGACTGAGCATTCTTGGCTTTTTTGGTTAGTGAAGTTGGAAAAATAAGACATCTCTCCTTCCCAGTTCCTCTCTTACATTTATAAGCTCCACAACTTACATCAAATGTTTTTACTTGTGTGTGTGGGAGGGTGGAGGGTGGGGGGTGTATTGTGTGTGTGTGTGTGTGTGTGTGTGTGTGTGTGTGTATGTGTTTGTCTACTTATTCATCCATCCATCCATCCATCCATCCATCCATCCATCCATCCATCCCTCCACCCTTTATTAAAGGGTTAGTGTAACTAAGGAAGCAACTACAACATATAAGGACTCAAAAATGCCCTGTTGTCTTCAGAATACCCTCTGCATCCTATAAGAAAAGATATCTTGAGAATCTTCTTTCACAAGAAGAGCATCCCCCTGCAGGCTCCCTCCATGCCTGTCCTGTTCTCCTACCCTCAGGTAGAATGAGACCCTCAGTCTAGTACTCTGGACAACCATCTATACCTGTTCTCACATCATATTACTCAGCTGTTACCTAAATTTGACACCTCCTGTAGCCAGCACAGAATTGATGTTTGCTGCCACCAAATCTCCTGGGTAGCAATACCTTTCGTGATATGTTGTATAGTTGGTGACAACATAGTTCAAAACACATTTATAAAAAAAGATGATTTATCCTTTTATCAGTCATCTTCTCTCATTATTGTAAGGAGAAATGTGAGACTGTTCTGCCCTGCTTAGGCGCTAAGCCCACACCTACATGCATGTGCGTGTGCATGCGTTTGTGCGCGCGCACACACAGACACACACATACTCAGGTTTTCACAGGCCTCCTGACTATTTCTTCTGTAGTTTCTTGAATTTCATCCCACCTTCCACTAAACATGTAGGTTCAGCCTCCAGCTATAAAAGAAATGGGGGGACATGCTCATTTTATAACATTTATATTCTTTTGATTGTAAGACTAATAAGAGATGATATTTTCCAAGGTGAACAACACCAAAACAAAATTTAGTGTGGGATAAATTCCTTGCCATGGCTGACAATGACTGGTTCTAAATGCCAAGAGGAGAGCCCTTCTGTTTGAGAGTCCTGGCTTGGAAAGTGTGTGGGCTTGATTTGAGCAAAAGCAGAAATTCTCTTCAACCTGATCCAAGAAGGTGCTGCCAGTGATTTAGTGATACATATACAAGCCAAAAAGAGAAGTGTCAAGGCCTGGGCTTGTCATCTGCCTTCTTTGCAATACAATTATATAAACAGAAGACTAATAATAAAGCTTGTTCTCAAAATCATCACTGATCTGGAGATGAAGGAAAAATTAAAATGCCTATTGCAGTTCTGCTCAATTTACATGGTGATCTGAGCTTATTTCCTAAGAAGCCAGTCTACCTGTAGGTCTGGTAAATACAGCAATCTGATTTCACATGTTCCTGTTGCTGAGAGCAAAGGAGCAATTTTACCTTAGAAGAAGGGTAAATTAGTCAATGTCTACAAAGTCTTCTAATGTTTAGATGAAAGTTCAGCATGACTCTCATATCATAACATATGTATCATTGTACCATCAATAGTAACATATGACTATAATAACAGTCACATAGTATACTTCACCATTCACAAGTTTGGTTGGTCATAGTTTAATATCAAGACTAATGGAATCCAGAGTAGTAATGTTTACCTACATATAGCAAGTATACACATATTTGGGAAATTTGACATTTACGCTTAAACATAGTGTCTTAGCAACAATAACTGTCCATAATTCTTGTTCCTATTTTGGTTCTTCACAAGCATATTGAAACCCCTTTGGCTATTCTTTCACTAATAATTCTCCTCTCTAGGTAGAGAAATTGAAGAGCAATGGAAGTGAAGTAAGATTATCATAGGAAAAGTATTCAAGGATTTATTTTTTAATAGTCACAAATTATGGTAATCATTTTAGAGATATTACCCAATTCCATTTTCAGGGTTTATTTGCTTTACTGTACTGGGGATCAATCTCAGGGCTTTCTTCAGCTAGGAGCTAACTCCCAAGACCCAATCATATTTTCAAGTTAATCACCAGAAGTTGGGATTCTTTTCCCTAATTTTCTCCACTCATCTCTTTCCCTCCCCTTCCCTCCCTTCTTCCCCTCCCCTTCCCTCCCTTCTTCCCCTTCCCCTCCTCCTCCTCCTCCTTATTCTTCTTCTTCCTCCTCCTCCTCTTCTTCTTCTTTCTCTCCTCCTCCTTCTTTTCTTCTTCTTCTTCCTCCTCCTCCTCCTCCTCCTCCTCCTCTTCTTCTTCTTTCTCTCCTCCTCCTTCTTTTCTTCTTCTTCTTCCTCCTCCTCCTCTTCTTCTTCTTCTTCTTTCTCTCCTCCTCCTTCTTTTCTTCTTCTTCTTCCTCCTCCTCCTCTCTCTCTCTGTGCCAAGGATGGAATCCTGCAGCACTTTACCACAGTCCCCCCCAACACTTTTTAAAATTAGTGCTTGTTACATATTTGTACATGCACACAATATCACAATATAATTTGGTCAATATCACTCCCCAGCAATTACACACTCACCCCTCCTCTCACCCACTAATCTCTGTTATTCATTTTACTGATCTTCCTTCGATTTTCATGAGATCCCATACACACAACTTTCTTTTTCTTTTTCCTCTCTAGCTTATACAAATAAGAGAAAATATAGCAACCTTGACATTGTGATTTTGACTTATTTCATTTAACATAGTGATCTTATATACCATATGTTTTCCTGAAAATAACATAATTTCCTTTTCCTTATGGTCAAATAAAACTCCATTGTGTATATACCACATTTTCTTTATCCATTCATCTATTGGTGAACACCTAGACTGATTTCATGATTTGGCTATTATGAATTGTGCTGTAATCAACATGGGTATATATGTATCATTGTAGTGTGATGCTGAGTTTTTTTTTTTTTAATCTTTTCTTTTCCTTTCTTTTTTCTTAAGACAGCATTTTGCTAAGTTGCTGAGACTGGTCTCAAAATTGTGATGCTCCTGCCTCAGCTTTTAATTCAGTGTGGATTATGGGCATGCACCACTGCACTTGGTCATTTTCTTTATTTTTTGAATTAGGGAACTGAGGCTCAGAAAGACTAAGGAAATTGTTCTAGGCCACCAGGTTATAAGTAGAGGGCTTGATCCCAACTCAGTCTACAATGAAAGCCTGCCCTCAGCCCTTTTGCTTGCATTCCATACCTTTAAATGAACAGATTCAGAGTGACACATAGGTAAGCACTCCTTGTCAGGTTATCTCTGCATAATAAACGTCTGTCTAGTTTCTTTGCATTGTGGTGCACATACTTCTAATCCCTGTGACTCAGGAGGCTGAAGCAGAAGGATTACAAGTGCAAGACCAATCTCAACACCTTAGAGAGGCCCTGAGGACTTAGGGATGTTGCTTAGGGGTTAAGCAACCTGGGTTCAATCTCTGATACAAAAAAAAAAAAATATCTGTCCACCTTAAATTTTTTACTCTCTTTCCATTTTATTTATCTGAGTAATTATACAGTTTTTCTTATAGTTAATATCAGCTCTGGATCTACATTCCCAGTCCTTAATTTCTTCCCAAATTCTATTATCTTATTTCTAATTCTGTCCTGAGCTCCTCAATCTGTATATCACAGTGTTATCTTAACATGTTCCACACTGAATTTGTCTTCTTTACTCCAACCTGTTTCCTCCTGTTTTAAATCACGTTCCAATTCATGGAAACACCATCCTCATGTAAAACCCAGGCTTAAGCTCTGATTCTTCTTTCTCTTTTGCTTCTCGGTTAAAGCAGATGCCATGTCCAATAAAATCATTCTCTTCCTTTCTGTTCGCACGACCACTATCATCAAGTGCAGGATCTCATTCTCTACTGTCTTTTCACTGTCACAACCTAATTGACACCCAATCCTCAGTCTCTCTCTCCTATAATTCATTTTAACAACGTTGCTAAAGTATTACTGAGGCATACATCTGATCGTGTCTCCTCTCCTCATGATTTTTAAAACATATTTCTTATTTTTTAATTGACACAGTAATTGTACATATTTATGGGGTGCAGTGTGACATTTCAGTATATGTAAACAATGTGTAATGATCAGATCAATGTAATTGGCATATCCATCACCTCTGACATTTATCATTTCTTTGTGTTGGGAACATTCAAAATCCTTTTGACTAGCTATTCTAGAATATGCAATTAATTGTTAGTGACTCTCTTTTGATAATAAAATTGTCAAAACCTCTTAGATCATCTTTCCAGGCACTGAAAAACCCAGGGCCAATCCTGCTCTTTCAATCTTGGTTTGTGTTTCTCCATTTTTGCATGCCATACAACATATAGTTGCATTTATAAGAATACAGCCCCTCATATCCAATATCCTGGATTATTTTCTATTTCTTACACAATTCATCTGTCTTGAATATTCTTCTTTTCTCTGGATTTCCAATTCTACCTAAGGCAGCACTGCTCAATAGAGTTTTCTGTCATGATGAATATACTCTATATTTGTGGCTTTTCTGAGATTGAATTATAGCTAGTACAAATGAGGGACTGAATTATCAATTTTATTTAAGTTTAATTAACTTGAAATAGTCACATGTGGCTAGTGGCTATTGCATTGCACAACACAGTTACTGAGCTGCTAAACCACTCAAGCTGCTAAGTTTCTTTGAAATTCCACTTGCTGTTTTACCTCCTTACTGCTTTCTAATACCTTTAGCAGCAGCAGCTTCCTTGCCACAGCCACCACCACTATTGCTGCTGCTGCTACTTCTTTTTCTTTTTTGAAAATTTCAGTTATTGCTCGGTCTAACTTTCTTTTCCCTCTAGATTACAACTTTCTTGAAGGCAAAAACCAGAGATGGCTCCATAATTTTTCATAAGGCACAACTCAGGGACAGCAATCTGAATTAGCATGGCCACAAAAATAGCTCTTTAAGACGTTTACATTACATTTTGCAAATCTAGAACAATAATACCAATATGCCATAAATATATTTTTATTAATATTTTCTACAAAAATCAAGAAAAAAAGTCAACCATTCTTAGGAGATAAAAAGCATCTCAAAGACAGACTTTACTGGGAGAAATAGTGGAGATAAATGGAGACCATACCACAAAAAGTAACATACAGCTTGGATTTATTTCCTTTGCTTCCCTGTGCTTAGGATAGATTGCTGTACACTCTAAGCATCAAAAATATATCTGTTGAATACAGAAGTTCTTAGTGAAACCTGTAAAACGAGACTATAATTTAGACCTTCTGGGGAAGAGTTCCTTCAGTGGTGTTGGAAATCAACTCAAACTAGGTGCTCCCAATGTAGCCTGGGCAGGTGAGTTGGAAGTGCAGGAACCCAGGCTGTTGCAATCAACTTAATGGGATGGATTATGTGCTCCGATTGGCCAGCGAGCAGACATTAATGACCAGTTAGCAACTGTGTTCAGGTCAATTAATTTATATTTGTATTTTGCAAACTAAAAGTTGCCCTGTTAGATTATTGATTCTTTGTTCCTGTATTCAATTTGTTTTTAATTGCACCATTGCTGGGCCAAGCCCTCCCTCCTGGCAAACTGGCAATAAATCTGCCACCATCTCAACAATCAACAATAAATGTGTCTCTTCATGTCATTATTAATGTGTCTCTTGGATTGATTCATTACCACGGTTAACAGTTTATAAGAGCTGGATGGCGTACTGCCAGGAGGATTCCTTTTCCCAAAGGCTATTTTGTCATGATGGGGTTGATGTTCTCAGGCCAGAATGTATCAGAAAGAAGGTGTCTAGGATTCAATGTAATATTGCTGGGATTCCAGCTACCTAATCTTCTTTTTATCATAAACAGCTTTAGAAGAAGATAGTGTTGAAATACAGGTTTTATCCTCTCCCAATTCTTCTTCTTTTTTCTCACTTTTCTTTTCCTTTTTAAAGTCTTAATTCCTTTTTAATTTCTGTTCAGATAGATTCTTCCCCTTCAAAGACAACAGAACAGCTACTTGTTGGTGATCTACAGTCACCAGGCAAGTGAGCCATGCATCCTCTGAGAGTTGGAGTTTTATAATGGGATTTTTGTTAGTTGAAAGCAGAGGGGAATTCCTTTTGCTTGATGTATGCATGGTGATTAATAAAGCTACAGATATACATCCCTCAAGATTCCACCTAAATTGTGGTTAGTACTGGGAAAGAATAAGCTTTATAGAGATAATCATGAACTGTGTAATTGTTACTGGCTCTTTTTAGTTATTAGAATTTTTTAAGGGGGGAGAACAGATTGTAAATAAATTTATAGGCTGGTAGAAGAGATCCTCTGTGTTCCAGAAATGTCAAAGGGTAAATTTAAATGGAACTAAGTTTTGTCTGAAAACCCCTCTGTGGCCTGGGATCTGATCTCAGTGTGGAATGTGTATCATCTCCAAAGCACAAATTGTTTGAGGACAAAATGTCTGGTCTTCAGTGACAAAGTTAATGTTCATTTTTTTTTTTTTTTTACCCAGGATAGAGATTTTGTACTCAATGTATTATTAGCAAAACATCCACAGTCCTTGGCACATAGCTCTCCAAAAAGTTAACACTGAGCTTGTTCAATAGAGATGTGCGGGGGGGAGGGGGAGTTTGACGCTGGATTCTACTGTTGATAAGAGTGTAAAGAGCCCAAGGATGCAGAGCAGGGAGGGTTGGGATTGGAAGATATAGCAAGGAAGGAGGAGAGTAATGAGATGGAAGAAGATCTTCAAGATGCCTGCAGAAAGCCGCAGAGCTACAAATGGAGGATGAGACTGAAAATGAATAGGGCCAAGAAAGGAAGAGAATGTTAACAGAAGGGGAAAGAAAAGACAGGGGCAGTTAGCACATGGACTGCTGTTCCCTGGTCACCTCCCTGAATGGAGGAAGAGAAACTATTCCCCCATCAAGAGACAAAGAAGACAACTTTGAGCCAAAAAAGAAATAAACACTGAGTCTTTTATCAAAGCTTTCTACAGAGGTTTTATTTTCCTTAGGAACCATCCTTCCATCTTAGCATCAGTATGACCTTATGTTATGAAAAAAAAAAGTAGAGACCTTTGCATTAGCACATGTTTTAGGGTCCACTACTACATCCTAAATGGAATCTCTTATTTGGAATTAATTCCCCTTATCTGACATTACATCAAAAATAAAATAAGATTCAAACCTCTTTCTCGGTTTTAAAAGGAAAAAAAGAAAAAATCTCTGGCCACAGCACACACATCCCCAAGTGCCCACTTTAAACACCTCATCCATGTGAGTGTTGAATGACAAGCCCTGAGCCCTGACCATGGCTAATCCAAAGCACCAACAACTATTAACAGAATCAGAGAAGGCAAAATAGCTACTTGAGGAATAAAGCTTCCCAGTCCTTGGTTCTGCAACAGCAGAGTAGAAAGTGAGGGGACAAGAAAATCAAAGTCCCTTTTTAAAAAAAATTATCACACATAGAGGCAAAATGTCCCCACAGCAGGAAAGAAAGTGGAAAACACACCAAATCAATAACCTTAAAAATAAGGCTTAAAATCTTCTACTGCATAAGATGTAGGTAGGGAGGGAAGAATGGCCCCAACAGCTTGAAAATGTTTTATTAAACTGCATGCTGACTGCCACAGCACATACAGGAAAATGCAATTAAGGTCAGAACATTAAAAAGACGCCCAAGGATAGCTCTGAGAAAGTCCAGGGGGCAATCAGCAGGAGCCCAGGCAACTTTCAAAGGAAACTCACTTTGAAAAAGTGCCAGGCAGGAGGTAGAAGTACCTCACACCCAAAAGCCCTGCAGAGAGATGCTGCCAGAAGAGGTAGCCATGGAAGCTGTAAGAAGGGAGAAGAGTCTGAGGTGAGAAGGTCCTCTGATGGGATGTGAGTGGGCTCTGGTCAGCATCAGAAATCTAGTTCTGTGCATTTCAGCTGCATTGGCTTTGACTCCTGTTTTGGCTAATATATCCCCAATAAATACACATTTGGGAGTTTATAATATGTCAAATCCAAAGGTGCTTCACCATCATACAGGGCACAGTTCGCTGAGTCAGGCAGTCTTAGTTGTCTCTGAGACAAAGGCCCACCATGCACCTCCACCCTTTACTATCTGGGTGATGCCTGCAGACTGTGAATTGGCCGATGTGGAGCTGACAAGGTGGCTGCTCAGTGAAGGGACCAATGAACGGCTTGTTTTCCCATTATAAGGTTCAGAACAGAGGGTCAATGTGCCATTCAGATGTCATCCTGTTCCTGGTCTTCACCAATGTGCCCAGATGGTCATGGGGGGCCTAAGGTCATGTGGCCATGTTATAGTTGGGACCTTGGTTATCTTCCAAACGGCCATGTGAAAATGGCTTAGTGTCCAGCCAGGTGCTCTTGGGAGGTAGTGGAAACTTTAAAAGGTGGGACCTAGTGTAAGGTTTTGGGTCACTGGGGTATGTCCTCAAAGGGGATTGAGGAATCCCATTCTTCTCATTTTACTCTTACCTTCTGGTCATGAGGTGGGTAGCTTTTGATCTGCTACATGCTTCCTCTACAGTGTGTTTTTTAGACACAGGCCAAGAACAACAAGGTCACTGGGTCACAACTGGACCTCTAAAACCGTGGGCCAAAATAACACTTTGTAAGTTGATTATTTCAGGTGTATTTCAGGTGTTTGTTTTATTGACTGAAAAGTGAGGATCCCAGATCATTCCCTCTCTCTGACCTTCATGGTATCTCAGTGACCCACTTCTGGCTGCCTAGTGCAGGATCCTGCTTTTATCAATATCTGAACATGCTCTTTGAGTTCAGGCTTTCAAAGTTCCAAAATCCTAGCAATGAATGACTCTGTCATACCATACTGTAACCTCAGTGATACTTGTGTGACTTCCCCTCCAACATACAAACTTCACAAAGATGGTGACAAAGTCATTACCTCCATGTAGACCAAAATGTTTACCCCACTGGGCATGGTGGCACACACCTGTGATACCAGTGGCTAGGGAGGAGGAGGAGGTAGGAGGAGGAAGTAGGAGGATCAGGAGTTCAAAGCCAACCTCAGCAATTTATTGAGGCACTTATCAACTAAGTGAGAACCTGTCTCTAAATAAAATACAAAATAGGGTTGGGGATGTGGCTCAGTGGTTGAGTGCTCCAGAGTTCAATCCCCAGTACCCCTCTCCCTGCAAAAGAATGGTTAACCTCCAATGTATTCCTAGGATTAACATGTATTAGATGCACAAAAATGCTTATTAAATCAGCCTGGCAAGTATTCAATACATGTTTAGTTATAAATGGGATAAAAATATTATTTAAAAATGGAAACAAATTGATTTAGACACATATATACCTGCAAAAATAATGTAGAATCACCTATTATATAGCTGGTACTGTAAAGTGTTGCTGGTGTTACCTTAGAATCCTTTCTTACTAAACTGTGAGCCAATTCTATTTTTTGTTTTCTTTTAATTGACACATAATTATTCTACATATTTTTGGTGTACAGTAATGCTTCAATATATATGTAGTGATTAAATCAAGGTGATTAGTAATTCATCACCTCATATACTCACCACCTTTGCTTTAAGGGAAAAGTATTCAAAACCCCTTCTAGTTGTTTTGAAATATATAATACATTATTGATAACTATTGTCACCCTCCAACGCAGTAAAACAGCAGAACTTATTTATCCTCTCTACCCATACCATTGTACCATTGGTCTCTCCATTCACTCTTCTCTTCCTAAGACCCTGGCAACCATTATTCTACTCTCAACTTGTATGAGAGATCAACTTTTTACAATTCTACACATGAGTGAGATCATACAGTTTTTGTCTTTCCATGTCTGGCTTATTTCACTTAACATAATTCTTGATTCATGAGTGGTAAAGACATACTCTTGTGCTAATTCTAGTACTCCCAATTCTTTCTTCCATCCAGCAAGCCAGCCACCAGCATTTACAATCCCACCCACACTGCTCATTGCATTTTGCTAGAGATGATGTGCTAATCACTGGGGTTTTCAGTGCTCAGGTTTTAGGATATCCATCCATTTTTCATCCTTTTCACTTTCTGCTACAGAAGTCTGTGGGTACACTGGCAGGAAAGTTCTGCCAGAATGAACAGATTCTTTTAAGGTTTAGCAGAAACATCAAATATCAAGTCCTTATTGTGGCTGTAGCAAGAGTGGTTTTATAGACTTCTCTAACTTTAGGAAGAGGAACCAATATCTGGATATTATCAATGTGTAACATGCTCCCATTGCTCTCAAAAACTATTGCCTTGCAGTGATTTTCTGTCTCATGTGAGTAAATGGTCCCCAGGCTCCAGCCACTGCGGATAAAAAGAAATGAGCCAGGTTGAGAGGGCTTTGCTTTTTATTCATGTCTTGCTTATTTACACAAGGATTCTGTTTACCTGTTCTTCCCTACTTTATCACTCTCTACAGTTACCTGACCCTGTCTCTTCTCCTACCAGTTTCTTTATCCTTCTCCCTCTAAATGGGCAATGCTCAACTTTTACAGCAAGGAAGGCCTTTTTGGAAGGCCTGAGGGCCAGCCTACTTTGCCAAAGCATTTGCATATATTTACATTTAGTTGGCCTGTAAACATGATGATTATGCAAAATTCTGCTCTTAGTAGTGAAAATAATCTGTTTGGATTCAGGAACAACTTTCAAGTTCCATACAACAGAACTAGGTAGAAGGGCTGTAATGATTGCTTTTCCAGAGTGGAATGACTGAGTGTGATTTATGTTAATGAGTGATAGGCCCAGGTGTCAGAGGGATAGCTCCAAGTTAGAAAGTCATCCAGCTGGGCTTCTGCCTTGCTGGCTCTCTCCCCAAGTGTCACCTTGCACATAGTTAGGTGAAAAGTTGGGATGCTGCTTCTCAGTTTTGATAGCATGCCCTCTGGCAAGCTACTGGAGCTTTCTCCTCAGTGAATCAGTTTCCTAGGTACCTCAGCTCTCTTTTAGTAAATTCAGTACATCTCTTTGCTAAAATGGGTCTCAGACCAGCAGCTAGGCTTCTGTTTCCTTCTGTGTTGAAAAGGTACTCTTACCAGCAATGCAGTGTCCTGAAGTGGCATCATTTTGCCAGCATCCTCTAAATGCAAGAGTCCAGAGCTCCCTTTGTAGAAAATAATCACACAGTTAGGAGATGTGTTGTGAGTCAAAATATCTAGAAAATGACTCCAATATTCATTGCTTGTGCTAACTTAGAACAAAGAATAACTTTCCAATATCTATTTCATACTGTATAAGATGAAGGTGTAGTGGTCTCTGAAATTCATTCCTGGTCTGAAGTTCTAGATTTTTATTCTTGAGAGTAGATATTTTCTTGTACATTATTTTTCAACAAGTGGAAAGATAATAAACATTGCATTTATAAATATAAAAGTATACATGATATGAAGATTAATTTCACAGTTTATCCATTATCTCATTTGTTTATTCACCAAATGTTTATTAATATCTATTATGTGGCCAGGTGTGGTGGCACACATCTGTAATCCCCATGACTTGTGAGGCTGAGGAAGAAGGATCACAAGTTTGAGGCCAGCCTCAGCAACTTAGCAAGACTATAAGTAACCTAGTGAGACACTGTCTCAAAGCAAAAAAAATAGTACTGGGGATGTGGCTCAGTGGCTAAGCACCCCTGGGTTCAATCCCTGGTACCAAAAAACAAAAAAAAAGTACTATATGAAAATATATTCATTGAGAATTCATTGATCATCATCCCTGCATTAGGCTCTTTACTACATACCAAGGGTAACCTAAAGAACCATCATCTTCCTTCATAGGATTTTTTCTAAACCTTCTCACACTGTATGTTAAGCACTTGGAGGACAGATTGGTTGTGTCCACCCAAGCCCCTGAAGTGTGCCATATGGATAATAGCTCGAAATAATGTTTCCTTAATATAATTAAATTGAATCCCACTATAATGTTTGCCCTTATTTTTATATTTTTAATGGGAAGCAAGGAGATTGGCAAAGGAGAAGGTAATCACAATTATTGAGTTTTCTTTTTCATTAAGAGTGAAAAACACTTTTATGTTCAGAAATGCTGTTGCAGATGAATGACTGGACTATTAGCACAGCTTTACCCTAAACATCCTAAAAAAATTCTGGGCAGTTTTATTCTAACTGGCTACCCAGACACTTCTTAAGAAATCAATTAAATTAGCTCTTTATTTATGCTGTTAGAAACTGTGGGGTGTATGAAGAAAAGTCCAAGGAGATTTTCATTCTTGAGAGGGGATAAATCAAATATTCAAAAAATAATTAAGAAAATTTCTTCAACTGAAAAACAAGTCAAATACACTATGAAATGCCCATGTCTATTTGCTTTCCAGAAGTTGATTTGATAATTTCTCTTGAGTGTCTAAGGAGTACCTCAAGTCAACACCTCCAGAACTGAGCTCAAATCTGGATTATACCCAGTGTTCCTTTCCCAGTGATTAGAAACTCAATGTATCTAGGAACACGAGTCAGAAGCATGAGCATTTTTCTGGACATCAACATTCCTTTTAGTCCCTTTAGCCAATCACAGTCTTCTCAGCCTGCCATAACAGAACACGACAGGATGGGTGGCTTAAACAGCATTAATTTTCTCACTGTCTGGAGGCTGGTAGTCCATGATGAAGATCCTGGCAGTTTCTAGTGAAAGCATGTTCTCTGGCCTTGTCATCAATGACTGCTTTCTGTGTCTTCACATGGCCTTTTCTCTGTGCATGCAGAAATAGAGATCTGTGGGGTTCCTTCCTCTTCATAGAAAAACACTATTCCTATAAAATTAGGGAACTTATGCTATGACCACATTTGACCTCCATTACCTCCTCTAAGGCTCCATTGCTAAATACCATAACATTAGGGGTTAGGGCTTCCATATATGAATTTTGGGCAACACAAATTCACTCCATAACAGATACCATGTAAAGTAAATCAAATGTTTGACAGCTCATGATCTTAGCGGCTTAATGCAATTAAGCTCTACTGCTTGTTCATATGATGGGACCATAGGTGCAGAGAAAAAAGGGACAGACAGGCTCCATGGGGTCATTCAGAAATGAATGTTCAAGGAGGCTCTGCCATATTCAAAACATGATGACATGGTAACAATATCAACTTCGGTCATAGATAGCAAGCAGGCCAACTGAAAGTAGATAAAGCCTGAAGAAAAAAGGTAGTGATTTTTTTGGAGGGAAGAGATTTTATTTGCTTCTTTGTTTTATTATGGGCCAGGTTTCTAGCCGAAGGAGCAGGCCACTACATTCCTTTGATTTAACTCCCCAACAAGCTGGAACATAGTCCAGCTATATATATGCACAAGAAGAAAAGACTAAGGGAATAAGGATTGAACCCAGGGGCAAATAACCACTGAGCCACATCCCCAGTTATATATATATATATATATATATATATATATATATATATATATATATATATATATATATATAAAAATTATTATTATTATTTTTGATAAAAGTTCTCACTAAGTTGCTAGACCCTTGCTAGGTTGCTGAGGTTGGCTTTGAACTCGAGATCCTCCTGTCACACCATTCTAAGCCACTGGGATTACCTTCATGTGCCACCAAGATTACCTTCATGTAGCCAGCAAGATTAAGATTCTGGTGAATAATTTGTCTATTGCTGTCATACTAAATACTATTCTTTAAAAATATTTTACAAATCTTTAAAAATTTCCTATACCTTTCTAACTTTACTACTCAACAGTCTGGTATAGGAAACAATTGTCACTCATGTGAATTACTTCAAAACCTATTTAAAGTTTTTTTGTTTTTGTTGTTTTTAGTGAAACAGTTTGCTAATTTAACCATTTCTAAGTGTACAATTTCATGTCATTAAGTATATTCACTGTATTGGGCAACCATCCCCACTATTTATCCCTAGAACTTTCCCATCATCTCAACCTCTATACCCATTAAACAATAACTCCCCACCTTTTCCTTGCTCCATCCCCTATTAATGATTTCACATCTTAGCAACCTCGAATTACCCCTGCAAACAGGTTGGTATCCTTAAAAAGTCTAACGATTTAACCATGTTGCATGTGCACCCCCTCCCTACACACAGAAAGAACTTTGTCTAGAACTTATTGCTTCTAGTAAGACTATGATCTCCCTTATGATGGCCTTCACTCATCAGAGCTGTGACTCACAGCTGGCTATCTGGCTGGTACAAAGGAAACAGCCCTTACATATTTTGCACTCCTATCAGCCCAAATAGTCCTTTTTCAGAGCACCATGATTCTTAAGTCCTCTCCTTCTTCAATGTCTACATGTTGTTGTTTCCCTTCAATGTTTTTCCAACTCCATTCATCTAGTTAACTATTAATATTTTTCAAAAGCCGATTCTGATAGGCTTCCCTCTTTATTTTTCAAAGCACTTTTTCTATTATTGCCTATATTTTCCTAATTTTTGGACAAACGTCTCTCTGTACTGGACTCAACTTTCATAAATTCAGAGGCTGAGCTGTTTATGTTACTTGTGTTATTCCTAGGACCAAACCTATCACCTAGTGTTTATTAGACACTTGATGAATAAATAATGACAGAACAGATGAATGCTAACAGCACCGGCAAGGGTTGCAATCAGAGCTATACAGAAGATGGCTTGGAAGAAAAGAATATGAAAACAACAGTAAAAATAGCCTAAAACAAAGAGAACTAGGCTCCCATCTGAGTGAAGCAGCGTAATTAGTTTGTCATTTTATTATTTATTCATTGGGCATCAAGTCCATTTAATATGTCACCTATAAAATATCTTACTGATAATGGAATAATAGAATATCATTGATGAAAATAGTGTCTTAATTTTAGAACATGCTTTTCTTTAAAAGAAAGATCAAGAAAAACCAATATGAATGGTAAACACTAGATAAGAAATTCCATATGATAGCATACTTGTTATTACTTTTCCCTTAATAAGGTATTGCTGACATTTCTACTATGTCCTTGAGAGCTTTAACAAGAAAATAAACCTGAGTATGAGCCACAGAGTAATGCATTGTAATTCACAAGTATAAAAGTCAGACTAGAACATGGTCACTTAAACTCTCAGGTAAGTTGTTTTTCTCACTCAGTCCTGGTAATGAAGTTAACACACTGGTTCTTCTCTAGAAGTGCTAACCTCCTCTCTTACCTAACACATGTCTAAAATTTAAAAAGACTGACAATACTGTCTTGATGGATAGATCGGTAATATTGACCAAATCTATTTAAGATCTTTTTTTTTAATTTTTATTTTTTTTAGTCATACATGACAGTAGAGTGCATTTTGATATATAATACATACATGGAAAGTACATACATCAATCATATTGTCTATTCTATTCTGCTGCCCTTCCTATCCTCCCTACTCCTCCCCTCCTCTCCCATCCTTTTCTGTTTAAGATCTTAAGAAATGTTTTAACAAAGTATCTTCATTCTAAAAAATAGATCCTGAAGGAATAATTAGATGCTGATGTTAAATTGGGAGAAAAATCCCAGGGCAGAGAGAAAGAAGAAGAGGATAAGAAGCAACACACAATGATACCTTCTTGATGCTGCAGAGCAACAGTGGACCACGAGGAGACTCAGCAGGCAACTTGGCAAGCATTTCTTCTCAGCCATGCAGGAAGTCTACAAACAGGCTGTAAAGAAAGAGTGTGCCTTGAAACCATCCATTGTCAGGAAGGATGGAGAGAAAATTTGTTGACCTTGTTCCCTCATTGCATCCCATGTCTTCCTTTGGTGTAAGTTTTCTGCATAGATTGTGACTGCTTTAGACTTAACAGGGACAGTACATGGCCCATGCCGCAACCATTATTGAAGCCAGATTACATGCCCTGAAGTATTGCATTTCATCTGAGCTTGGACATAGCAGAGGATGATTTCATCTGAGGGCTCCACTGATCACTTCAGATGATGGAGTTACAAGGTCAAGCACAGAACTGTCCAGTTTCAGTGGCAGAGGACACTAAACAAACAGTCACAGGTTCAGGAGTCAGGGAAACCAGATGAATTTAAGGACCCACTTAAGATAAGTGTGATACACAATAGTTTGGAATATTGGCATATTTAATATAGTTAGCTTTAAAATTCTAACCTTCTTTCTTACCTACCAGATGGCTCAAATTTAAAAAAGACTGACAATACTGTTTTGGTGATAATGTATCAACTGAAATATTCAAACATTGCTGCTGGGAATTGGCTCAACTATCTTAGAAAACTCTTGGATTATTTCTATTAAATCTAAAGTCTTCACCTGTTTCACATCTCCAAATTTAACTTCCATGTATTTTCTCAAGAAAAATTACTATATGTATATTTATAAGAAAATATAAACACAAATGTTTATGGTACCTTATTTAAAGTAGCCCCAAACTGGAAACCAGCTAAAGTCCATCATAAAAGAATAGGAATAAATAGATTAAGGGACATGCATGATGGAAAACAGTGACAAAGAACACCATTATGTTATTATGTGTTTGTTATTATCAAACACATAATAACATAATAACATGGAATAATAGAAAATGTATTAAGTTGAGTGAAAGAAGACAGAGTACATTTATATGATACTGTTTATATGAAATTCAAGAGGGTCAGAATTGGGGTAATCTCTTGGGAAAATATTAAATAGCAAAGGACAAAATGGAAGCTTCTAGAATGATGGAATGTTTTTATATCTTAATCCATGTGGTAGTTAGGTGAGTGAATACCCATGTAGAAGTTCATCTTATTGCACATTTAAAATCTGCCTCTTTTTCAGGATGCAATTTTGGCGTTCAATTACACACAGACAAACAAAAACCTAAACTACTCCCTAAGATTTTATGAAGTAAATATTAAGGTTGTCATGGAAACATGTGAATGAAAGCATCACAGTTTTGGGATTTGTCCATTGAGCTATTATGTTTAGGAATCATGGAATCAGTTTCCCCTCTATGGAATCTGTAGAAACTACAAGAACGGAACTGGTTTTCAATTACTAGAAAAGAGACCCGTCATTGTCTCCTCCCATCTCTCAGCCCTGACAGTTGCAATTAAAATAATTGATTATCAAACAAAGAACAAATGTTTAGGCCAAACACAAGCTGCCAACTGAATTCCATAGATTGGTAAACAATATGTGACTTTTTTACACCAAGAAAAATGATGAGGGGGGAAAAAAACTCACAAAGAAATCATAGAAAGATAACATAGCTTCCAGTCCAGCAGTAAAGATCAAAATTCAAGTCCATCCAGTCACGAGAGAATAACAATGAACAGAGGGGAAAGACATCCTCAAAAGAGGAGTCAAACAACAAAGACAAGCAAACAAAGAAGGCCTATTACAAAAGAGCCAAACATGAAAAGAGGAGAGAGAAGCGTGGAAATCTATAAAAAGGCCTGTGGGGTGTCATTTGTCAGTGCATCAGTTTAAAGCCCTCTTTCCCTTTCTTTCTTCTAATTTTTTGTCCACAGTGACTTAGGAATAAATGGATGTCTCCAGGGAAAAACAAATAACCAAGCCTGTTAAATCAGCAACTTTATTTTCAGCTTGACTCGAAGTCTACCATTCAGTTTGTATGTGCAACAATTATTCTATGTCTGTTAAGTGAGGATGCTTTGTGTGGAAATGGGGATTATAAAGAGAGCCCTCTAAGTGGTTACTATCCATTAGCAAAGGCAAACAGATGCTTCCCATTTATCAGGAATGCCAAATAGGTAAAGACCCTAAGTTGAATTTATTGTGTGAAGTATATCAATAGAAGAATGCACAGTGTAGAGAAGTAGAAGCGAGGATTTAAATCAGTTTGGATAGAGAGAATCTAGGAAGACTGTAGAAGGTAAATCATACCTAAATGATTTAATGGGATGAATAGGAGTTCTCTAAGTGGAGAGAAATGGATAAATATGCTGTAGACACATGATTGTAGCATTGTCCACATATTTGAGAATGTCTGCCTATCTGCATCTCTTTCAGAGACATGGGTTGGGGGATAACATTGTTACTGCATTTAGTGTATTTAAAGGAAAACCTTCCATTATTCCATGAGAAAGAAAAAAAAAGTTCAGGAAGATGAAGTGGTATCAACATAGAGTATTAATATAGAGATAAAATACCAGGGATACTGGAGAAGAGGAGAGGAATAGATTCCATAAAGGAGGAATACTTCCAATTTTTGACATTTAGTTTCCTCCCAAGGTGACGAAGTCTCACATGACTGAAGGAGTGGTGCTATGTCATGCCTGACCCATTTTACTAATTCTAAATTGGGTGCATTGCGGTTCATAATTTTTTATTTTAAAGCACAGTGGTTCTCAAATTGTAGTCTCCAGAACAGCACCATCAGCATCACTTGGGGACTTGTTAGAAGAAATTTTTGGATCCTACCCAAAACCTGTGGGTTTAGGGGCCCTGCCTTTTGTCTCACAAGCAATGCCTGTGACATGAATGTCCTCTCATGTTTGAGAAACACTTCTCTGAGAATACAGATAAGGGCCCCAGACTCAGAGGGAAATCCTGACAGAGGAAGATATTGGTTCCCTCTACGCCATTTCCTGATTGTGGCATAGATGAGCTGACCAGTCACACTGGGGCAGAGTCAGCTTTATTAGTGTCAAAAGACAAAACTGTAACAACTGCCTTTAAAATTCTAATTGGTTTATTTTTAATTCTCAAATTGGGCAGCTCTTCATAAAATACAACAAATGTTCCAATGAGCAAAACAGAAAATCTGGGCTTTATAGACAGAAAAGAGATAATGAAAGAAGAAGCAAAGGACAACAAACAGATTCGTCATTTCATGTTGCTTTCCTTGTAAAGCAAAGAAAGGGAGACAGAACAACTGAAAAATAACTGGTTAATGTCAGTTACATCAGGATACCTTTTTTTTTTATGAAAGGATGAAGGCAAAGGGAACATCATTCTCATACCAAATTGGACCTGGTCTCTTTGAAAAATGATTATTATTGTTTTAATCCTGATTTCTCTAAGGATCAGATAAATAACAGCTTCAGTGCAGTGTGGTGGATGGGACATGAGGTGGATGGGACATTAGCGTGTCCCATCCACCACATGAGCCTTCTCTATTGGGATCCAGTACAAATGATTCATCTAAAACAAAGGCCTCTGACAATTTTTATTTAACATAAGGTAGATCCCCTTTTGCCTCATATGGCACTTGATTCTGAAGGCTCAGAAATTTTATTTTGAATGCAATGAGAAATGGTCAGGTGTCTAGAAAGTTCACAATAAGGAACTTCCAGGAACCAACATGGAAACTCACATGCCATTAACTGACTTATAATGTGCCAAAATGTTGCATTGGCTAGCACCAGGAATCTGCCCTTTGGCCCACTTTTCTTCCCATACAAAGACTAAACTGAACCCAACTACACTGTGGCACAATCACACAATGAAGCAAAGGGAACAGAATTGCACTATTCAAACATTTCCTGCCATCTGGCTATTCTGGGATTGGTTAATCCATACACTTCAACAACTTTTTTTTTTCTGCCATAGAAATTAGGCAGGTGAAATCTACATTCAGGGCACTTCTTTCTCTTGAAGTATTCTCTGTGCTTCCAGATATATCTACTTCTGACTTATGTGGGATTCATGTGGAAATGCTAATATCAGAGATGAGATTAGTTTTCGTCAATCTCCTTGGCTACTATTTTTGTGTTTGTAAGGTGACTTTGATTTATATGATTTCGCCTGTTGGGTTGGATACTTTTTAGTCAAGGTCATGGGGGAAGATATTACTATATCTTTATATACAATTTATGAGTACTTAAGAATGTCTGCATTCTTAATGTACCGCTAGACATTGTATGCAGCAGAAGGCTGAAGAAGGAAAAATAATGAAAGAAAAAGTAAAACTGATATGATTGTGGCGGACTCCTGGAACACAGATAAAATGATACAACCTGCTAAATGATCTCAGCTTTAATTTAACATGATTTGAGCCTTGACGTTCACTTTGCTCTTTGAGAGGTAGGCATCCCTCCCAAACCAGGAAATCTCTGGACTTTTAAAATATTTTAAGAGAAATGGATAGAAGAGAGTTTATTCCTTGCCTGGCTCTACTCTGTTGCCTTTGAGTAACTATTGTATTTTGGTCAGTAATTACTAATTCTTGTCTGTTGCCTTATCAAGCTTTTTAGATGCCACTTAATTTAGAGGAAAAATAAATAGAAGAATGTAAATGAGCTGGGGTGGGAAGTGACACTTCTGCCCTTCACTTGTCTTCCCAGGGCCACAAAGGACCTAATTATTTCCATTCTTCTTTGTTTTGGGAGCAGGTTGTGTATGGGAGGGGGAAGAACGGAGACAGGAATTTTGTACCTGTTTCTAAGCTAGGATCCACTCTCCCTCTGCCTATACTTTCTTTAGACCCGACTCTCTCCCTCTTCAGTCTTTTTATTCCCAATTACTTCATGTACTCTTTAGTCTGTCCCCCAGCCTCAATACAAATGGCCAGAGTACAAGCCTTGGGCAAGTGAGGAGTGGGTTGACAGAATGATTTTGAGTCTCTGCCACATACAGGTAGCCCCTGTGTAATCCCAGCTCCACTTGGAATCCTCCCAGACACTGTGTTACTGTTTCTGGCACTTCCCATGGTATGGTATCTAATGGTAATAAGTTTTTATCACTTTGAGAAGTACTGCAGCAAGTTCCCTATCTAAGCTCTCATGCTTACACCCCTGAGAGAAAGGAAATTCACCTGGAACTGATTGCTCACTGTTACCGGGCTGCATCAGGACACCAGCACATATTGTTTGACACTTTCTCCAGCAACAGAGGAGTCCCTCTCTACTTACTGGCTGAATGTAGTGTCACAGCAGGAGTGACAGTGTCAAACAACTTTATTCATGGAGGTTTTATCTTTTCCATTTCAAAAGAAGTTAGGAGATGCCTCATTCAGAGGTAAAAACCAAAACCAAAGCAAAGCAATAAGTCTTCCAATAAGTTGGATAATTAGCAAAGAGGCTTTTTCCTAAAAGAATAAATGGGATGAAGGCCTTTGCCATTACACTTAGAGAGTTACTTCATCTCTTCTGCAAGTCACAAATTACCCTCTGCTGCATTGGAAACCTAGCTATTCACATTAGCAGATTTCTTGTCTCTGTCTTTTCTATGAATCTCTGGGCACAGCTATCTCCTTTCCATATTGCTTCACCACTATTAAACCCTTAAATATAGGAATCCTCCTGAGCTCTTTCTGCCCTTTTTATAACATGCATATGTTTACTCTTTTTTACTCATTATCTATTATTTTGTTGTTGTTTTGTGGTTATTGGGAATAGAACCCAGGGATGCTCTGCCACTTAGCTAGATCCCCAATACTTTTTAATTTTTTTTTTTTAATTTTGAGACAAGGTCTTGCTAAGTTGCTGAGGTTGACCTTAACCTTGCACTCCTCCTACCTCAGCCTCTCCAGTAACTGGGGTGGCAAGGAATGTGCCACCTCGGTCAGCCCTTGTATTTTTGATTCACCCCACCTCTTTGTCTTGGCAGATAGGTGAATATTTAGCGAAGCAATAAATACATATGTCAGGGTCAACTTTGCCACCTCACCCACCCTCTTCTGCCTTTAATTATCACATTTTCCGCAGTTAAATTTTAGTATTTCTTCTGCTCTCTCCAAAGAAGAAAGAACTTCATTAATTTTAGCTCAAATAAAGTGAAGGCTCGCGGCCCCTACTGAGTATGTGCCAGCACATTTTCACCCTTGTCATCTTGCTGCGTCCTGAGAGCATGTGACATTTTTCTCTGGTGACATAAATTTAAAGCAACCTTTACATTTGTACCTAAGTTTATGAGAAGCGCCAGTTCACAGCTGTGCTTGTTTACAGAGACTGTTTGCTAGGCTGAGTATTTGGGAGTGAATTCTTTGCCTACAAGAGAATAGAAGATAGAACCACAAAGCCTTTTCTTTGCCCAAAGTGGATATAGACCAATGTCTAAGCCACAGGGCAACAGAGAGCCCCTGGGAACATTTGCAGGAAGCAATACGTGAGGCCAGTGACCCTTGACTCCTTGACTCCCACTGTTCTAATTACTTCATGTGAATCAACTCATTCCTTAAACTATTCTACCTCTTAGGTACTAACTGTATGTCTATTTTATAGGTTCAAAATATTGAAACACAAATAGGTTAAGAAACTCCTCCAAATCACATATCCAGCAAATGAAAGAGCCAGGAAGCAGCCTGGCCCACTGTCTCCTGAGATGAAGAGCTAAGCAACACAGTAAATCAACTCTAATTCATGTAGGAGGATTAATTACTTATTAAAAAGGACACTGGGAAGCCAGCAGGCTTAGGCAAGGGACAGGTACAGAGAGTTAATAGAAAACAGTACTAGTAGTCACCCTGACACACGTTCAATGATGAAATCAAACCCACATGAAATAACATTTCCCGTTTATCCAATTGGCAAAAATTCCAAAGTTTAGAAATATATGCTGCTGACAGGACTTTTGGGAAAATAGGTTGTCTCACATTGTTAGTAGATGTGAAAAATTGTAAAACCCTCATGGAAAGAAATCTGTCAACAATCATCAAAACTATAGATGCATTTATATTTCAAACTAGTCCCTATTTGGGAATTCTTCCACATGCAGGCTTTCACATACCTTTTGGGGACTTGTAGCAGCAACAAACTAAAATTGCAATCAGCTCACATTGCTGTGGATAGGGCACTAGTTCCATCAACTATAAAGTATTTATACAAAGAAATACTACTTAGCTCCGAAGAGGTATATTTCTATAAATATGGGAAAACAGTACATATGTCTACTCTGCTGCCTTTTGTGTTTTGTATCAGGAAAGGTGATTTTATTTACTTATGCTTGCTTTACATAACTAAGCATTGGATGATAAGCAAAATAAAAACAAGTTATAGGAACTGGGGAAAAAGGGATGGGGTGTTACAGGCAGGAGTAAACTGTGTGTACTTTTGAAAGTAGGCTGGTGTTGTAACCCTATAACCATATTCAGTTCTTCAAAAGATCAAATAATTTGAAATTTTAAAAAAAGAAAAGATACTATGCAGTTTCTAGAGTTCTGGTGAGTACAGAGAACCTGGTTGGAATAAATCTCTTATATACAGAGAAAAGGAAGGATACGTCTCTATGCAAAAATAAAAACATAAAATATTTATTCATCAAACCCTTCATTTTATTACCCAAATCTTCTGACTCTAGCTATGGAAATAAGACTTAGTTTTTGCTCTTTCTTCTTCATAATAAATGAAAAGATAACAATATTTTATTTCCAAATCCCCCCACTTCACAACCCTATAATCAAGTTCAAGTGTAGTGACATTACTATTGCCTAACATCTGTCTACCTCTTTGATGTATCCGGAAGCTGCGAAGCTTGTACACAGTGGGTTATTAGGCTCCTGTGAAATTATAAAAGGCAACTGTTCCCTTTTTCCGATAATATGTATGTGACAATTATCTGGAATGTGAAGAACATAGAAATACAATGCTTAATGAAACAACTGAAAATATGATTAGAAGATGAATTAAATTAAGATAACTGAAAAGCTGCAAGACGCTGTAACTCCTGATGAGTGTGCCATGGACTCACTGGGATTGTAATTTGGGGAAATCCCTATAAAACCTGGATGGGACACTCTTTTTTCTACTCTAGGAAATACTCTAGGAAATATCTCCTTACACTCAGGGAAGTCAGCTTCCCTGAGTGTAAGGAGATATATAGGTGTATGAGATTCTCTTTTCCTGCTGGGGTGCTGACGCAGTGTACACAATGCAGAGCACACTAATTTACAGAGGTGGGAAGTGAGGACCCAGCCTTTCCTTCACACACTCCTGGAGGTTGTGAAAGGCCGTGAAGAGGCGTTTTTCTTTTTCTTTCTTTCTTTTTTTTCCCAGAAAGCAGCCTCCTTTGCAGCTAAAAGAATTGAACTTGACTCTACAGTGGTATCATAAATATCAATGGCTTTTTACCTGGCACACAGGTTAAACCTTATTAACCTGAAATATTTTCTGGGCTGGTGACACTGGAGCTTCTAATAACCTCTTAGTCACCTGCCTTTGTATTTAATGTATTTTAGACATTTTTGGCACAACTGATTTCCAAAAGGATTTTGTACATTATTTTTATTCTAAGCTGTCTAAAATATTATAGAACAATTATTTCTGGGGGTAGTATTTCACACAGTTAAAATTCCTAAATCTTTGGGACAAGATAAACGTTTA
This sequence comes from Ictidomys tridecemlineatus, assembly GCF_052094955.1. Lineage (NCBI taxonomy): Eukaryota > Metazoa > Chordata > Mammalia > Rodentia > Sciuridae > Ictidomys > Ictidomys tridecemlineatus. The sequence continues at coordinate 63,603,063 of NC_135489.1, forward strand.
AAGACAGATTTGTATGTATCTTGCTTTTGCTTTTCTAGGGAATAGGAGTGTCAATTCCTGATGGACAGGTGATGAATAAGGACACTGGACCCCTCCTTGGTAAAGAGTGTGAATTATTCTTTTGGAAGCACCCAATGACATTGCAGTCTGGAATACAGGGAATTCACTTTTTTTTTTAAACGTGCTTTAATTGCTTTTTTGCTGGGGCCAGGGATATTTATGGGTGAGGAGATTGCCAAGTTATTTATTAGATGGAGTATCTAGGGATAGACTAATATAAATCACTTAGGCAGGTATTGAATATACCAGACACTCAGTAATTTAAAAAGCTTTAATAAAAATGCTAAAATATGAGACTTGTCTTTGGCTGTAATGAGACTCAGTTATCATGTTTTTATCAGTGATATTCAGTCACAGACCCCCCTCACCTTTTCCAGTAAAAAAACATGCAAATGAAATCCTTATTTCCAGAGTCTCCAGGTTTGTTAGAATTGAGGGAGGTTTTAAAGATTTGGATAAAGACTGTGTAAGAATTACATATTTATTAAGTATTTGGGGACAAATGACTATTTTCTTTCTATTTATAAATCCAACGATGTTCATTCACTTTAGAAATCCTGTCCTCTGCTAGATTCTACATGATTGAAAACGAAATAAAAAGGTGTGTGGGGTGTATATGATTAGAGTTGGCCTATAGATGTGCTCTATCTTGTACACGATTCAGATCTCATTACTGCAAATGCCACACCCAACCCCTGCGCTAAAAGATTGAGTAAAAATTTCTCAAGTTTGAACCACTGGAATTTCTGGGAACCCAACATATAGCTTTTATTTTCTTTTATGATAATACTTAATTATCTCTTTTTTATAATTTTTGTTATTGAAAGTATATACAGTTCTGTCATCTTGTTTATAACTAGAATATTTTGAGAAAAACAATATCATCTTCCTACTACAAAACATTGCTCATGTTCCTGTAGTAATGGAAGAATGAGATGTCAGCTCCGTGTCCTATCACTCTTCCCACAGTACCTGTAACTATGAGCAAGCTAAGGGACAGATACCTCACTTCTTAAAGATATTCTAGTTCCCATCTGCCTCCCAAGATGAAGAGTTTCTCTGTGTGTTCCCAGATAATTTTCTTCCTTCAAATTCCATCTCAGACATGGGCACATGATGATTGCAACTTATGTGTGGGGATAAAGCATAATGAGATAATCTTGGGAGCACAGGGCCATAAGAGAAGGTGGCATCTCCAGTAGGACACAAAGAGGAAAATTACTGGGAAAGGTGCCCCTTTTTCTTTTTTAAATTTATTTTTTAGTTTTAGGTGGACAAATATTTTTTATTTTATTTTTATGTGGTGCCGAGAATCGAATCCAGTGCCTCACGAATGCTAGGCAAGCACGCTACCACTTGAGCCACATCCCCTGCCCATGTGCCCCTGATTCTTGATGGATAGTGCAAATGTCAGGCTGTCTCCCAAGGGTGGCCAGCTCAGTCATGACACCACCTGAGCCTCAAGTAAGCAGAGCTCATCAGGGACTTGCAATCCATCCTTATCTTTGGAATGCTCTGGGGTGGACTGTGGTGGGCATCAGGGCAGGAGTTGATCAAATACTACCAATTTCTAGCTATTAGGCCATCAACTGGATCAAGTCACAGAGGCTCAGAGAGTTTGGGTGATTTTACTGTCTGTTGATGTGGATTTCAAAGCATGTGCTCAGCCCTGGATCAGACTGATTTCAGTGGTTCAATTCTTTTAGCCCAGGGATTGGATTGGTGTGGAATTCACATTAGTGTGATTTGAAGCATATACACGATAAAGTACATCTATAGACCAAGTCTAATGTTATACATCCACAAACACCTGTTTTCATTGAAATCATGTAGAATCTAGAAAAGAACAGTTTTAGACTAGGTGCTAGGCAGGTTTCTAGGACCGACATATAAGGAGAGTTATGAAAATACCCCTTTCCTTCTAAAAATTTGAGACAGGGGCAATAGAAAAAGTAACATCAGAAAGTAATACACATGTAAGTCATATCAGAAAGCACCTGCAGACAGGCATTGTTGGGAGGGCAGGTAGGGGCATGGAATGGGCACATTTGGCCTAATTATTAGCTTCTGCAACCTTCTACTGCCATCTGTATGGACAGAAAAACAAAAAACTGAAGTATGGTAGAGCTGAGGCTAAAGACTAGAGGCTTCAGGGGATTTAGGGAGAGCTAGAGAGCTGGGGCTAACAAATTCTGAGACAGAAATGTCCTTGGTGTTGTTTGGATAGTGTCCCTAAAAGCCCGTGTTATGAGAGCTTGGTCCCCAGCCTGTGGCACAGTTAGGAGGTGATGGGACTTTAAAGGACAAGACCTAGTGAGAGATTTTAGGTGACTTATGGTATGCCCCTGAAAGTGATATTGGGATGCCAGCCCTTCTTCTCACTCTGTTGCTTAATTTTTTTCGTGGGTTGGACTGGGAATTAAACCAGAGGCACTTTACCACTGAGATACACCCCCAGCCCTTTTTTATTTTTTTGAGACAAGGTCTCCCCCTAAATTGCTTAAGTCTCACTAATTTACTGAGATCAGTCTTGAACTGGCAAAATTCCTGTCTTAGCCTCCTGAGCTCTTGGGATTACAGGTGTGCAGCACCACATCTGGAACTCTGTTGTTTTCTTTTTTTTTTTTTTGGCAGGGGATGGGTACTGGGGACTGAACTTGGGGGAACTCAACCACTGAGCCACATCCCTAGCTCCATTTTATGTCTTATTTGGAGACAGGATTTCACTAAGTTGCTTAGTGCCTCACTTTTGCTGAGGCTGGCTTTGAACTCGCAGTTCTCCTGCCTCAGCCTCTTGAGCTGCTGGGATTACAGTTGTGCACCACTGGGCCTGGCTACTCTGTTGCTTTTAACTGCCATAAAGTGAGTGTGCTGCCTCCACCATGTTCTCCTGCCATGATATAGTGGGTTACCACAAGTTCAAATGCACAGGGCCAACTAACCATTGGCCAAAACCTCAAAACTGTGAGCCAAAATAATCCTTTCATCTTTATAAACTGATTATCTCAAATATTTTGTTACAGAACCAGAAAGGTGACTAGCACACTCCTTCTCCAACTTCTCACATTAATCATCTATGACCCAGGAGAGCAAAATCAGAGATTAAGGAACTAGAAGCAGATAATGGGAAGATGCAAGATGTTCCTTGCTTTACTTCTTTTGATGTTGACATCTACTTCTTGAGGCAGGTCCTTCTAGTATTACCTGCTCTTCTAATCATCAGGGTGAGAGAAACTTTGGCTGCAAAGCCTGCAGGAATGCCTCAATACATACCACAGTGTGTCCACACTGGAGGTTGGCAAGCTAGGATGCCAAACAAACTTGAGTCACCTTAGGCTGTGACCTGTGGAGGCTGAGACTGGGGACTTTACCATTGATCAGAACTGTGTAACCATTTCAGCTTTATTTCTATCACACTGCATGATATTGGGAAACTTATTTAACCCTCACTGCCTCTGTTTCCTCATCCTTAAAACATGAAGTATTAAAACTGCTTCATGGAGCTTTCTGAAGGAGAAAATAAGTGAAGCATGGCAATCCCTTTGTGTGGTGCCTCCTGACACTTATTAAGTTCTCAATAAATGAGAGTTTCTGGCAAAAACAAAAATCTAGAAGTTGAATGAAGAGCATAGAATACGGACATTTACTATGTGCCAAGCACCATGATAAAGCATTTAAAATATTTTTATGTTCATTTACCCTTCTTTCTTCACAGTGACCCTCATAGTTACTTAAGGTCACTACCCTGTTCTATGGTTTGAGAAACAGAGATTAAAGCAGTTAAGTAATTCATTCAAGGTCATTCTACGAATAAGAGTGGGGGAGCTCAGATTGTGTTAATAAGAGATAGATATAACAATTTTAAAGAGGGAAGGTAGAGAAATAGAGAGGTCTGAAACAAGTTCCTGGGAAACCTGATATTCTGAGGGTCCCTGATGTGAGGGAGAGATTTGGGTTAACAGAGGTCATGGGGCTTGGCTGCCACATCACAAATATTTGACAGAATTGGGACTGGAACCAAAGTGTTTCCTTTTCCACAAAAAGAGGTGGCAGAGTTGGGTGATCTCTAAGGTCTTTTTTTGACTTGAAACTTCTATGATGTAAATTAAACCCTATGATCCTAAATATGTGTGTGGCCAGAAGAACTCTCTAGGGCAATCACCACTCATGGGAGGATGGAACAAAAGTAGCTTCCCAGAGGGAGGGCATTTCCATGCCCCAGAAAGAGCAGAATGTGATGAAAATGACTCTTTTACTGCATGTGGTTTCTGATCTTGGTCAGAATTGTGCAAATTAAAAAAGGAAATGTGTATGTAAGTCTATAAATAACTTCTGCAAGAGTCACAGTGCAGACAGCCATTATAAATGAATTTGGTGAAGCATGAGTGATCTGTGATGTCACCTGGCCCCTCACATGTATTCATGTATCTGTAATTCAATAATTATTTATTCTCTTATTCTATCATTCCTTTCATCAAAATAGAACAAGAAGGAAAAAATGCAATCAAAATAGAGCAGATCCAATCATCTCCTGCATAAAATTAAACTAGGACCTGTAGGGAGTGTGAATTCACAGAGTCTATAAAACCAAATATCATGGATCTGGTCTTGCTTCCAAGCATAAGGATGTGACCTTGTCAATTAGACCGAGTTCCAATTTGCTGGATACTCCCTGAGAGTTCATGCATTCTGAAAATTCTTCTTGCATTAGTAATTAGGTTCAGCACATATTAATAGAGCACCTACCAGATACCAGTCATTGTGTCAAAACTCAAACAATTCTCCTTGATTACAAGGATACTTGTTCTTGTGGGTGAGAGAAACATTGAAAACCACACACCAGTGTGAAAAGGTCTTTGACCCTTAACACATATCCTTTCAATCTCCAAGCTTCATTAATTTTATTTCCAACTATGTCTTTTAAATTTGTGCCCATTTCTCTTGTTTTGATATTTGTCTAAACCACTACCATCTTATGCCTGGAAAACCTGCTGGTCATTTTCTAATCCACTTGCTACACTACAGCCTGGTCAATTTCCAGTGAAAATGTCTCCTGCCCATGTCACTTGCTATCCCTGTCACCATCCTCAGCCATCAATACTATAACCATCATTGCCATCACCCTAGTCACTGTCACTATCATCACTATCGTCACCACTATCATCATCATCATCACCATCTTTAAATATTTTAATGGGTCTTCCACTTACTTTTATGATAAAGATTTAAAACCTAGTGCCTGTTCCAGGAACTATTACTTCTGGCATCTATCTGCATTTCCAGCATCAACATGCAAGATTTTTATTCTTTTCAACCACAGTCATCCAAGTGGACCAAGCTCCGTTGTCTGTACTAAGATTTTCCATAGGCTAATTCCTCTACCCAGGTCTTCTCAGAACAAACTCCTCACCACACTCACTGAACAGGACAAAACCCCTACTATGGGCTATCCTGAAGCCTTGTTCCACTATGTGGCACACGTAAAGTAGCAATCTTACGTTGGCTGGTGTGATTATTTATTGGTGTTAGTGTTTCTCTAGACACTAAGCTTCACAATATTCATGCAGGACCTTATCTGTTTATTATTTTACCCCCAGGATAATTTGAAGCACATAAAAGGCACTTGGTAAACGCTCAGGAATAACTATAATCAAATCATTAGTGACTGTGGATTGGACTTATATTTACATGGAAATAACTGTTGGAAACTGGCTGTTCTATCAGTATAAGTCTTCAAGTATGAGTGGAAATTGGTAGGGTGGATGAGAGGGTAAGAAGGCACATGAACAGCAAGCAGAGCATATGCAAAGTTCTAGGATTATCAATGTGTATTGGGTGTTTGGAGTATTGCCAAACAAGCTGACATGGGTTTACCTTGGAAAAGGAATGGGAATCAGTACTGTTCAATTTTTGAGGTTTGGATCTAAAATGTCTTCAAAGGGCTCATTTGTTCAAGGGTTGGTCCTCATTTGATGGTGCTCTTGGGAGGTGGCAAAACCTTTAGGAGGTGGGGCCTCATGGAAGGAAGTGAGGTTATTTAGAAACATGCCTCTGAAGGGAATATTGAGATTGCTAACCCTTTCTCTTACTTTTTGTTTTCTGCTATCATGAGGAAAACAGGCCTATTCTGAACTGTTTCATAATGTACTGTGCTACCATAGGGCAAAAGCAGTTGGGCTAAGGAGCCATGGACTGAAACCTCTAATACCTGGAGCCAAAGTATCTTCCTTTTAAGTTGTTTGTTTATTTCAGTTATTTTGTCAAGTTGTTTGTCTCAGTGACTGTCATAGCAATGGGAAGCTGATCAACTCAAGTAATGAGAGATAAACAGTTATGCAGACATGTGTCACTATAACAAAATGTCTGAGGTAATTTACTTAGAAAGAGAAAAGCTTTATTTTTGCTCAGGTTTTTATAGTTCACGATCAATGGATCCCATTGCTTTTGGGCCTGTAGCGAGTTAGCAAAACAGATAGTGGTACAGGGCTGAGCAAAATCAATCATATCATGGCTGAAAAATGGAAAAATAGGAAAAGACCTGGATTATGGGGTATTCTTCTGGGGCATGCCACCAATGAGTCAGAGACCTCCTACTAGGCCTCATCTTCAGATGTTCCATTCCCATCACCAAAGTGCCATTCTTGGGACCAGGCCTTTAAAACATGAAACTCTGGGGGACACTTCAGATCTAAATGATATCAAGATTCAAGGTCAGCATCATGCAATGAATAATCGATAACTGATAAAAATGAATTTGGAGAACCCATAGGTACTAAATTGCCTTCCCTCCTTATAGTGTAAGTAGTACTGGTTCTATCTTTCAAGAGTTGTTGGGCTAGAACTGATTTTTTTTTCATAATGATAGTAAGCCAATATAATTCACAAACCATAAAATTCACAGCAAGATCTGTATAATTCAGTGGCATTTAGCATGTTCACAAAGTTATTCAACAATCACCACTACTTCTAGAATAGCTTCATCACCCCAACAAAAACATAAATCCACCCCAGTAGCAATCACTTCAAATTGGTCTCTATTTCTGCCAACTTTCAGACAAAAAGTAAAATCATTACATTTTTTTTTTGCCTCTAAATTTTTGTGTTCTGGATATTCCATTTAAATGAAATAATACAATATATGTTCATTTTTAGAAAACATCTTTCACTACTTATCATGCTTAAAAGGTTCATCCATATGGGAACACATATCAGCACTAATGTTCATTGCTATATAATATTTGATTATTTGGATATACTCACTAGTTGATGGATATTTGGGTTCTTTAACATGTCTACTATAAATATTTATCTTCATATTTATATGAAAACTTGTGTATGAGATGTATCATAGATTGGTGTTTTCATCTTGGAGGGTTAGATAACTGAGATTGAAATTTCTCAATCTTATGTTAACTCTAACACTTTGAGGAAGCACCCACTGTCTTCCAATGTTTCAACATATTACATTCATACCAAAAGTGTACAAGGGTTTCAAGTTTTTTTACACCCTTGCCAAAGATTTACATTGTCTGTCTTTTTAGTTATAATCATCCTATGGGTATAAAGTGGAATCTTATCATAGTTTTAATTTGCATCTTGTAAAGTGAAGAATGATGCTAAATACCTTTTCAAATGAATACTACCCATTTTTAGTTCTTCTATTTGATAAATAAAACTTATTCTTTTTTTTTTTTTTGGTTTGCAATTATCATGTTGGATATAAAAAACATTGCCTAATAAAAAAATCACAGATTTTTTATACTGTTTTTTTCTCAGTTTTAGTTCATAAATTTAGGTCCTTGATCAATTTTGAATTTATTATTTTTACATGTGGTATGAAGTTGTGGTTCAAATGCATTCTTTTGCATGTGAATATCAAGTTGTCCAAGCAACTTGATTTTTTTTTAAATTTTATCTTCTTCCCATTGAATTGTCTCACATCTTGTTTAAAGTGAATTGGCCATAAATGTAAGCCTGTATTTTTGGATTTTTATTTCTGTTCCCTTAAAGTACATGCATACTCTTATGTTGATTTTTAATAATGAACATTTCCTATGAAAGTATTGAGGATTAAAGAAAATAAAGAATATATAGTGTCAATGCTGAGCTCAAAGAAATAAATGTGAGCTGTTTTTTGTTGCTACAGTAGGGGGTTATCCTCTTTCTTGCATAAGTAGCACATTTACAGATTTGGGCTTGTAATGCTGCTAGAAAATCAATTTAAGGAGTTTTAGACCAGAAGAAACCTGATAATTTACAATCTATTTCCCTCTTTCTAGAACTCTGAAGACAAATAAATAAATAAACAACAAAACAAAAACACGGAAAACACACACCTATACATAGCACTAGTCAGATGGGTTAATGAATTTGATAAAAATCACACAGCTTTCTGGAAGAAAGAGGACTAGAACCCATTTCTCCTTACATGTCATGTAGTACTTCTCTGTACATTGCCATGCTATTTTATGTAACATATCACATAAGCCAGTCTACCACAAATACCACAATTCCCAATTTATTCCTGCCTCTGGTTTAGGAAATAAACTCTCCTATTAAAATGCAGAAAGGTAACCCCATAAGAATAAAACATTAGATCCTTAAAAGCCTTTACTGTATGATTTTTATAAATTAGCCTTAAATGTTTAAAACTGTAATGAAAAGCATTTCATATTTCTATTAGCCTTCACGTGGTCTCTTAATATTTTGTTATTCCCTGAGCATAATAATAACATTAAAGTGAAAACAATAATAATAGCTATTTAATGCACTTTGAAACCATTATCTCTAATCTAATCTCTACATCCCTGTGAGGCAAATATTCATATGTCCATTTTACAGTCAAGGAAGCTGAAACTTAATAGCTCAAGTTACTTTTTCAAAAATCATGATGGAAATAGTTGGAAAAAATGGTGTTCAAACTTCAGCCTCTATGACTCAAAATCAAGAGACTCTTTTGCTTTTAAACTGTGCCATGCAGTCTTAAATAAAACATTTAAGACTCAAATACTATGTGTAGATAGAAGCAGGGTAGAGTATACATATTGGGAAAACTGTTCTTGTGTGGAGACTTGTGGGGAACAGGACATGAGCAATCATTTCTAGTGGGCAGCAGGGTTTGGGTGAGGGCAGAACTCTTAAATGAAGCTCAGCTCAAAATAGGGCCCAACATTAGAATGAGGCAATAGCTCCTCATCTTGGCCAAACCTCACTTACTGTTAACAAAAAATCATCTCCCCAGAATTCTTGCTGGTGTCGGGACTCTCAGTGGTAGAGAAAAGACATGCATTCACTAAGCACCTGTCATTTTGACATACATCAAGCCATCTACCCATCAACAAGTGTCATGAACTTTACCTCACAGGAAATGAGTGAGATCTTAGGATTTCAGTTACACACAGGTGTCTGGTTAGTACAGTCAATTCAGTACTAGAGTCAGCAGCTGAGTGCCCCAAGGCCAGTGTTCTGCTGCACTGTCACATCTCAACAGGGTTGGCACTGAGCCTTGGGACGGAACTGTGTCCCTACCTCCTGCTAAACTCACAGACTTCTAACTCTTTATCTTATGTTATGCACCTCAGAGATGTTATCAGGTTAATGTAAGATAATGAAGTAAAAATAATTTATTGTATGTGAAGGGTTACTTATTGCATTGCTAAGAATGATGGATGTCTGGCCTCATTGGATGGGCAAGGTTGGTGCCTGGAGAACTGGCTGTCACCTCTGCAGTCTGCCTTATGTCAATTTTGCTTCTATGCTCTCAGCTGAGGTGAGAAACAAGTTCCTGCTGAGCAGGACATTGTGCTGAAGCCTTGTACCCTGTTCCCTCTGGGAAAACAGATAGGGAGAGCCAAGTGATTTCTCTACATGTGTGTGAGATGTTCTTGATGAATTTGATTAAGCTTTGTCAAAGAGGAGGACACCAGCAATTATTTTTTAACTACTGACTCAGTAGCCAGAGTATGTGTGTATGTGCTTGTGTGTGTGTGTACACACATATAAAGGTAATGAAATTTCTGTATAGTAATACACATTAATTATATGCATAATATAATTATTATATGCTTACAATATAATTTGTAATATATGGTATAATATTATAATTATATTATTAATACTCAATTATATAATATTATTTGTAGAATTAACATATTTGCAAAATTATTTGTATAATTATACAAATAATTATAATATTTGTATAATATACATATGTGTGTATAATTTATACATAAATTGTATAAATATACATTACATGATTATAATTATAGATTCATTACATAATTAAAACAATATATTATATATTACATATATTATATATTATATATATAATTTAATATCATCAATTAAGTTTATTTATTTATTATATTTAATTTAACTTACCATAAAGAAATCTTCTCTTTCCTGATCCCCAAGCCATCCATAACATAAAAGGAACTGAGATTTAGAAAATATTCAGTTAGGCATAGATTAAGTCTTTTCTCTTATTTTAAATAGCATGAACAATATCAATAATGAGTATGTAAAAGAACAGTAACTGTTAACACTTATCCATGATACTTTATTAAATACTTATTTCTAGCTACTATACTAGTGTATTGTATACGGTGACATTAGTTCTCTCAACAACTTGGAGAGAAGCTATGCACAGTGGTACATGCTTGTAATCTCAGCAGCTTGGGAGGCTGGAGCAGGAGGATTGGGAGTTCAAAGCCAGCTTCAGCAATTTATCGAGGCACTAAGCAACTCAGAGAGACCCTCTCTCTAAATAAAATACACAAAAAGGGATGGAGATGTGGCTCAGTGCTCAAGTGTCTCTGAGTTCAATCCTTGCTATTAAAATAAAAAAGAAGAAAACTGGAGAGATAAAAATTTTGTCCTTATTTTACAGATGAGAATTCAGGGGCTCTGTTAGATTAAGCAAAACCTATCCCAGGTTATGCAGGTCTATTGGGTTCCAGAATCTGGTACATGGCCTCTCTAATGCTTTTTCCATCTCACTATATCAACTGTGTACAGGGTGGGGACTCACTTGTGCAAAGTCACACAGTTCAATCCTCAATTAGCTTTGCACACAAAAAATGATTTGCCTTCAGGAAAGTCTTTTCTAATTCAAGCTTGCTCTTACAAGTACATATTAATTTGCATTGCACAGTATACATACTAGATATTTATTTATTCAACAAAATTTTATTTTTATTATGCACTGACCATATTTATAAGTCCTGGGACTATAAATGGCTTATGTAGCCTTAAGTTTAGTGGGCCAGAGAAACAAGGAAAAAAAAGTCATAACAATGAATACAAAAGCACAAAGCATTATAAGTATTCTACATAAAAATGGAAAGTTTAAGCTGAGAATGTAGTAAGAAGACTTGACTTAGATATGGCAGGCATGGTGGGAGGAGCTAGGACCATTATCAAAGATTTCTGAGAAAGGAACCTAAATCCAGAAAAAAAAAATCATGTAAGTAAATCATGTAAGAACGCTGAGTATTTCCATCCTAGAGATTGACATTTGCCCTTCCTCTCCCTGAAACTCTTGATGTGGTACTTAATTAAAATCCTGTGCACACATACATTACACCTAGGGAAGAAAGGATGCTAGTACATGTCAGGAATTGGCTTATATAATATAGTACAAGGATAAAGATAACAGACCTATCCTTGAAAAGGCTCACTTTCGAAGATAATGATATAATGAGAGCATGGATGAGAATGCCTTGGGAAGAGAAGGCAGAGCAACTAAGGCACTGTGAAGGAGCTAAGTACTGAAGTATCAGTGGTTCATAGGAAGTAGAAGTGGAGATGTGTTCTCCAAACAAAAGGAGTCGTGTATGTGAAGGCACAGAAAAGATCACTTGAGAATGGCTGTACGGTCTCTATTAGCCCTGGAGACACCTGCCAGAGAAGGGCTAGCAGTTAGGCTTTGGCCAGACTGTAAAAGGTCTTATAAATCCTGCCAAGAAGTTTGTCCTTTACATGTTTACCAAAGAGCAGATGTGGAAGGTTTTAGGTAGAAACAAGACATTTACAGGTGTTAAGTGTGTGGGATTTGGCTTATAAGGTAGTGCTAGAAAATGATCACATTTTGGTAACATTCCAAACATGAGACAATTGTCTTTTCTACTCATTTTCAATTGATAGCAATGAGGTTGGAGAAGAAGGGTCAAGCTTGAGAATGTGTTTAGGGTACTTAAAGAGTCTTTGGACATACTATAAATAGAAAGAATGCATACATATTTCATGGTGACCCAGACCCCAAAGACACCTTCATAAATCTGCCTCTTTCCTTAAAATACTCAATATAATCTGGTAATGGATTGTCTGTCTATACATCTATCATCTATCTAAGATGACCACATTTGAAGTCCCATAGTAGTTCATTGAGCTGAATACATAGCCTGTGCAAACACACTGTTATAACCCATCACCCAGTAAAAAGATAATCAGAAGCCTACACTATCAACAGAAGAGCCAAATGTCTTGTACAATAGGATCCTCTTGTTACAATCATTCCTTAGACTTTACATTTTCTTTCAGAATGCTTATACAGCTTTGTGCTTTTGTATTCATTGTTATGACTTTTTTTCCTCGTCTCTCAGGTCCACTACATGTTAGACTTTATAAACCACTTATAGTCGCTGTACTTAAAACTATGGCTGACCAATAATAAAGATTTGTTGAATAAGTAAATGTCTAATATGTATGCTGTTATACAAATTACTGTGTATGTGTAAGAATATATATATATATATATATATATATATATATATACACACACACACACACATATATACATACATATACACACACACACATACACAGAGACACGTGTGTGTGTGTGTGTGTGTGTGTGTGTGTGTGTGTGTGTGTGTATTAAAGCCAAAAAGATGTTCCTGAAGGTAAATAACTTTTGGGGCATGATTTAAAAACACACTGTTATTTGTAATCCTTTAGTTAGGCTCCTCAGGTCCTAAGATTTCATTTTCTTTGAGTAATCTAGGCATTTCAAGTAAGATTGTTATTCATTCTTTGTGTTTATTTGTATATTTATAAGCACTAGCATGATATATAGACTCATTTGCCACAGATGCTCATCTGCATTGAACAATGATCTCCTGCCAAAATATGGAGAATCATTTAAAGCCATCCTCAAGTGATCTTTTCTGCAAAAAGTTATCATGAAAGCAAGAGTAGGTCTTAATAGTATTGCCAAGTTTGCTTCAGATTTAAATTAGCATTATTGAATACCTCCCTTGGCAAAAAATTCACAGGGCCTTGGAGAAACAAGGATGGTTAAGAGGGATCCCTGTTGTCAATAGGGGTGAGTGGGGAAGCAGACTTGAATGAGAGGACTTTGTTTACTGTGGCAAGTGCTCTGAAAGAAGATGCTCTGGGATGACTAGGAAGCCAAGGAAACAATATGCAAGAGCGAATGAATATAAATATTGTGTTTGAGGGATTGAAAAGAGATTAAACCAAAAGACACTATAATATGTGCTCTGCCATTTATGAATTCTGTAATTGTGGACAATTTACTTAGTTCCCCTTTTGCCTCAGTTTCTTTATTTTAATGGAGTATTTATTCAATTTCTATTCTAATTTTAAGGAATCTGTAAGATAATGCATGTGCAAGACAGTTTACAATCAAAGCTACCTACTAACATTGGTTGCTAAGAATACCATAATTGAAAATAAAAATAATTTCCTTCTTCCCAAAGCACTTTCTGAGAGCTGGGGGGATTGCTAGTTCAATGGTAAGAATACTTGTCTGGTATGCTCAAGACCCTGTGTTGGATCCTTAGCACTGCATTAATAAAAATAAAAATAAACAAAGCCAAACCACTTTCTCCACTTGGCTACTCACACCTTTGAAATTACTTGTTCCTTTGATAAATGACAGACCATTATCCAGTTGCAGAAAAGGAGAGATAGGACTGTGGACTTAGTGGGACTGTCTTTGCCACTGGCAATCCCACTTCAGGAAACTTTCCTAATGGGTAACATTGACTGAGCTCCGGGAGAATGAGGAGATGGTAATGAACATCTATGGAATTTTACAAAGATCTTTTCATCCATCCCTCAAACCATCCAATGAGATACAATGTCCATGGAAATAATGGCTCTGAGGTGAGGCATTGTGCTTGAGCACTGCATTCCGCAGCACCATGGCAGCAATGTATTAAATCGTGGTTCACCACCGTGACTGTGCTTCCTCACGCTGTGTCTAGCTTCCTCCTGGAGAGTCTCTAGGGTCTACAAAAGGGACCTTCAGATGACCTAGTACTTCCAGCTAAAGTAGACATTATTTTGAGAATATTTTGGAAGTTGCACTGAAGTTGTTGCTTTACAGAAATGAAAAAAAAAAGTATTGGCATTTCTAAGCCCAGAACTATTTTTTAACAAGTTAGAAAATACTGAAAAACAGGTAGAGCCATTTTCTCAAGAGATTGCAGTGTAGTTAGAATGTACACTATTTTTTTCCCACTGTGTATTTTGGTAAAATATGTGCACTGAAATTTCAGGGCAATTCCTAATGCAGAAATAATACAAAATATGGCAGATTTATAAGCTAGGCAATTTTTATTTATTTGCTAATGTGGATTCCCTTAAGAGCTCAAATGTTCTGCTCATTACTTATGGCTTCTCCTTGAAAAGACTTACCTGTAAGGTCTCAGCAACATAAAACTTCAGGCTGCATAGTCGTCTGAATTGAGCATCAGCCATAATTCTCTTTTGTCACTGACTCAAGGTGGTTTATAATCTACTATTGCTTTACCTGTTTATAATTAATGATTCATAATTAAAGTGCAGTACATACAAATCAGCATGACTGTATGCCTTCTTTCTGTTATGTTTCCTTTTATTTTGAAGATTAGAAAATTGGAAAGAAAAGATTAGGTATCTGAAATCTCCCATTCAAAATCTTAACTACCCTAGTTTTTGGAATTCTGGTCAACCTGTTCTTTGAATATTTCATTCAAAGAGGAATTTAAGCATGCAACCTTTCCAGCCTCTGTGCCAGACACTGAGGAAATAGAGATGTGTGTGATCGCTGCTTGACCTCCACCACTTGCTCTCCTGGGAAAGAGACAGGTATAAAACCATTGCCTGTAATGCCACAGGTTTGAACAAGATGCACCTGAAGATATGGTTTTGGAATGTGAGAAGAGGTTAGGGAAAACAGCAGAGGGGAGGTGACATTTGAATACCTCTGAACGATACCTTTATAAGAAAAGAACCAAGAAAGGAAGAGGAGGAGCAACACTGGAAGCACCTATGCTTTTCTCATATTGCAGGCAGAGTGAAGCTCTGCAGTGTGCTGTGTTAGAGGAAGCTGTGCCTGGGGAGGAAGCTTGGCAGTGGATTTGGGGTTAGAGTGCCCAGCCCTTTGGTCATGCAGAGGAGATTGTCTGTATCTGGTTGGTCATAGTGAGCTGTAGGAGTACAAAGGAGAGCAGTTTGGTTAGATTATTGCCTGAAAAGATCACTCTAGCCTAGTAAGGAATAGATTAGAGGGACCAAAAACTGCAGAGACCAAATGGAAGATCTCAGATTGGAGGGTATTGCAGATGTCCTTGTGAAGATCAGTGAGAAACACAACCAGAACAATGGTGATGTGGAGTAAAAATTGAGAAGGAATCTAGGTTTTCTCCATAATGAGCTTTGAGTTGAATTGATAATCAAGGCTTGAGACAGGCAAGATAAGTAGTAACATAAGGGATTGTGTATGTTCTGCAGTGCTAAAGATACACAGAAATGGTGTTGGCCCATGAGTGGAAAATGATATTTATGAAAGATGTTATTGTTGCTGTCAACATCATCATCATCATCACCATCATCATCATCATCATGATTGTCCTAGCAGCTAACACTTATTGAGTGCTTCCTTTAAATCAGATACTCTACTATGTCATTAATTCATTTAAACCTCACAACTTTGTGAATTTAGTTTCTAGTGTCACCTGCAGTTCACAGGTGAGCACACCAAAGCTCAAAGAGGTAAAGGAGGGTTACTTAGGAAGAAATACAGTAGATGAGGAGCTAAGCCAAGATTCAAATCTTGATGTAAATGGACCCAGAACCCTGACCCTGACCACTAGAATGCCATACCTTTAAAATACAATTCCTTACTTATGATGGTTATACTTAATATTTTTTAACTTTTGCATTAATAGGAAATCATACTCACTCAGTAGAAATCTTACTTTGAATTTTGATTTTGGATATTTTCCCAGGTTAATGTTATACAGTATAAAACTCACTATGCTGGGCAGTGGCAGTGAGCCAAGCTCCCAATCAGCCATGTGATCACAAGGGGAAACCACCTATACTCCACAATGTACTGTGTTATTAAACTATGGTATTTGGGAGGTTAAGTGTATTAAATGCATTTTAGACTTAGGATATTTTCAAGTCACAATGTATTACTAGACATGACCCCATCCTAAGTTGAAGAGTGTCTGTACGATTTCATGTTAACCAAAGCAGGAGGGACATTAATGCTTGTTGGTTGAGTCCAGGGAGAAAGCCAACTAACTCTGAAAGAGTCCGAGAAAATTTCACTGAGTGTTTAAGGGTGTGTTTTAAGAGTGGTTAGGAATTTTTAGGTTAAGCAACAAGAAGAAGAAAATTCCAGGATGGACTATTCTTGTACAAGTTCAAAAATTTTTGAAAAGATCTGGAATGCTTAGGAAATCTTAACTATCTCAGTGTGTTTGGTCTTTTTGGTAAGAGCTTTGAAAAGGTCTTTGGGGACTACTCATGGTTACTCACTTCAGCCATTGATTCCAATACAAGGAATGAGTATATGAATAGACTGGGCCCTTGGAAGACTTTGTATTTTTGCTTTGATTTTGCCTTAAGTCAACAGCAGTAATGTCCATGTCTTCAGTTCCTCTGTGCCCTCATCATCCACACAGAAGCCCCTGTCTCCTATTTCAACCTAATAAAATACTGAGCTTTGCCTTTCAGGAGAAAACCATAAATGCTGTTGGTGGCCAAAATCTTAGTTAACCAAGCAACATAAAATTTTTTTGTGAATGAGAACAATATTCATCATGAAAATGCATCTTTTAAGTGCAAAGAATAGTTCTCAGGTGTTTCTTCTCTTCTCTGTTTCTTTATAGTTCCTCCCCAGATCATGAACATATCCTCAGACATCACCGTGAATGAGGGAAGCAGTGTGACCTTGCTGTGTCTTGCTATTGGCAGACCAGAGCCAACTGTGACATGGAGACACCTATCAGTCAAGGGTAAGGTATTCATGTATGGAAAGCATTCAGAGTTAGTGTATTGAAGTCTTGACTGTCACACACTACAGAACTCCAAGCCTCAGAAAACAGAAATGTATCTGTAATACAACAATGTAAAAATCAAACAGGAACTTCTATCAGCTGCTGAGTATTCCAGTCCAAAAGAATTTATAGAGGAAATTTACTGAATTATTTTCATAGCACTTTTTATAACATTAAAAAGTTTTTGTTTTCTAAACTATAAGGAGCAAAGTTTTATAAAAGTAAATTTCAGTAAAGATGTTAATTTCTTAATTGGAGGTAATATCTGCTTTCTTGCAGTAGGGTGGTAAGGTGATACATTGTCATTGGGAATGTTGGCATTATTGAGAATCCAAGAGGAAAAAGATTTCCTGCTTCAGAACTTTATGAATATTAATCCAAAGCTACACCTGTCTTATCTGCACATAAACAGTCCACCTTGAGTAGAAAAGGACATTAGAAATAATATCAGAACTCTGCTGGGCACTCAAAAATTAGTATTAATACATCATTTATGATCATTTCCAATGTAGTGGGAAGGAACAAAAGGGGCATTGAGCCTTATCCTCTTGGAAATTAAACTCACTCCAAATTGAACTTGAAAATATGGGCACAAATTCACGTGATATATTTGCATGACTATTAGAAACTATTATTATTCTAGGAATTGTAACAGAAATAAGTACTGTCTTAGACATTAGAAAATTCAATATGAAACTCAGTGAATAGAGATTAGGAAAATATGTGGAGTGTACCTTATGTGTAAAATTGAGATAGCTCTAAAATAAAACACAGGAGTAAATCTTAATAACCTTGAGAAAGACAAAGGTCTGTTATGATACAATAAACCCCAACACTGGGTAAAAAAAACTCTGTATTAATTTTCTGGGACTGCCCTAACAAAATATCAAAAAACTGTGTGACTTATAGAACAGAAATTCATTTCCTCACATTTCAGGAGGTTGTACATCCAAGATCAAGGTGCTGATATGTTTGGCTCCTTTTTGATAGGTGACAGGGAGAATCTCTTGTCTGCTTTTTTTCCCCCCTGACTTCTGGTGATTGATGTAAATCTTTGACATTTCTTGATATTTAGCAGTATCATTTTGATCTCTCCCTTCATCTTTTCATGGCATTCTTCGTGTGTGTTACATTTTCCCTTAAAGCAAGGATACACTAATGGGGCAAGGGTAACACTGTATTAGGGCCCACACTAATGACCACATCTTAACTTGATTATCTCTGTAAATAATCTGTTTCCAACAAGATCACATTCTGAGGTGCTGAAAATTAGAACTTCAAAGTGCTTTTTGAGGAGGATGCAATTCAACCCATAACAGACTTCATCAAAAATAAAAACATCAATAAGAATACTACATGGTTTCATTTACATGAAGTTCTAGAACAGGCAAAGCTAGCCTATAGATGGTATGCCAGTGGTTGCTTAGGGTAGGACTTTGGGGAGAATGAACAGAAAAGGGGTACAAAGAATTTTAGGAATTTTGGAAAAATTCTATATCTTGAATGAAATGGTGGTTACATTGGTATTGAAATTAGTTCAAACTACTACAACCTTATGCTAAAAATAAGTGTGTTATACTGTGTGTAAATTTAATTTCAAGGCATTTTGAAAGATAAATATAGACACATAGGAAAAAATGATGTGATTTTCTTTCCCTAATTTGGAACATCAATATCTCAATGGCACCAAATAAGGGATTGGATTTATCACTAGGAGCACTACTTAAGCATTGCTGTTTTCTTTCACAGAAACTCAGAACTTGTATTTCTTTCCCTGTTTTATTATTAGGGGAAAGATAATGCTAATAAATCTAGTTAACAATCTTTATATAAAGACCTCAAGTATTGAAACCCAAAATGTCAATATTATAAAGAAATATTAACAATAATTTTAAAATATATGTGAAGGACATCACAAAGATCACCTTTAATACAAATACAGCAATAGTATATGTTCCCAAAGATAAGGGCACCAGGAAATTTTGTTGTAAAGTAAGGGAAAAAATTTGAATTAATATATCCAAAAATTTTCTAATCACCAGAACACTTTTTATGTATTTAGTAAAGTAAAATATATTTATAAATGCTTGCAGTATCAGAATGTACTTATTTGATCCTAAATATATAGTGCTCTAAGCCTAGAGATATTTTAAAAGGCATTTGGATTTAGTATAAGTCTTTTTAAGCAATTCTTTCTAATGGTATACTGGTACAATTTCCTTTTTAAAAGAAAGGAGATTCATTCAAATATTCCCAATCTATATATAATGTAATAGCTGCAATTTGGCCTCAAAAAAGCACAGCAAAGTCTAAATTTAAAGAATCTTCTCCTTTTTAAATCTCAGGGTTCACTCTAAGGTGGCTTTTCTTGTCATCTAGGCCTTCACTTCCCTATCTGTCATTTCTATTATTGTCTTTCCCCTCCCTGCTTTCAATACCATTTAAACATTTCTACTCAAAGCATTGTTTCCAAAGTTTGAATAGATTAGGAACCTGGAGAGTTTGCAAATTTAAAATTTGCATCTACCAAGTAACTGCCAATATTTTTTTAAAAAATTAGAAGAATGCTCCATCTACTTGGACATAGGGAGTTGTCTTAAAGGTTTAGAGGAACATCCAATAAAACTTGAACATCAAGCAGCACTTTTAGAAAAAGTTGCTGGTTAGTTCTGCGTGGAAGAATAAGAAATAAAGGTTGCAATGACATTTCCTTTGAAATTTCAATAGGATTACATGTAAGCTGATTATTGGACAGCTGTATCCCAAAATGTTAATACATGGCTTAAATTTGTAGCTCTATAAAATAGGAATGAATAAATAACTTTTTTTTCATTTAGGAAAAACTATTTTAATAGAACAATGACTAAATATTAAAAAGAATATTCATATTAATGGTTTAAAATAACTGTCTATGTATGTGCTACCAATTCATAGGAATTATAGGAAGAGGTAAAAATAAACCCATTATCACACTAGAGAATAATAATGGTAGTTTGGTGGGTCCAAAATCATGATGAAGGTCATAATATAAAAAGTTGATAAATATAATGAAGAGAAAGTACAACTCAAAATATAGGGATATGATCTCAAAATGATAGGTGTTTGAAAAATGAAGGGGTTTGGGTAAGGGGCACTGGTAAATGTGTAAAACTGAAGGGAGCTCTGATTGCCAATTACCAGTTCTCATGGTGCCAGTATTTCCATCTCTGCCACTCTCCTGGAGCCTCTTTGAAGGGGCTTTGCTTTTCAGGTTTGTTTTCTCATAACAACAAAAACAAGTCTTTCTTACAAAAACAATGAAGAATCACAAGGATTCCAGATGTGGGTCTAAAAGCCTTCCAGCTTCTCTGATTTCTAGACTGAGAAGGCAGCCGGAAACCTCTGGACCCCTGTTTCCTTTGCAATATTTAAATATGCCAGGGTTCTCAGAAATGACCTTTCCAGGAGTGATGACATCTAACTCGCTTCTGAGGAAAGCTGGAAAGTTTACAGGATCATGATGAAATGTTGTGAACATATTTTAAAAAAGTTGTCTAGATTTATGTGTTTGGGTTTTTCTATTGACATGCAAACCACTGAGCAATTGATCATATATCTATTATTTTTCTTTAAATATAAAAAGCTATACTTAATTTTTTCAATAGTAGATAATGGCTTAATTAAAAACATATATTCATATGGATTTGCCATAGAACATGGCACTTAAAAGCCTTTCTACATCTAGAAACATGAACCAAATGACCCAAAGCTCAAGAAACAAGGGCAATGAGAAAATCATAGGCTGCTTTCTCTAAGGGATTTCCACAGGATAGGGTAGGCAGGTTTCAAATAGGGTAGGTGACTGGGTTAGCCAGTGGCCAGTGTGTCTGGAATTTATTGTGAATCTACCAAGTTTCAAGAATTATTTTCAGTTCTGTTTCTGAAGAAGAGGAGAAAGGGAGCCAGACTATCATGAGTTTGGGGCATAGGAGTAATGTGAAAACAAGAGTGCTGCCTGGGAGTGGTGGAGGAGGCACAGGAAGCTGCCACTGTTCTAAGACAGCAGCTTTCCCTCTAAGCCAGTGATCACTCTAATGCCTTATGCACCTGGCCCCATTTCCGATGGCATATTTGGGAAGGCCAGATGTTTGGGAAACATAATAAAGTCTTCTTTTCTTTCTTCCCTCCACTGAGATTTTAAGATGACAGCCATTCACCTGTGAGTGAGTTGCTCCTACAATCTACTCATACACAGTAATACCTCAGGGAACAAGTGAGTGAATTATTTTGCAGAGGTGAATTTTCTAGGTAATGAAGCTGATGCCTGTATGCATTGACTTGAGTCACTTTTAATGGAAGCACTTTAAAAATGAACCATGTTATTTTCTCTTTTCCTTCAGTCTAGTGAATGCCATGTAACCTCATCTTTATATTGTAATATTAACATTATACACACCAATTGTACCTCACTCAGCATTTGGAGACTGGGATGACTAGAAATATAGCCATTAGAAATTGTTCTGTTTCGTATAGTTTCTCTATTTTTCATTTCTTCCCTCCAGTCAGATTATTAACACATTTTCTCTTATTATCCCAAGTTCGGAACACCTCTAAAAATGTAAATATGTTATATAATGTATAATT
Source organism: Ictidomys tridecemlineatus (assembly GCF_052094955.1). Classification (NCBI taxonomy): domain Eukaryota; kingdom Metazoa; phylum Chordata; class Mammalia; order Rodentia; family Sciuridae; genus Ictidomys; species Ictidomys tridecemlineatus. The sequence goes on from NC_135489.1 coordinate 63,625,043, forward strand.
ATACTATATGTTATATAATTATATTATAGTAATTATATTTTATAATATGTCTCATAATATAACACAATTATATTATATATATTATATATTATGCATTATATAATGATATGTAATACAATACAATAATATCCAATTATATTATAAAATATATTAATTATGATCATATAAAATAATTATATAATAATATTAATCATGATTAATAATACAATTATATATATATACACACACATATATATGTTCTAGATTATGATTCCCAACCTATTTTAATGCAACTTTGTCAATTTCATTGACATATTGGCAGAACTGAAAACTTGGGTCTTAATGTGTTGTTAATTCTTCCTGAAGTTAGTGTATCTGCAGTTTTAAAATCACATTTCTTCTGATTATTTGCTTCTAATGTACTATGATAAAGAATCCATGTAACTAAATTGATTAATCTTGGGTAAAAACTAGTGGTGGGAGAGGACCTCTGAGGAAAGGGTATCATGACTGTGATGAATGGCTCTGATGATAGCTGTCTGGGAAGTATTGGCTGGCATTGTTTTAGATGTGTGAGGTTGCCAGAAGACTTCCAAAGTATCCTCCATAGTTCTGACCTGTTTGGCCAATTCTAACTTCTATTCTTCACCCTGCCAAATGTTAAGGTTAAGAAATGTATTGATCCATGACTGTTTATACTATAGCTTTTATATAATTGTTACTGTACAAATTCCTGAGAAAAAGTCTTACACAAATGGTCAAGTCCTTGTCAGTCCAAATAAAATAAGCACTAACCTGCACATATTGTTAGGTGTCAGTCCCTTCAGATGGGTAGTGTTAGATCTAAGTTGAATACAGACTTCAAAGTCTTACAGACCTGAACTTGAAATCTAGGCTAAGTTATTAAGAAGTCGAGTGACTTTAGAAAAATTACTTCATCTCCATTATCTTCAATTCCTATAACTGTGACATGGAACTCTATGACGACTACATCAGATTTTATTTTAGGGATGAAAATAGAAGACAAATTGAAAATACACAATTGTTTTTTTAAATGCATTCCTCCTAAACTACAGTTGTGCCATGTTTGTCTTCCAATGCATTCTCTAAAACACTACTTATGATGGTATTATGATGAATGCTTCTACTGTGTGCCAAACACTCTTCTGTACACTTTATGTTTTAACTTCTTTAATGGCCCAGAAACCCTCAGAGAAAAGTGCTCATGTCTACTATTATTCTACTTCTCTCAGAATATCTTTTTGTATGTACGCTTCTTCTTTTAGGGATAATGCAAGATGATACTTAAAAGGAAGAACTTTTTAGCTTCTCTTGGGCATATCTGAATTGTCAGTGTCACTGTTCTTCTGCTTTGGGGCCATTATTAACTGAAGGAAGTGTTACTTGAACACAAGAGCCAATGGGCCACTATAGCAGATCTGACACCTACTATATGGCCAGTAGGTGAGTGGCATTTGCAGCCTGAGTTTGCTGGATAAAAGACCGATTCACCTCCCAGGAGGGACAGAGTGAGATGGCATGAGATCTTATCATGCTCCTCAGAATAACCTGCAACTTGAAACGTATGAATTGCTTATTTCCGGAATTTTCCATCTAACATTTCAGACCACAGTTGATGGTGGGTAAGCAACTCTCTCCCTACCCAAAAGAACAGATAAAGGGAGACTATTTTATTCTATATTTTAAACAAAAGAAGTCCAGGGCCTTACTTCCATGGAGGCCATACCACAGTCTGTGCCTACTGAATTATTTTTATGTTTTATTAACTGGAAGCCAGCCATTCAATACCCACAGCTCTTCTCACCTCATGCCTTTTTATATGTATATCTGCTCTGTCTCCTCCAATTGCTGGACTGAGGGGAACTTGTCAGCTGGTGGATGGATGTCACTCAGGCTTTGGCAGGAAGAGGTGCTTCTGTTAATAGGCTCTTTCACATCTGGGTGTTCTTTTCTCCAGTTGGGGCTCAGGGAATCTGATGAGCCTTGGGCAGGAGTTTCCACACCCAGGACAGCTCCAGAGTGTGCCGTTTAGTGCTCTGTTAGGCCCTAACCTCATCCTGTCCTTCTGCATTTTTAACACCCAAGTGCAGCTGCAGGGCACTCAGCGCCTCTGGCTTGCCACTTGAAACTGGGCCCTGCTGCGATTGTGATTCTCTATCCAGAAGGAGCCAAGCTTTTCTCCAGACTCAAGAGACTGTGAAAGTCTCATGAAGAGGAAAAAATGTGTGCCAAGAGGAAGGCTTGCAAACACCCTCTGCTTTCCACCTCTGCAGCAGGGCCAGTGGTTGTGCTGCTGTGTTTTCTTGTGTCATTTGACTAATCATTTCCTTACAGGCCCAGGCAAATGTGATCAGTGCTGACCAAGCCTCCCAGGACTCTGGGAAGTATCTTGGATGAAGGATTTTCCTGGGTGAGATGTGATTCTAGACTCCCTTTTGTAGGTGTGAATAATCAATCTCCCTATGTTTTTTTTTAGGTGGAGGGAAGGCAGCGGGTGCTGGGGATTGAATCCAGGGTTGTTTAACCACAGAGCCACATCCCTACCCCCTTTTTATTTTTAATTTAGAGACAGGGTCTCACTAAGTTGCTTAGGGCCTCACTAAATTGCTGAGGCTGGCTTTGAACTCTCGATCATCCTGCCTCAGCTTCCCAAGCTGCTTGGATTATAGGCGTGCCTCCCCCATGTCCAGCCTGTCTCCCTAGTTTTGTGGTCAGCTTTCTAGCTCTTACGTAATCCCTAAGCATATAGTCATGGTCTTTTTCCTGCCTTTCAATTGTTACTCAGAATTTTATGGAGTCTTTATTAAAAAGCTTTTCCCCAGGTGGTTAAAAAAAGGTGTAAATTCAGTCTGTAAAAGCTGTGAATGGCATATATATATATATATATATATATATATATATATATATTCAGCATTTAAAATTTTTCAGACTTTTTTTTTCTGATTTTTCTACAAAAACCAGCCTAATAATTTTGTCCTGGGTTTCTTCTATTTTACTTCTTTGTTTTACTTTCTTGCATTCCCCTTCTCGCCCTCTTGCCCCCCCCCTTTATTCTTAAGAGCAGAGCTGTAAATGAATAAGTCATCATTCATTTGGAAATTGTCCTTGGCACCCACCTTTTCCCCTACATGGATGGTGAAGTCTTACCCAAGCCCATAGAAGACCTCCCAGGTGAACCCTATTTTACAGAAATAGGGTTCTCTCTTTTTGAAAGATTGACACATTGTCAATAATCCAAGATTATATTTAATAATCAGAAAATTATTTTGATGACCTGATTACTCTGACTCATGTAGCTAATGTCACTCTGTCATGTCTGTTAACACATGACAGGTATGAAGAGTGTTTATACTTCAGTGGGATAAAATGAAGTTACAGACAGGAGGCTATGTGCTTGGGGTCACATGGCCAAGCTCTCAAGTATACTATGGCTCGATTTATCCTTTAAATAACCTTCTTGTGCCCATTTCAGCAATCACATGATAATCTTCTAAGACCACATCTATAACTGAGAAGTTCTTTTATGCTCCCTTCCCCTCTGTCTTTTGACATTGTTGATGCAACCCTTAGGGTGATTTATGTCCCTTCCAAACTTTATTTTCCAGGTTGAAGTTTCATCTTCTCTGGCTAAAGGTGGTATTTTTCCTTTCTTTTTTCTTTTTCTTTCTTTTTTTGGGGGTGGTGTGGGGGGAGTTACCAAGAATTGAATCCAGGGCACTCAACCACTGAGTCCCATCCCCAGCCCTGTTTTGTTTTTTATTTAGATACAGGGTCTCACTGAGTTGCTCAGCATCTCGCTTTTGCAGAGGCTTCTTTGAACTCCCGATGTTCCTGCCTCAGCCTCTGGAGCTGCTTGGGATTACAGGAGTGCACCACCATGCCCAGCCAAAGGCGGTCTTTGATAGGGGCTGGCTGTATCTATTAGTTTGTTCTTTTCGCTGTTGTATATTTAGCATAAGTCCCTAGAGATTGAGAGTGTCTTATTTGCCTCTTCAGAACATTCAGATTGAAGAGCAAACTTCTGAAGTCAAACTTGGCAGCTTCCAATACTTGCCAACTTGGTCATTTTTCACTTTTGATATGGGCAATCAACAGGGATAGCTGAAGGTTCTACTAGAAAGCTCCTAAGTGGTCAGTGAAATGGGTAGCAAATGCGGGAGAGTCTGTGTCCATTTGACTTCCAAACACTCCTCTTCTTTAGGAAATAGGTTCATGTAAAGGCAGGGGTAACATTAAATATGTCCTATCAGGAGATCTCTTGTAGGTTCTTCTCTTTTGAAGTAATCCTATAAATCTGACTGTTTTCATTAATACATTCCATTTTGAAGAGACAAATATATTAGGTTTTCCTTTAACTTTATAGTTGCATGTGACATCATTAAAGGTAGAAGACTTCTTTTGTTTGTCCATGAAGAAAATGAGGTCATATTTGAAGAGACTGACACCTTAATATCTGAGATGGGAAAATGATGGGGTTATATTCATGTAGAATATGTGATAGATACGTTGCCGTTCTGGAATTGAACATATTTGGGTTAGGTTTTGAAAGCTCTGTCTCAATACTATTGCTCCTGGCTCTGAAATTAAGGAAAATTTCCCAGATTTCTTTTTGGGAAAGAGCAACATATAGTTTTTTTTTTCCTTTTTCATAGAAAACTGAGTTAGTTGAACCAATAAATGAATTTTTTGAATATTTTTGATGAGCAAAGTAAAACACACATGGTTGGAGATTTTTAAAACCCTTTCTCAAAATGTGTTGTCTGGGATATTTTATATTTGTTACTTTTTCTTTTTCCTCCCCAGTCTCTCCCCATTCTTTTTCATATTAGTGGTATTTCATAGGAAGTATGTATTATAGAATATAACACCGACTGGTCTGGGTTTGCTGCATGCCTTATTTGTATTCTTGTAAGAGAAACTAAAGGGTAACTCCCAAATATCAGACTATAAGAAGCATTTTGAGCACTTGGAAAGCCTTCATTCTGGACCTGCAGGTGCTTGGTGAGTCTCTCTGGTTTCATGATCCTGGAAGACATCGATCAGGCAGTCTTCCCAGCAGAGCCCAGAAGTGCCTGCCTGTTCTTCCCAGCACTCCTGTGCAAACTGCCTCCATCAGTCACATTGAATTGGTACTCAAGATGAAGTCTGTTAGTCCCCCCTGAATAAAATGTTTTTATTGAAAGTCCTCTGATAGGCAGAACTTGGCACTGAAAGGAAGTACAGAAAATCTTTTCTTTTACAAATTTCTATTTCTAGTAAGAAAGATTACTCCCATACTCCGTAGAAACATAAGCAAACAGTAGATAGATGCTCCTATAATGAAGAGGCCACAGACACGGATCCTAGGAAAATCCTCTATTGCTCTGATATAACTGAAATCAGCCTGTCAGTGATTCTTCTTTCCTAATCATGGTGAAGGTGAAGTATTTGTTTCCTGCATAGCTCTTGAGCAGAGAGACCAAAGCACAAAGCAAATCAAGGTTTTAAATCAGTGTTTTGGGAGCAGAAATCTTGTAAAATATATGCAGGGAGGCCATTGGCCATTTGGCCCCAATTCTGAACCCACATAAGCTTTGGAGGACATGGTTAGAGTTTGAGCAATATAGGATTCATGGTTCTATCTTGCATAATTTAGTGACTCGACACATTAATAAACCTTGGAACCTTCTGCTTCAGTGTTTCTTCTGGACAGAAATTAAGGAACAAGAGAAAGAAAGCAAATGTAAATTAATTTGATATTATACACTTAAGCAGACATAATGAGAACCTGTTGGTGAGGTAGAAGTTCCCACCAATCTACATAAAAATGAATAATATGGACATTAAAAGAAGAACATCAATTATGTTGCTGTGATTGCAGATCTAAATCACTTCCAGACTTCTGCTTACACTTAAGAGTCTTAGGTACCTGAGTTTGTTGGACATGACATGGAAGCCAAGATATGGTGGAGGGATCTGGAATGCTGTCCTGCCTATACCAGGCAAGATGTGTTGTTCCTTTAAGTGACTTTCTTATTCATTAAATAGCCCTGCCCCAATTGGGAAAGCTAAACAGACTTTTATAGCTTTTCATAAACTAGGAATGAATTGGGTTTTTCTATCCCCTTTGATAACCAGGTAATTTTAATAGCAAGTTTATACTTTGCTTCATTTCTTGGCCAGTATGGAGATGATTTTGGGGGGAACAATAGAACCCACATACATTGTCACAGCTCCTCAGTAGAAACTTCTAAGATTACAGACAAAGAATCCAAGATTTCCTATTTTAAGAGTTCAAGCAAGTAATACAAGTTACACAATTATTTCTAAGGCTAAGTGGACCTCTTCTGGCTAACTAATGCAAATCCCTGTTGTTTTAGTCAGCTTTTTTGTTGCTGTGATAAAAAGATCTGACCAGAACAAGTTTAGGGAAGAAAAGTTTATTTGGAATTTCACAGTTTCAGAGGACTCAGTCCATAGACAGCTGGTTCCATTTCTCAGGGTCAAGATTAGGCAGGACATCATGGAGGAAAAGTGTGGTGGAGGGAAGCAGCTTACATGGTAATCAGGAAGCAGAGAGACTCCACTCTCCAGAGACAAATAGACCCCAAAGCCACAGCCCCAATGTCACTTCCTCCAGCCACACCCACCTGCCTCCAGCCACCACTTAATTAATCCCATCAGGGATTCATTCACTGATTGGGTTAAGGCTCTCCCGACCCAATCCTTTCTCCTCTGAACCTTCTTGTACTCTCTCATAAGTGAACTTTTGGGGAACACCTCACATTCCTAGTCATAACACCTGTCAATGTGGGTTTTTTTAAAATGTGTGAAGAATTGTGATTAAATGTGAAGGGGAAGAAAATAACAATAAGAATGTATACCCTTTGTTTGAAAAATATAGATGCTGATGTTACTTTCATGATGTTCCGATCTGATAAAATATCAAGTGAGATTTATATTGATGAGAAAGAATAGTTTCCAAATTACTTGGATATTTTATTTAAAAAATGTAAATGCCAGGTTCTGAAAGTTAAGTCAGTATTTTTCATTTGTGAAGGGACCCTTGTACTTTGTGTTTTACTTCTTTATGTTTCTCTTTCTCTCAAATTCCTTTCATTTCCCCCCAAAGATATTTACTACTAGTGTTTTTAATTCACCCAGTGGTTTTATGTTATAGAGCCTCATCTCTCCCTGCACATTTTAATGCAATAAATACCATCTTTCAACAGCTGAGTTGCCTTCTACACATCTCTTTCATTGCATTTGTTTGTTTACTTACTCATTTAAAACTGGGGATTGAACCCAGGGGCACTCAACCACTGAGACACATCCCCAGCCCTTTTATTTTTTTTTATTTTGAGACAGCATCTCACTAAGTTGCTGAGGCTGATCTCAAAATTTAAGTCCTCCTGGTTCAGCCTCCTGATCCTCAGGGATTACAGGCCAATGCCCTGCCCACTCCCCTGCCCCAGAGCCTGGCAAGTTTATTGCTTCTGATTTCCCTGTGGAATTCCATGCATCTGTTCTACTTACTTATTGCTACAGATAAAGCCACCTTGTTTTTTTTTTTTTTTTAACAAATCAGATATCATATATTATTGATAATTCATCTTTTAGTTTTCGGCAGACACAACATCTTTGTTTGTATGTGGTGCTGAGGATTGAACCCGGGCCGCATGCATGCCAGGCAAGCGCGCTACCCCATGAGCCACATCCCCAGCCCCCACCTTGGTTTTTGAACTCAGTACTGCCATGCGTATCTTCACACCTACAGATCTTTACATATGTGAGCACACACACGCCCACACATTTGTGTATGTAACCATCTATTCTTGCATCCATCCAAAAATGGCTTTTGGTGAATTGATGGAATTCAGTCATTTGGGTGGCTAGTCACAAACATCTGCTTTCTCACTTTCTGAAATGACTGTTTAATTTTTTTTTCTTGGTCCAATATTCATTGTATGTGAAGATTCATATGAGCATGCCAGTGATTGACATATACTGATTTCAGACAACCCAGTGGATATAAGATGGTAACTCAATGATATCCTTTTTTTTCTATGGTTGTTGTACCTTTTGATATCCCTAACTACTGAATTTTCCCTTGGGAAATTGCCTATTCCATTCTGTCCTGTTTTAAAATTGCATTTTCTTGCCAACAATGACTGTTTTCTTAAATTTGTGTATGAAGTCTTGTGTGAGAACATCCTTCAGACTTTGAGGCTGTGAAATACCACCTGAAATTTTCTCCTCTTGTTACTTTTTATATTTTCATTTGTAGATGGACATAATAACTATTTTATTTAGGGTTTTTTTGGGGGGTGGGTAACAGGGATTGAGCGCAGGGGCACTGAACACTGAGCCCCATCCCCAGCCCTATTTTGAATTTTATTTAGAGCCAAGGTCTCACTGAGTTGCTTAGCACCTCACTTTTGCTGAAGCTGGCTTTGAACTCACGATCCTCCTGTCTCAGCCCCCGTGCAGCTGGGAGTGCAGGCGTTTGCTCCTGTGCCAGAAAAAGTTATTATTTTTTAATGTGATGCTGAGGATCAAACCCAGTGTCTCACATGTGCTAGACTAGAGCTCTACCACTGAACCACACCCCCCTCTCATTTCTTTTTAAAAACCCAAAGTCCTGCTTGCACCTGTGCTCTTATTAGCCTCCTGCTTTCCCCAAATAGCTTCCTGCCTCAGGTGCACAAACCCTACAGGCTTCACTCTCTGAGCCACCTCCCTTGGTGCTTGGTGCTTGGTCTGAATCTTTGCAAGGTCTGGAGACCCCTCTATTCATGATTTCAGAGTCGTCTCTGATTCTGTTTCCCATTCCCAGTGTCTTCTCTAGAACCAGCATTCCCTGTTCCCTCTCTGTGCACTCTTTCATCTGGATAATGTCTACTCTTTAGCTTCTGGAAGCATCTTCAGGAAAGTCCTCCTTGGCCTTTATATTGGGTTAGGTCTCTCTGTGCTCCCTACCCCAATGGCAACCTTTACTGACTTTTTTGAAACATTTTCTATGCTTCATGTTCATCAACTAACATTTAATATGTTAGAAAGGGGACAGGGGAGTTGAGGTTTCCTTTGGGGGGGGGGTAAAAAAAAAACATAAGGTCAGTTCCGTACATGTGCTTCATTTCTCCCTACTGTATCCTAAGCATCCGGTCCACAATTAGGGTAAGATGGGCATGTAATATGTGTTGACAGGGGATAAAAATGTGGGTGCATGAGCTGGGTGCCGTGGCGCTTGTCAGAAATCCCAGATGCTCCAGAGACTGAGGCACAAGAATCACAAGTTCAAGGCCAGCCTGGCCAATAGAAAGAGACCCTGTCTCCAAATAAAACAGGAAGGGATTGGGATATAGCTCAGTGGTAGAGCCTGGCAAATGCAAAACCCTGGCTTTCAATCCCCAGTTCTGCAGAACAGCACACAACACCCATCCCCCCCAAATGTGAGCACACTAAATGGTAATTTTCTCATTTTGTCTTCCTGTCTAAAATTTAGATTATTTTGTCCGATTGGACCTACTTTTCATTGTCTTTTACACACACACACACACACACACACACACACACACACACACACACATATATATATATATATATATATATATATATATATATATTTTATTTTTCATGCTGTGAACATTGTTTACATCTTTATTTTTAATAGGGACAGACTAAGCATGTCATTAGAATAAACATTATTATAGACTGAGATGCTATATCATGGTTTTTATAATCATTTTCCTTTTTGGAAGCACGAAGGTGTTTTAAGTTTCATTATTTATTATAAGAAAGTATGATATTTCTTGGTGTAAGTTAATTTCTTTCCCTCCCCCAGTTATTTCTTTGGGATAACTGCTGTTCTTATAAAAGGCTGCTCCATGGTTTAGGAAGATTGAAGTTGGTTTCATTGCTGCAGTGTATACCTGTTTATCTAGAGCTCCATCAAAATTGAGGTTTATAATTTCATTGTATTTTAATAGCTCTGAAGTATAACTTTCAAATTGTTTCCATTTGTGTTTCTTTCCCTGCTGATAAATCTGTGTATTTTTTCCTCCAGAATGATTTACGCCCTCAATTTCCTCCATTTAAATAGTCAAGGTGTGTTTTCTGATGTCCTCCTCATGCAATTAGATCTTTTCTTCTTGTAGGTGGGTCTAAAGAGCGAGAAGTCAGGATCTTATTGCACTGCACACTATTTTTTGAAGTGTGTTTGGAACCTCACAGGATTGGCTTTGCAGAGTGTTCTGTGATACTCTTAGAAAATATATATGAGATTCGAGTCAGCCTTCAAGTCTCCCTTCATTTATAAATAATTCCTATTTAAATGTAGTTGTGGCCCCTACTACTTCTAAGATGCAAACAGTACAAACAAAATGATTTCTCTCTTCATCTGATTGAGAAATGTCCCATGGAAAAGATAGGCATTTGTAAGTAACAGAGACTGTGTTCTTGGTTTACTTTTAAATTCAAAAGTTATTTATGGGTTTGCATTCCACCAGGGCCTCGGCATCATTTAGAATTAGGCTTTGGTTACTGAGCTCAAACTGCAGACCTCACTTTAGCATGACTCAATTACTCTTTTATGTAAAGGGAAAATAAGAAAAAAAATCCATTGGAATTTGTCATTATGATTGATTCTTGGGCACAGAAGACTGGCAGTCTTTTCCAGAACTTTCATGGCTGATTTTGATCTCTTGTCTTTTTTGTTTGATATACTTGAATAATCTGCATAGTTTTGATATTTAATTCCCCTTATTCTTTTCATTTGGGATCTAGGTTTGGGAGGTTGGCATTTTTTTTATTCTCCATGCAGTGAGAGGTTTCCTCTACAGCATTTAAATTATGTAAAACCTAGAAGCATTTCACGAGTGGTTTGATGTGGGTAGTTTGGTTTACTGGGAGGTATTGGGCTGCATGGATTTCCATCAAGTGAAAACAATGTTTAGGTATTAAATCATTTTTCTGTCATTGTTTAATTTTGTTTCCTTCCAATTTCTTTTCTCTTTATGGGCCATTCTCTTTTACAAGTGAAAGACTACAGTGAACAGCTGGGCCAGATGTTCACTGTGCAAGAGCACCAGCCATGAGGTGCAATCCAGAAAAGGGACACTTTTTTTTTTCTCACTCACAGAAATGAACTCTGAGCTGGTAGCTTCCTCCTGTGGATGTGACTATAGCTGTCACTCAGTTTTCTGGGTCCTGCATTTCTATGTGGGGTTCCTTTCCTTGATCTCATTCCTGTTCTTGCCTTTGTGGCCTTTTGAAAGGGAAATGCAGTGATCCCTTTCCCCAAAATGGTGAGTTCCTTAGTAATCCAGTACTCTTGGCTGCATCCTTGTTAACCCACTCATTTAACCTGAAGTGAGGGCCCTCAGTTATGTGACTCATCTCTAAGGGAGAGCTCCTCAGCTGTTGGAGCTTCATATAGCTTTCTTCTCCCCAGGGAATGTCTGGTTTTACAAACCTGTGTAAACAGAGACACAGGGTCTTATGGAAGACCCCAGCTTGCAGGGATTAGTACAAGTTGGCTAAAGAGACCTCTTTTGTGACTGTGCTCTAACAGAAGGACCCCCCTCCCCCTTTCAGCCTAATTGAGTGTGAAGCACAGTGGGAGCCCAGGAGCTCTGGTGTTATTTCCCACCTGAATGGAAACCTTGGGTCATGGAGTTGCCTTTATTCTCATACCCAGTTCCTCTGTAGTTCATATTTTGAGTGGAACAAGACTCCACGTGAATGATCCCACCGTTAACATCCCCATCCCTAGTCAGATGAAGGTCAAGATCAAAATTCCATTGGTCTCCAGTTTCCTCTCTTTCATGACCCATTTTTTCTGTGTTGGAAAGGGTTCCTTTTACTTAATTTCTGTTTGCAATCCCATGTTGGCAGCTGGAGTAAGACAGGAAGTTTATTGATGTTCTTCTATCTACATCTTCTACTTTAAGCCTCAGGTTAAATCTGCCACACTCACCCCCTCATGGGTAGGGGGTTCTGCACTGTGCTCATTTTGAAAGAAATGTGCTGGGGACTCTCAGCCATATATGGTGGCCACTGGCCTCCTAATAGTTATTATCAATTATTTGTTTATTTTTATTTTTATTTTTTTAAAGAGAGAGTGAGAGAGGAGAGAGAGAGAGAGAGAGAGAGAGAGAGAGAGAGAGAGAGAGAGAGAGGGAGAGAGAGAGAATTTTTTAATATTTATTTTTTAGTTCTCGGCGGACACAACATTTTTGTTGGTATGTGGTGCTGAGGATTGAACCCGGGCCATAGGCATGCCAGGCGAGCGCACTACTGCTTGAGCCACATCCCCAGCCCCTCAATTATTTCTTTTTCATGCTAAGAATACAGTAAAGTGGGCAGTGGAGGCTTGCCCATCTGCTTGAATAAAGATGTCTTCTGAAATAACATTAGTTTTTCTTCTTTTTCTTCCAGTTTTTATTAGCTCAAATTTCTTCCTAGCACCTGACCAAGGATGTTGATGGTAAAGGGAAGGTATGATCAACCCAGCATTTAAGTTAGTTGAACTTAGGACAAGAAAGATATGTGAAAAACCAAGAGTCATTGTTACCTCTCCTCTGGTGAGGAGAAGCCCTACCTGGAGGACCCTGTGAGCTCTTTGTAGGATGCATTTTCTACTTCTCCAAACTTAATCTTAATGTGTGACGTATTCAGTGCCAATCTATTAGTTATGTAAGAACAAAGAGAACAAGATTGTGAAAATCACTTGAAGACTTTATTTCCTTAGCCTTTGCACCTTCTGAAACGGGGCAGTGTTTCTCACCCACTTTTCCTGTTCTGTGTTTTCTGAATATTTCAGGACTTCGCTCTCACTTCTCTCCCGTGCAATGTGGCAGTGGCGGGGGAGTAGAGCCAAAATCCTGATGAATGTGGAAGTGTGTGGAAGTGTTCTGTTCGTGTGTCTTTACTGTTTTTAGCAAGAGATGGCTCCGAGTTGGAGGAAGGCGCTGTTGTTCTGTAATTAGAGCTGCAAATGCATCTTATTTGTCATTATTTTATTTCTCCACCTGTTTCTAGTGCAAAAAGTTTGTGAGCCCGCTTTCAGAAGCTGTGGCTCCAGGCTTTTACAGAGGAAAGCCTTAGAAATTTTCTTCCTTATTGAGGGGACAGAAGTTCAACAAGCATATGCGTCTGGTTATTTTTCAGATACTCTATGTAAATGGAAATTAATTTTTCAACAAGAGCACTAAATCTTAGGAGGTATTATTGAAGTTTGCAAAGCATCTCATTATCACTTGATTTAAAATCAAATACCTGAACTTGAATAATATGGGAAATTGCAAATAGTGACACCCGGATGTGAGGCAGCTGGGGTTGCATTTATAACTCCTAGCCAAACAGCTCCAATAATTGCAGCCCGTTCCTGAATTAATGTGTCTGAGCCCGTGACTTAGCACCTAGGAGGGAAAAGTCATTTGGGAGGCCCCTGGACTGTGTTAATTCTCATAGATGGAAGGTATACATGGGTCTGTGCAGTCAGGCAGGACTCTTGTGGCACCTGAATGTCTGAACCCCACCAAGGCAGTTGCATTTGCCACAGGAGAAAATTTAATTTGCCCTTGAGTTGGGACACTGAAGAAATACTCTCCTCTTGAGCCATTAAAAGTTGGCTATGTATTTTTCTTTGTTGGCTTTTGCAAATTGAGTTTTTCACAGGATTCTAGACTTATTTTTGGCTGTGTGTATAGAGTCATAATATTTAATGAAAATATGGTTTGATTCAGACATTGGGTGGTGGTGCTGGAAATTATTTAAGTAACCAGGTTAACACAGTTTAAACCTATTTTGCAAATCCTAATTTCAGTGCTAGAGAGTACCGAGAGACCATCTATTTCACGCCTTCCCCTGAACTATTTTAAATAATTTTTCTTTCTTTCTTTTTTTTTTGGTGGGGGGGAAAGGGGTATTGGGTACTGAAATTGGGACGTTCAACAACTGAGCCACATCCTGAGCCCTATTTTGTATTTTATTTAAAGACAGGGTCTCACTGAGTTATTTAGTACCTTACTTTTTGCTGAGGCTGACTTTGAACCTGCCATCCTCCTGCCTCAGCCTACTGAGCTGCTGGGATAACAGGCTTGCATCACCATGCCTGGCTCCCTGCACTGTTTTAAATAAATAATCTCTAAGGCTAGGGTGTAGCTCAGTGGTAGAACATGTGTTGAGCTGGGTTCAATCCCAGTGCCAAAAACAAAAAAAAAATAATAAAGATATCTAGAAGCTATCGCTAAACTATGCTGAGAATAAAATCTCACTTTGAAATCAGGTATATATGTATTCTGATAGGAGATGGTGGTCATCTAGTTTAGAGGGGAATTTCATAGATGCCTGTTTAGTTATAATTTTTAAAACCTGTTGTAGAAGAAAACTTAAAAGCTTACTTTATTGTTGTTATTAGATATCTATATTTTATTATCATATATGTTTATTGCTATCTTGTTGTGAGTTCGAAACATGTACAAAATCCCTATAGAGTATGAGTTATTAATCTCCAGTAGATATGGTCTAAGGCCTCTATCAGATGCCTGTAAACCAAGGATAGTACCGATCTTGTATATACTATTGTTCCTATACATACAGTCCTATGATGCAGTTTTATTTACTGTTAGACAAAGAAATTATCAACAATAGCCAATGGCAAAATAAAGCAATCAATAGACTGTCTTAAAATTGCCATTATCACTCTTCTTGGAATTTTGGAGCTTGTATTAGAGAAAATAAGGATTACTTGAACACCGTGTCAAGCTGGTAAATGCTACAACTATTAACTGACTTTAACAGGAGGGTGGTATATCCAGGATGGATATCGTGGACAATGGGAGCGATTCATGTTTCGGGAAGGATGGCGTGGGATTTCATCATGCTACTCAGAATGAAAATAATTTTTAAATGGTATGGATTGTTTTGTTCCAAAATTTTCCATGTACTATTTTCAAATATGATTGGTGATGGGTAACTGACACCTTGTGGCTAAGAGTGGATACTGTGAATACTGACATCTCATAACAGAGCCATATGACTTAGAGGTACTGCTGTCTTTTAAAGAAACTAAGGTGTAGGAATATTTACAAAACCCTAGCCAGTTCTTTCTTTCTTTTTATCCTGGTTTTAGGGATTGAACTGAGGGGTACTCTACCTCTGAACTCCCTCCCCAGCCCTTTTTATTTTTTTTTTTATTTTGAGACAGGGTCTTACTAAGTTGCTTAGGCTGGGCCTCATACTTGTGATCCTCCTGTCTCAGCCTTTAGAGTCATTGGGATAATCTGCAAACCCCAGCTAGCCAGCTTTATGTTTGAATATAATAACATTCTGAGAACTTCTAAATAATGGGCCTTATGGGGACAGGGAATGAGACTTTTCTGGTTAGTTCTTTCCATGTACTCTGAGCCATTAACTGAGGAAGCCTCTGACCTGTCTTGGTCCGGGTGATGTAGGGACTGGAATGCTGTGGAATCAGCTGTCCTGGCTGGTGGCAGATGCATTTTGGGTCAAGGTGGCAGCCAGTGCTTTTTGGGTCTCCCACAGCTGTTTCGACAGGATGAATCTGCGCCATGGAGGTCTGCCAAGTGAGACTCGCAGCTTCTCATTATGCTCTGGAACTCACACTTTCCACAAACCTCCTGCCCTGCAGTGGCTCACATCAGTGCATTGCTATGTCAGGCTGGATAATTCGCAGCATTTAGCACTTAAATTGGCTCATTGCAGACAATCCAATTAGAATAAAGACTATTATCGTTTTGGTACCTTGGAACGAAATGGGGTGTTTAATCGATGAACATGCCACGTTGCCTGGCGGTTGCCACACGTCTAACTCATCTTCGTCTTGCAGGTTCTTTGCCTCTAACTAAAATGACACCCTGCTGCCGTGTGAACCTTGCATGAAGTTCAGTGACACACCTTTTCTCCGACAAGCTTTCTTGGGATGCGTCACTATCTGGAGGCTTCTGAGAGCAGGATGATCATCCAATGATCATTAAAATGATAGTTACACATCCTGCTAACAAGGTTCATTTAATTAAGGTGGCTTTTCAAATCAGAGTCAAGAATCCAGGTGCACTGATAGAGGAGGTAATAGCATCCTGTGAGGAACAGATCATACAACTTAGTAAATTAGAAGTTGGAAGGGAGAAGCAACTTAAGGTGGTCTTGTATATGTTTCTCTATAACTTAACCAGTGATGAGGGGGAAAGGGGAAGAAACTGGGACAAAGTCATGATGGGGGAGAGATAATTTAAGGATGATAGTGAATAAAGACTTCCTTGGACTGAGCCCCAGGTAGAAACCTGGCAATTCTGAGGTCTGTGTGAAATCTGGGCATTCTTGGGAGACTAAGTCAGAAAGAAATGAGAACTAAGTACATCATTCCTAATTGATATCATAAAGACTCAGATATACTTAGACTGCTTAGGTTAATCAGTAAGAAAAAAATTCTTTATTGAATGGAATACACATGTTGAATATATGTGTATGAGCATTTTTAACTACCCAGGGATGGTCATGGTGCTCTGAAAATATCATCAGGTGTTGTGATCGGTAGCGCTGGATATGATATTAACCTCTGTCATTTTCTAGTTGTGTGACCTTAAGGTAGAGCAGTTAATCTTTCCAATCTTCATCATAACCTGAGCATCATATCTTTCCCCCTGTACAAATGGTACTAGAGCAGGAAGAAATATGGAAAAGCCACTTGTATTTAGCAAAATTTATCAGTTTTGTCTTCTCGTTTCATCTATAAGCTCTGGAGTCACATGGACAAGAACTGTGCTTTGAATAGCTTCCTTGCCACTTTGACTCTGAGTTGAACCCAGTGTAGGGATCATCAGGAGCAGGGCTGGGGAATGCCCTTGCCATCCCTTCAGTGTGGTGGCTATGTAGACCACTTCTCTTGATCATGCCTTCCTTTTGGTCTGATATAACTTTCTATTGCCTCTTAGATTTATTTTGCGCTATGATTCAAAAAGCCTGCCTCATTTCCTGGGGACAGTGTTGTTCTGCAAAGGCTTTTCATCCTTCTGTAAATGCTGTTAATGGCCTCTTAAGAAGTCTGCAGTTGTGAGAAGGGTACCGGGAGAGCTCTGTAAGTCTGCTCGCATGCTATAGTGAGAGTTAGTTTTTAACTCTGTTCCCTGTTTCTGCAGTGCTTGCACAGGTTGGACGTGCCCTTGTGATCCCTGTATGTAAAGCCAGGGATTGGCATGATGCTCATGTTCTCCTTGGGAAGCACTGGGGTTTGAGCTTGAAAGGGAGTGCTGTTTTACATGGGGGAATTGCCATCTGATTTTTGCTCATCTCTGCTTCATCCAAGTGTTGTGAAGAGGGTTAGAGTGCAGATATGATTGGTCACACACAGTTGAGTAGGCGAGTGTATGGGGTCTTTCCAAAAAGAAACAATAGTAAGTTTGGAGAATGGGCAAATGTTTGCTCTCTAATACTCAGAAAGCAGATTTAACACGTGCGTAGTATCCAGGTGGTCATCTGCAATGTGTGTTGCTATAGGTGGAATTCCTGGGTCCAAGTAACTCCACACACCTGTCCCCTTATGACGTCTCCTGCGTGATAATGGGCATGAACTTGGAACCCATAGCTCTTGTCAGACAGTAGGGGAAATTGCTCAGTTGAGGGTTGTGAACTTAGGTGAACGGGAATGGTTCTGAATCATCCTGTTCTGTTCCCTGGGGGATCCCAGTGGCATGCAATCATGGAAATAATTTTCTCTATTTCATGTATCCCTTCTAAGCAGCAAGCTCCTGTCCACAGTGTGTTTAAATGCAGTCTTCAGGGATTGGATAAAGAGTGCTTGCCTGTGTTCTCTTCCACCCTTCCCTTGAAAGTGCAGTCACCAGGGGCTCCTGTCTACTAATCCTGTTCACTACCCAGGAGAAGAAGAAAAAAATGGATCTCAGGCATGGGGTAGGAAATTTTCTTGATTCTCACCATAACCAGAAGTGTGAAACGAGAGCCTGTTCCAGCTTCAGAAGTGATCTTAGGAAGGTGTGACAGTTCTGACTTGGGAAAGGAAGATGGTCCTGGGGTAAGATATTTTCCTCTGGAGGGAGGTGACTCCTGGCTTTGCATCTCAGTTCTAGAGCAACCCTTGTCTCACTTCTCAGGGGTGCATTCCAGAGTTCATGCTGGTGGGAGGCCATGTCCAGAAACTACCCTGTTTATCATTCCCAGGCCCCTCCCCAGTGTTTTAGTGCTACAATTTGTGGTTGGATGAACTTCTGCAGAGTGTTTTGATAGTTGCTAATTCTCCATTTTCAGGTAGACATATTTTTAGACTTCCTTTTTTTTAAAACCATAAATTCAGGTCCAGTGAACAGCTGAGAGAAAGGCACAGAAATATCTTGTATGCCCCCTGAGATAGACATTTCCATCTTTCAACATTTTTAAAATTTGGCTTGCTGTTTATTGTAGGACTAGCAATATTTAAGACATTTTAATGTACATTTGATGAAGGTGAATTTCAAATTGGTAGGATCTTAGGTGAATGATGACTTCTCTTGTTCAGTTGTAAACCTCCCCAAATAAAGAGCTTTGTTTATTTATTTTCTATTCAACATCCCAAATTTTGGCTTACAATAGGTACTTTATATTGTATCAAAATGAGGGTATCGTTATAATAAAAATATTAATATTTCTATTATTATTTTTGCAATGCTGGGGAGGAGAGAGACCCAGGGTCTCTCGCATGCTGAGCAAGTGCTGGAACCCTGGAGCTACAGCCTATTCTTGCTAAAATAAAATCCTTGAGCTGGTTCATTTCACTTCTCTCTTCTCCTCTTTTCCGGATTCCATCTCTCTCTTCTTCTTTCTCCTTGCCTGATTGAGAACAGCTTAGAGAAAAAGATTGGACAGATGTCTCATTTGGCTTTAGGAAGTTTGTATTTCCTTGGAATTAATTTCATCATGTGGATAGTGAGAAGAGAAATCTTGAGTTGGAGCTAAGTGCCGAAAACACAAGGTTGAAGGAAAGAATGTCAGAGGTGGTGGCGGAAAACCAAAATGGAAAACACTGTGCTGCAGTGCAAAGTGTGAGATGGATCATTCGCCTTTGCTGAGAGGTTTTCCTGGCTTCTGTGCTTACAGGACAGGAAATTGGTTTCCTTCCAGAATGTCTTCTTAGGAAGCAAAAAGCCGAGTCTCCATGTATGTGGAGTTTAATTAAACTGCATCTCAACATTTGCACACATCGCATATCACTTGCGTTCCTATAGCCTCTGTGTGTTTAATATGATAAATTAAGCATCCAGATCTGTTTTTAATTGTATCAAGCATGACCCTTGCCTTTAGTGTAAAGGAAGCTCTAAAATGTAAGTGTTGCCCAATTAATTGAGCAGGATGTGCTGCAATTAAGCTGCTTACTTTCCAGGTGATCTTTTTTTCCCCCAGCAACATGATGATTCTCCTTCGCCATAAGCAACTGAAATCCCCTTAATGGCTTTGAATCTTGGGTAAAATGTAATTTACAAATAGTTGTGGAAAACATTTTCCTGAGATCCCCTTTCTGCATAGGGATCTGGAAAGTTTGCTCAGTCGTTTAACAGACATTTGGGTCTGTGTTGAAGTTGCATGATGGCATACAGGCTTTGTGCCTACAGAGGCTGTGGTCTAGGGAGGAAAATGGCTAAGCAAGGTGGAAATAGCAGACAGATACCCTGAGAACCAAGGGAGCTGGGAGGTGCATACACTTGGGATGGTCTGTGTGTGTGTGACCCAATAAGAAGCCTTCTTTGACACAGGCTCTGGAACTTGCCTTGTTCTTGTCTGTGGCCTCTCTAAAAAAAAAAGAAAGAAAAAAAATTCTACCCTGCTTTATATATTTCTCCCATCTTTTTAAAAATATTCTTCATAACAGTTTTCCCACAGGCCTTGGTGTAACTGTTGTCCCACTCCTATAAAAAATTAACTCTGTATACCCTGTTGTTTTCCCACTGCCTAGAGCTTGGTAAGTACTGATTGAAGTTTATTAAGTTAATTAATGCTGACAGAGCAGCTCACTCTTTACCATAATTTGAGCCCTTTAACTATTTGTGTCTGTTTTCCCCAAACATGGCAAAACTAATCTGGGTTTTTGCAGGTGTGTAGGTGGAAGCCCTGAGCTGTATGATATGCAATGACTTTAGAACAGTGATGAGAGTGGTCTTACAGATACATGATATTTTCTGCTCCTTGGTATTTCTTTACTTGCTGAGTGATGTCGCTAGGGTTTTCCCAGAAGCAGAGGTCTCCCCTTGAAACTGTTTCTCAGGCATGTCTTTCTGGGGGGAATGCCCACAGACAGTCTATAATAGATTATTAACTGATCCTATTATAAGTTGCTTGTAATATTGTTTCTGATACAGAAAAGCGGGCAGGGAGAAACAGGAGGACGAAAATGCGAGTAGAAACACCATTTTAGAAATAGCAGAAATAACTGGGCGCAGTGGTGCACATGTAATCCCAGCAGCTTGGGAGGCTAAGGCAGGAGGGTCACAAGTTCAAAGCCAGCCTCAGCAATGACAATGCCCTAAGCAATTCAGTGAGACCCTTTCTCTAAATAAAATACAAAATGGGGCTGGGGATGTGGCTCAGTCTTCCAGTGTCCCTGAGTTCAATCCCCAACTGGGTACTCCCCCCACCCTACCCCTGCAACCAGAAAAAAAGAAAAAGAAATAGCAGCAATAATGCTTTGCTGCCATATGATATTCATGCCATAATTTTGTAAGGGAGTGATCTGTTGTGAATGGTCCCCCTCCCCCAATCAATATACATGTCTGGGCCTAATTCTTCAATGCTGCAGTATTGAGAGGGTGGGCTTAGTGAGAGGTGTGGTCATAGCGGTGGAGCTTCAGAAATGAATGGATGAGTGCCTTTCTCCAATTTCTGCTTCTCTAGGACTGAACTGGTTACCACCAGAGCAGGTTGATATAAGGCAAGACCACACTCCTGTGTTCTTACCTATCGCACTACCTGTTTGCCTTTCTCCTCTGATCCATGATTTGAAATAGCAAAAGGCCCTCACCAGATGCAGCCAACATATGTTTGGACTTCACAGCCTCTAGAGCCATGAGCCAAAATAAAGCTCTTCCTCTTACAAATTACCCAGACTCAGGTATTCTCTTATAGCAATAACACATGGGTATGGTCAGAAAGGTGGGTGTTTTTTTTTTTATGGCTATGTTATGGAGTAGAAAATAGAGGCTCTTCAGAGCCCACATGATTTACCTAGGTCCCTTTGAAGATAGTCTAGCCAAGTTCTTACTCCACTGCCTGTTTTGTTTTGCTTGTTTGTTTTTTTGTGTGTTTAATCTCTGTGATATTATTCTACAAAATTTAACAGGTACATTAACTTCTTCTTTAATCCCAGTGGCTCAGGAGGCTGATGCAGGAGAATCACAAGTTTGAGATCAGACTCAGCAATATAGCAAGGCCTTGAGCAGTTTAGGAAGACCCTATCTGGATATTAAAATTCTAAAAAGACCTGGGGATGTGGCTCATTAGTTAAATTGTCCTGTGTTTAATCCCTGGTGCAAAAGAAAAAAATACACACACACACACACACACACACACACACACACACACACACACACATACATTGAGTCTTAATTTTATTAAGAAAAAATTTGTCTTTGAAAACAACTGGTAGATATTGATGTACAGCATTCTGTTTCTTCTACAAGACAATCTTATAAACATCTATAGAACTCTCTTTAAGATATCCTGCAGTGACTCTCATGTTGCAGGAAGCTGGGACTTTGACCATCCTTGGATCTCCTGTTTGGTTTTCCCTTCCTTCCTTTCTCACAATTTATGTTTTCTCTTGGGCTCACAAGAGGCTGCCTGCTATTTTGTGCTCTTGCTGTGCTGTGGACTTGAGTTGGCTACATCTCAGGCTGATGGTCCTACAGTTGCTGACCTACACTTCCAGGTCATAGGGAAAACTGCTTCTGGATATGACCAAGTCCAAATTGGAAAACTACACAGGAAGGAAGTGGGGTTTGTGGAGGATGAAATGGAGGCTATTATTATTAATAGGAGGTTATATTAAGACCAGTCATTTTTAGCACTTTCTAAATGCCTTATATCAAAGAGCTAAAGAAGGGAACGGAAACTGCGAAACAGTCTTTGATAAAACATAGGAGCCTAATTGCAACTTGTACACCTTTTCTGTCATCTTCTATGTGCCTGGCATTGTGCTGGGGTCTGGCATATAGGACTGAGCTAGAGAGCTTTGGAGTTCACTCTCCAACATGGAAGATGACCGGATAAAATAATCATTCATTCTGGGAATCCTACAAAGGTTAAATGGAAGAGGCCATGAGTAATCTGGGTAGGTAATTTCATACTCTATGCCCAGGGCCAGCAGAACATTTATTTATTTATTTATTTAGGTGCTGGGGATTCAACTCTGGGAGACTTGACAGCTGGGCCACACCCCAGCCCTCATCTGTATTTTGTTTAGAGTCAGGAGCACAATGAGTTACTTAATGCCTCCATTTTTCTGAGGCTGGATTTGAACTCCTCATCCTCCTGCCTCAGCCTCCCATGCCACTGGGCTTATAGGTGTGTGCCACTGCGCCTGGCAGCAGAGCTTTAAAAGTTCCAGATGGTAAAGGTGTTAGACTGCCATGGCCATGTGTTCTGTTACAGTTACTCATCTTTAGAATGTAGCTGCCATGACTGAATATTGTGTAAGTCCTGAAAGTCATGTTGATGCCTTAATCCCCAATGTGATGAAATTATGTGGAAGGACTTTTGGGGAAGGTCATTAGGTCATGAGGGTGGACTCTCAGGAATGAGATTTATGCCCTTTTAAGAACAATTACAAAGGAGATGATCTCCTTCCCAACCATGTCAGGGTCCAGCCAGAAAGTTCTCTCTCTTCTCCAGCACCTCTCCAAACATGCTGGCATCTTAATCTCTGATGTCCCAGCCTCTAGAACTTTCTGTGGTTTGAGCCCCTGACATGGTTTGGTTTGGTTTGGTTTGTTTAGTTGGTTTTTGTTGGAGTATCCTGAGCTAAGATAGCAACCATAAACTGGTTCATCAAAAAATGGCGCATGGGACTGGGGTTGTAGCTCAGTGGTAGGTCACATGCCTTGCAAGCATGGGGCACTGGGTTTGAATCTCAGTTTCACATAAAAATAAATATATTATGTCTATCTATAACTAAAACAATATTTTTAAAAATAGGACATGGCTGTCCTCTAATAAAACTTTATTGACAGAAACAGTTGGAGGCTTGGATTTGACCCCTAGGCTGTAGTTTGCTGATCTTTGATCTTGACCGCTTTTCTTCTTCTCCCTCAGTGTGTGCCCTTTCACCTCTGTCCTTGCCATCTTGTGGTTCTATGATGGCACCTCAGCTCCTTGGATCCTCACCTCACATGACCAATTACAGAGGAGGGACTAAGGGAAGAGGAGAAATGATATTTGCATCAAAGCAAGTCTAGCCAGGTTCTCCTGAAAATACACCGTCCTATTTGGAATCGATCACCTGCACACCCTACACCAGTGTTTATAAGAGAGAATCAGGATGATCAGGATGGTGGGGCCAGGGTTGAGCACAGTTTGCTGTTCCCTCCAAAAAAAAAAAAAAAAAGAAAGCAAAATTCTTTCCTCAATAAGAAAATGAATGGCTGCCAATGAGGCTATTGATGAGGTTTCCATAGGAACTGAGCTCCTGGCTACTCCTAGCATGGTTCCTGACCAGCAGCCTCAGCATCACCTGCCATCTCATTAGAACTGCAGAACCTCAGAACCCCCGGGAGAACCCATCAGTTCCCCAGGGTGTGTGCACACGCAATCAAGTTTTGAGAACTTCTTGTCTAGAGGAGTCAAAGCAGCCCATTTTCAGGAAATCCCTGGCGAAATCCAGGCTCCAGGAGATTCCACTGACCAGCTTTGACTCCCATTCATGTAGTGTCATGACAATTTTGTCAGTTTCCAATGGCATTTCAAATTTAATCCAAATCTTAGCGCACTTGATGGTGTTTGATGTTCAAAGTGGACCACAGATATTTACGGGATCCTACTCATTCCATTTTGCCTCCAGCAAGTCCTAATGGTATTAGAGGTTGAAAATTCAAAAAGGAACTCCCCCTTTACAAGGTCCAGGGGGAGGAAAACAAAAGTCCATAAACTTCTTTTTTTTTCTTTTTACTTTCCATAGTATTATAAGTTTTAAGGGTGACATGGAATTTCTTTTATTTTGAAAATAATTTGCTGTCCTTTCTGATGTGCCACTTCATGATTGCATGAGAGTATCAAGTGTCTGGATTCTATTTTCGTTTACAGGAGAACTCCACAGTTAAGCAACAGAATTCTATTTCAGAATTCCACTTCTGTTTGTTTCTTCTGTTCCTTTGATCCTTTCCATCAGCACACCTCCTACATCCCACACCCGCTGCTGTCCAGCTATATGTTCTGCTCAAAACACTGAGGGCTTCTCCTAGAAATAACTGCCTAGCTAATTGGAAATGGGGTTGATCATAGGGTATATCTTCAGGTCCCAGAGCAAAGCTCTGTACCTCTGGGTGTCTTTGTGACATGGTCCAAGGCAGTGCTCTTAACTGTTCCTTGGAATTGCATTATCTGGCATGCAATTGTGAGCTAAATACAGGGAGAGGCCTATTGGAGATTTTCCCAGCCAGCTGGGCAGGTCTCCCACTTGGCTGGTTTGAGAATGGCTGCATCCTGTACTGTGGAAACAGGATAAACTTGGCCATGAGTGTGGGCCAGAAGCCCTCTCTCCTCTTTCTGTGCCCTTGCTGGCTGGTTCTGAGAAGTGCATGACTTCATTTGGAAGCTCACTGTGGTTTGCATCTAACCATCTTGACTCTGCAAATGATGTCTTTTAAGCATGACAGGACAAGGTATCCCTGGGGCCGTATGTGGTGTGGTTCGTCTGGAAGGTTTTAAAAGCTCATGATAGGATTTTCTTGCTTGATAAATTTGAAGCCTGCTTGAAATGTGGTGTCATTTCTCTGGTTTGGAAATAGGATTAGCGTCTGCTGGTAAAGGTAGTCTTTTCTCCAGAAAGTGGAGATTAATTTCCTCCAGAAAGATTTCATAATTATTTGTTTGGTAAAGCTGAACCTTTCTCCTGTCTCTTGGTGAAGTGGACTTGTACTCAAGGAGGTGTGGAATGTGGGTGTGGATGGCAAAGGTGTTGACAGTGTTGAGCAATCCTGTGTGGCTCAGGGGTTTTCCTTTTTTAGCCTACTGTGTGCATCAAAGGACAGTTTTCTGTGGAGGTGTGGGTGAAGATAAAGTAGATGGATGATGGGAGTTTGGACGTGTGGTATCCCCATAACTTCTGTGTGAATGCAGAGATGATCAGAGGTGAAACAATTGGATAACAAGAGCTATAACCTAACCAGTGTGTGTTCCTTGTCGCCTTGTAAGATCTGGATGGTCAATTTAAACTCCCAAGTGAATGTAGAATGAAATCCAATTACATTTTCCAAATCATAGTTATTATTTTACCTCTGTTTCTATTTTTTAAAAAATCCCTTCCTTTCTACCTGGAAAAGAAATTACATGAATTTACTGAAAGAAAAAAAAAATCATAGCAGTTGACAGATTGTATGAACTGGGGATTTATTCCTTTTTCATGGGTAAGGTCAACATTTGCTAGAACAAGTTGATGAAGTTTGTTTGCTTTTGAATTTTGGGATGCTGTTTGAAAGTCTCTATCCAATGAATATGTTAACACTGCTGTGATAATAGGAACCCGAGAAGACAAGGATATTGGTGATTTATTTTATTTACGTTTTTATCATTTTGCTTTTAACTGCTATATTCAAAGTTTTTAATTAAATTTCCAAAGATGTTGGAGACACAAGGTTCGAAAATATCATTTCTCTTTTTTTTCAGCTTGATATGTTTATATAATAATATTCAGTATAATCCAACAGTTTCTAAATGTAAGAAATTGTCATTTCACTATCAAACAGTTGATTGGAGAGGTCCATTGGTTCTCAACTACAGGAAAGTTTTCTTTCACCTCTCACAGAGAATCTGCAGGGTCCAGAGAGATGTTTCATTCATAACTAGAAGATTGTTACTATTGGCACCAAGTAGGTAGAAGCCAGAGATGGCGCTAAGCATCCTTTGGTATACAAGGCACAGTACAGCATACAATGCAGATTTTGTTGTTTTTACTTACTTAGTTATTTAGTTACATTAACTTAGTAAATGGTACTGGAGACTAAGCCCAGTGGTGTTCTTCAGTGAGTTACATCCCAGTTCTTTTCATTTTTTAAAAATTTGAGACTGAGACTTATAAAGTTGCCCTGGCTGGCCTTGAACTTGTGATACTCCTACCTCAGCCCCCCAGTAGCTGGAATTGCAGACACACATCACCATGCCCAGGTGAGCACCATTTTTTAAAATAATAAATGTGAAGTTGATGTGCAATACTGTTTCCTAGAGGTAGCTTTCCCTTTGGGATTGAAGACTAAGGTGCTTTTTCACCTTCTAAAATTCTAATGTGCGTTAGAATTGGGTATGATTCTAAAAATTATACTGCTTTGACTTTTTTATACTGATGATTTCCTTAACACAATTTCTCTTTTAATCCAGTAATTTTTCAAATCACCCAATGTGTAGTACTTTGATACCTTTCCTAGATTGGAACTCAATATTTAATTTATAGGTTCCATATGTTTTTCATTCTGTATTTCCTTTGAGAAAAGCCCATTAATTGAGCTAGTTTGTCTTTTTGGATGTTAGCTCTTTATTGTGAATTTCTGCCTAAAAGGTGATGAATTAAATCCTTAAACTCATTTTATTTGTGACCTGAGATTAATGGAAGTATATTAGAAAATACAGCCTAGATTTTTCTAGAAACAGGGAATCAGCATTTCCATCAGAGTTAGTGTAGATGTGTGGTTGTGTAGATGCCACTGCTGTGGGCTCCAGGGTACAGTGTTGAGTAGCAGGAGCTGGTGGTAGATTCTGTGCAACATGACATCCTCTTGACATTGAATGGCATTAAAGTTTACATGTGTAACGTTTTAGCTTCAAGATTTTTATTTTCCTTCAGCTTTGTGATTTTTATTTGTCTCCATTGTATTTTATGAACAGAATCATGGGTACCACTTCAACTAGATAAAGGGCATCAAATTGTCAGTAATGAAATGTCAGGTAGGCTTTAATTAAAATTATTAGTAATGTCCTTTCTCACCCTGGGTAGTTGGATATTGACATGATTAATAATAGAATAACAGAGAATGTGATTTTTTTTTTATTCCTACAAATTGCTTTTCAGTTCTCCATGATCTGGTTGACAATTGCAAGCATAATATTTATAGAGAAAGATAAAGCTGGAGCTACCTACACGATGTCGATAAATACAGCTGTACATGCCAGTGAGAAGATGACAGCCATCTTGTTTATATCAGATGTGCAAGATTTTAGGAAGATTTGAATATAGATTAGTATTTATTCAAGTTGGGTTTTTTTTAAAAAAAAATTTCATGTAGCTTTCTACTTTCCAGGGTGGATTTTTTTTTATGTTTATTGTTCCTTTTACTTATATTTGGCAGTAAAACATATTTCAACATGTTATCCATGCATGGAGTCTAACTTCCCATTCTTGCGGCTGCACATGATGTGGACTTTCCCTAGTCATGTATTCATATATGAACATAGGAAAGTTATGTCCACTTCATTTGAGGGTTCATGGTGATTTTGATGCAAGGACACCAGTAAATTTGTGCCAATAACTTCTATTTGGGAGAATGGCAGTGATTTTCTTCAGGTTAGAGTTGTAGCTCCTTGGGTCCCCATAGGCATGAACTCAGCAGCTCTCTACACAAGAAGGGTCACATCCATTTATTCCAGTGCAGGACTGGATCTTACCCATCACCTCTTACTTGTGGTCTCTGTGAGCAACTGTTTCTTTTAGCAGCCACTTACGCACCAATTGCAAGCAGGAAGGGAGAGAAGACTGAAAAGCTGTGTGAAATCCACATGACCTCAAAGCTCTGGATGTTTGGTGGCCTGTGGTTCTGCTTTGTGTAGGCAGGCATCACCCTGGGTGTCATCCATGGGTGTTCCTAAAGGAAAATTATAACTGGAGAAAGAATCCTGGTGATGGTGCTATTGAAACCATACAAAAGGCAGCATGCAAAAATGGGTTGACTGTGATCCATCACTTAGAGGGTCCACAGCCTCTGCCTACCCTGTGTGCTGTGTGCTCTGGCTGCCATGACCTCCCCAACTTGTTGCCTTCTGCTCTCTTGCTCTGTATGCCCCTGCAGCACCTGCTGCTGTGCCAATTTTCTCTCTCCTCTCCACGTTACCCTTGCTGACTTTTCAGTTGCTCTAGAATTGCTTTTCTCACTTCCTCCTCACAAACGTTAATTCTTAGAGGAAGAGACCCTGTCATCATTCCTTTGCCCTCATGTTCTTCTGCTCCCCTCCACAGAGTTCACCATAAGAACTTGTTGCATGAGTGCATACTTTTTTTTTTACCCTACAGTATTTAATTAAAGGTAATTTTCATATTTAAAGAGTAGCATTCATGTTTCTGAAGTGAATTCTTGGAGATAATGATGAGTGGAATTTTGCAGACCAAAGGCTTTCCCAGTTTATTTTAGACTGAGATGGTGAAGCTTTGGGATTCTTGCTAAATTTTGACTCAGTTCCCTCCATGCTTCTTCCAGAATTCTGTGACTCTCATGGAATCTTCTGGAATGCCCCTGCAGGCACAAGCACAAGCCAACCCCTCCCAGTCTGCTGGTCCTCAGCTTTCTCCACCCAGAGAGTACAGCATTGAAGCTCATGATCCACTGAGGTTATATTTTTTTTGGGTAGACTCAAATTAACCATGGAATCAATGCTGTTTATTTTCTGGTGGCTTATTAAATTAAGTAACCACTACTAAAAAGAAAACAAACAAAATGCTAGTAGGTTTTTCAAGAATGATGATTATGTCATCATTTTGCAATAATAATTCACGTGAGGTCCCAGGTAGATGTTAGCATGAACTTTCATCTTGGATAACAACTCAGCATTCCTATATTTGGCTCCAACTTGAGACCTATGGGTGTAATGTTTTGTAAGCTTATGCATGAAACATGGCCATTTATGTTGTCTTCCTTTCTTCTCAACCAGCAGGGTTTCCTGTACCCCCATAGACGACATTTATTCACTATTTCTAATTTCATTTTATGAGCTTTATTTTTTTTGTTATTGAATAGGCGAGTTAGTTGTGGTTTAAAAATATTTTCCCCTATCAATATCTGATACCTGTTTAAAAATGATGATCTGATTTACTCCACAGTTCAGCAGAATATCTCCTACTGAGAGCATGTAAGATGTAGTCTCCAGATGTGGGACTCACTTGCTTAAGCCAATGGTCTGGTAAATCCTTGCTGGCCTGAGTGCTGCATCTTTGGCTGGGGTATTGCCTGGATTCTTGTTATACAGCACGGCATGGAATTATCCTACTGTGGGCATCAGTGTTGAACACAGTGGACCATAAAATTCCATTTCATTTCTGTTGCATAAACATAGGATCACAAATAGTGACATTATTTCTGGCCGCCTCAGGCGCCTTAGCCAAGAGAGAGATGTAGGAGAACATGAATACTTAAATATATTATAAGCTTCCCTGTGTGAGCTGACCCAGTGCCTTTGGCATTAGCCTTTAAAAGGGTCAAATATAAAAATCTCTAATACCATCATTTTCTGAGTTCTTATCACGTGTGCAAGGCACCATTTTCTTGATTCTATTTCTGTCGTCACAGGTAGTCTTCAAACCAACAGCATAGTCTGTTCTGTTCCCATTTTACAGCTAAGGGAATGGAAACTCAGAGAGCTCATGAGACTTGGCTAAAGTGCACCCCAAAGAAGAGAGATGGGCTGGGAACCCATGTGTTTGGACTCCGAAGCTTGTATCCACCACACCCATGCATATTCTGGTCTCATAGTCAGAAAGAAAGGACTTGTTTTGTCACTTTTTGATTTTGATCTGTTTTCCCTGGTGAATTTTTCAAGTGTCACCTGCTTATGTTCTCCCTATTACCATATCCCAGGGATTAGGCATGGCTTGGGACTCATAAGGGTCTCATATGGATCAAGAGAAGAGCAAGAAGCAACCAAGACCCCCCACCCACCCACCCACACACTTCTTTTACTTTTAGCTAAAGAAGCTGAAGTCCAGAATGGCTAAGCTGGCAGTCTGGAGAAGGACTGACAATTAAGAAACCCATATGGCTAAGAATTTGTGGTCAGACACGCAAAACTGAACACAGCCGCTGCTGCAATCCTATAATTGGGGTCCCTGAAGCATTATAAATATGTAAAACAAGGAAGGTGTAAGACAGGAGGAAATGAGGGTGCCCCAGTCCACATGGAACCATGCGTTCCCTATTCAACTTCAGGTTTAAAAAGGAACAGTATCAAGTGACAACTTGGTGGTCGGTCATAATGTTGCCAAGATATATGAGTTTGTGCCTTCTGCATTTTAGATGCAGGACTTCAAAGGCAGAGGCCTTATGTTTTGTCATTGTGCTTGGTGCTTGGCTGGCACTTCTTAAATATGTTGAGTGAATGCACCTTGGTTTCCTCATCTATAAACTAGCCACCATAACAGTTCAACACCTTAGAAGAAAAAATGAGACTCTCCTTGCTCTGTAGCAATGATGGTGGAATGTGATGGACATCATTTTCCAGAGTACATATAAGAAGACATGAATTGGTATTAATATACTTTATATACAACCAGAGATATGAAAATTGTACTCTTTACGTGTAATATGAATTGTAATGTACTCCACTGTCATATGTTAAAAATCGATTTAAAAAATGAGATTCTTCCCAAAGTGCATTGGCTTATAGTCTGGCAAGTGTAGGTTCCAGCAGAAGTGTTGACCATTGATAATAGTTCACACAAGTTGAATAATTGATTGCTATTGTATCACTCCTTTTGCTTTATTTGGAAGCAAATATCTTTTGGAAGAGATCATTAAAGTGTGATTCACATTGACATTGGAAACAGTCATTTATCTTTGGCTGTTTTTTAATTATTTTTGAAAGGTTGAAGATTGAACCCAGGAACTTACTTGTGCAAGGTAAATGCTCTACCACTAAGTCACATCCCTGGCCCATGGCCACTCTTAATCCCATTGTTTCTCTACATTTTCTAGAGTGATTTTTTTTTAAGGCACTGTATCTCACCAGTAGCCACAGAAAATGACAAGATAATCTAATTGATTTCCCCCTTGTCTCCTCAATGACACCAGTCTTTTCTTTCTCTGGCATTTATATCAAACATATAATCAGTAGATCAGCTAGTTTGAAAATAGTCTCCACTCTAGAAATTCACCCTGTTAGATATTTGTGCCACCGAGCCCAGGGAAAGCAAATTTCCTCTCTGCAAGGGAGCCACATGTGGGTCGTGCCAGGCCCAGTCTTTCAATCCTGCACCTGGGCTTCTGTGTCTAAATATTTTATTGACTCAAAGATGCAGTTATAATTACCTTGCTTTGTGAGAACATTTAGCTTGTTCAACTGGGTGTTTAGATTCTCAGTGGAAGGGGGGATGCTCATCTAAGTTATGTATCCTAGCAGGAACCTCCTTTAAACAGGTTGTCACATTTCAGTTCTATATATGCATGTATAGCGGTATGTGTGTGCAACACAAAGAAAGTGAATACACGCACACACACACACACATACTGTGAATTTGAATCATGGAAGGTGGAAGCTTAAGTAATCTAAAGATTAGATTATATTCTCAAATTTGCTGTAAAACTTGGATTTTTAAATATCAGTTTTGTCACAAATACGAGTATTTTTTTTAGGTAAGGATAATTGCAATGCTATACATCTGCTGTGATAATCCAGGGAACACTGACTTAACCAATATGGTGAATTTTGTTTTCATAGAATAGTCTGCAGCAAGCCATTCAGGGCTGATCTGGGAATTTTTTTTTTTTTTTTTTTGTAATCCTGACTCTCCCTATCTTATTATTTGCCCATTCATCAAGTAGGAGTCTCAGTTAGAAAATGCACAGTGTATGGTGTTTCCCATCCCTTTAAGAACATGTGCTACCCCCACTCTCTTCCTATTGGTCAGAATTTAGTCACATGTATATACCTGGTTGCTAGGAAAGCAACTATAGAGCCTGGGTGGCCATTAGTCCAGGTAACATTTCAAAGTTCTGTTAGTTATTTCATCTAAATGAGTTGTTGTGGTTTATAATCTCACCCTGGTAAGCCTGTTGGTCTTCTTGAGTGTTGGCTCCTGGATATTCCTATCGTTGGGAGGCATATCATGGATACATGAAATAATATTCCTTAAATAAATGAATGAAATGGAGGCCATTTCATCTTTGGAACTTCCTGAGTGTGGAGTTCCCAAAAAATCCTGATTTCACCTCCTTTTCATTACTCTTCTTTCTATGCCATGGGTTTACACAATACCCCCCTCTTCCCATGTCCCTGTTTAACTTAGTTTGAAGACAGCTGCCATGTGCAGCCTATTCCTCTCTCTGCCCCCCCACCAGGCCCTGCGCCCACATTCCCTGTAACTGTTGTGCACTTTTGTAAACTGAGGTCCTTCCCCCATCCTTGTCTCTCACGTCCGAACACATTCCAGTTTGCTCATTTCTCGTTTCAAAGTGTGATCTACAGAATGAAGCACAGCTTCTCAGTTTTGCAAGTTAACAGATGGACAGAAAACAGTCTGCTCCATGTGCTTTTGATGGACACCCTGTCTTCTCCAAATTCTTGATTGCAGCTTCTCCCTGTGTGTCTTGGAGATTGGCAGAGAAACACACGTGCGAGTACACCCTCCCTCACACTCTGCCCACTGAAAACACATTCAGTGAGCCTCCCAGGAGGTGGAAGGAATGAACTTCCCATGTGTGAGGAAGAGCTGGTCCCTGGTCCGTTGTGTGTCACTCTTAGCGTGTTGGGATCTGTGGAATTTCCTTTTGACTCCTGACTTGGCGTCTAATGTCATCTTTCATTTCTTACTCTCATTCTCACTTTTTAAAAATAATTTTATGTTCTACTTTCTGCACATTTATAAAATGTCTCAAAAGCAAGGAAGGGCTTTGGCTACTTATACATGTCTTTGAATTATTTTATTAGTAGCCACCCTCATCTAATCTTTGATCTGTCCTGGGCACTTTTTTGAAGAACTTTATGTAGACTCTTTAATTGAAGAACCCTGTGGAGTGGAAATCATTTTCCTCTTCCTTAAGAAAACTGAGGCTAAGAGAAGCAAGTAACTTGTGCAAGATTCCTTTGCAGAGATTCGATTCAGTACCAGGTGGACTGATTCCAGAACTTATCACCTTGAGCCATCATTGAGCGCTTCTGTATACACTTGTGACCTTGAAGTTTGATGTTAACCTAGGCTCGCTGTAACTGTTGTCATAGTTCATTGTGCATAAAGGAAATGAAAGTTGGGCTCGGATTGTGGCTCAGTGGCAGAGTGCTTCCCTCGAGCATATGAGGAAGTGTGTTTGATCCTTGGCACCACACACACAGACAGACAGACAGACACACACACACACACACAAATAAATAAATAAATAAATAAATAAATAAATAAATAAATAAACAAAATAAAGATTATGCCCATGTATACATTAAAAAATTTAAAAAAGAAATGAGTTCCCTATGCACACATTCATATACACAAGCAACTGTGTACACACACGTACATACCCCAAAATAGAACTGTGCCCAGTAGAAAGAGGACCAATATCAGCTGTGTCTTTGGAAGGGCTGATTTTTATGGTATCTACATTGTGCCAATCATGCCTCTCTTTGCTTTCCTTAACATGCCTTGTGAAATGGGGACAATCAATTGCATTTCAGGTCTTCTTAACACTGTGGGGATTCCAGATTGTATCTCAGAGTCTCATCTTCTGGATGTGGAAATTGTATGGTATTTGTAGCTGACACATGAAGAAAATGACCAGAAGTGGTAATGAGGAGGGAATACCCTTTGTGGTTTTACTCCATCAAAAAACAACCACTGTGCAAACACCTCCTTATAAAAGCCATCCGAGGGAATAGGATAGTTGGCTTAAAAGCTTTATGATCCTTGAACTTCAGAAAAGTGATGTACATGTAAATGCTTTTAACCCTCAATTCCAATGACAGGACCAACAAGGCTTTCTTTTGAGACATCTCCCAGGATACATTCGGCTAAAATAGGAACCGTTTTCTCTAAAAATAGTGCACTTTCATTTAGATGAGAGATAGTATCCAAAGAAAGTTCTCGTGATATTGCATTGGCTAAACTCTTTCCTGAAATGTTGCAATCCTGGAGGGGGAACCTAGCCTACTTGACGGGGTGCTTTCTGGGATGTCAGGCAAGGTAAGCAAAGAGATTGAGCGGGGATGCCAGCAAATTTGGCTTCCCTGCCTGCTCCTCTTCATGTGAGAATCACTGGCCATTTCATTTTCACTCAGATCTTGTGACTATTGTAAACTGGCCTTTCAGATCTCCAGTGAACTTTGCTACACTCATTCACATTCCTGGACATTTATGAGAGGCAGGTCTCTTACAGTTGAAACCCGTTTCCTGGGCCAGGATGTCTGTACATGTTGGTTATCAGATCTAGAGACTCAGAAGCTGTTTGAAACACTTAGGATTTAAACCCGATCGTATTTCCATTATCTAGCACAAACATTTAAAAATCTAAGACCAACTTGCCTTTGATGGAGGCGGCTGAAGCACTCAGAGTTTGCCCTTCTCTTTTCTGAGCCCGGGAAACTTGGAAACAATTTCACAGCTTCTTGCTTATTTTAGAGGCAAGAAACATGCAGTCAGAGAAGATGGCATTTTTAGATTTATAACAGGTGACGGCAAAAGAAGAACATTGTGCTCATGGTACTCCTAGTGCCACTTCCAAGTCCTGGCTCCCATGTATTTATTAACATCTTTTTGAGTAAAGTCTTAAAATTATCTATTAAGCACCATTTTCACCCTTTCTGACAGATTACCAGTGCTGCCAAGAAGCTTTTAAAGCTGTAAATGAAAAGGAAAAACAATCTTGCATTTGATCTTGGACGCCCCTTCCCCTTCTGCAGTGAATTATCTTGGAATAGAATTGTGCCTGGAGTGCTTTTTATTGGAATTTGAAACTATAATGCTACTCTTTTTCTTCTGTCTGGACTTCAGATTTCCTACTGTTTTAAGAGTGCATTTGAAGTTATCTATCTTATCTTAGTAAAGGTTTTAAAAATACTCTTCCTTTTCATTTAAATTTCTTTTCTCTATCGTTAACCAAATCTGAATGATTGATTTTTATCAAAGCTTTAATATGTATCCCTTTTACCCCCACACACTTTTTTTAACATTTTGCCCCCTTTTCTGTCTTTTTTTAAAAAAGTCTTTTTACTTTTATAAAACTTTCCAGATTTGATTGGATTACCATATGGTATATGGGTGTATAAACTTTTTCTGTATGGCTATAAACTTTGAAAATTGGTTTTAAGGAAACATTTGCACCCTCTTATCCTGCAAATTAGAAACTTTCTGATCTGGAAAAGGATTTATGGAATGTCTCATGTATTTCCCTGGAATTTTATGTAAATTAAAATTTATTATGAATCAGATTCTATTTTAGGTGTTCTTGAGGAATCTGTAAATGCCAGTAGAGAAGGGAAATTTATTTAGCATTCAACACTTCATGTTTGAAATGTGTAAGTTCTTCACTTACATTAGTTATTTTTCCTATAACCTTTCAGAAGAGTCTACTAATGAAAGCCGTTACTAATTGTTCATGGACAGTGTGCTCAATTGTAATATTTGCAGTTGCTCTAGACATTATACAAAACCAAGTCTAAAGTGGAAAATGAAACTTTTAATTACAGTTGTCCATGTTTCTAGAGGAAATAAACAGATCTTTTGGAAGGAGATACCATTATCGTTGCTTAACGTCTTCATCATCCAATAACCATTGGTCTTTGGATTTTTGCATTTGGGGTGATAACTTTTAAGTGGCTATTAATCCCCATTATAATTAATGGGAAAAACTATTCTTTATAAATGGAAAAACCAATTCAGACATGAGTAACATTTGCTGGAAATGGCCCACTGCACTTCATGGTAAATGTGTCATTTTAATTATCATAAGTAGAAATTCCTCAAGCAAGTGGGACCAGAACTTGGTTGAGAACTTGGGAAAGTGGTAACGTCCACACACAGGATTTTGACAGTTGTTTGGATACTGTGCAGAGGAGAATAAACTGGTAGTCACACTTACAGTGTATTTTGGAGCAGTTTTCACACAAATTAGGGAAACTTTTAAAATACCACTATTTTATGACACAAAGCAGCTCTACATAAACTCACACGAGTTCCATAAAGTGCAGTGGAAACCTTGACATCTTGCACTTATAAGCAGACCTCAGAGAATCTCTTCACCTCCAGTAAGTATCAAAAGAGGATGACTACAGAGCAAACTTGAGTGAATATATGCAAGACTCATAAAAGTCATAAATGGTGGACCCTAAAGAAAAAGACAATGTGTGATCCAATTGCATTGTGAGGATACCTTGCTAAATCTGCCATCATAGGAAAACACCAGAAAAATACAGAGAAAATGCTTGAAATATTATAAAGTTTTTCAGGCTTAGCCTGCATTTTGGAGAAGGTAATCCATACTCTAAAATGATGCACCTCTAGTTTTTGTTAATAGTACAGGAAATATTTTGAAGGTTATGTTTGACTGTATTTTCTTGCTTTAATCTAAAGGTTTCCATAACATGCTGAATTTTATTATTTGAGGAATACCGGTTACCTGTTTTGAAAAGCCGAATGGGAAACCCTATCTCTTTCATGGAGAGTGTTGAGCTTCTGAACCTAAAACTGCATGTACAGTTTCATTTGGGGTCTTCTGACCACAGTGCATTTGGTGGGTGTGCACCCATGTTAGATGCAGAGCTAGAGTAAAACAAATTTCTATAAACCTTTTAGATTGACTGGAAAAAAGTCTGCACTGATTTCAGTTCTTGGCTTCATCAATAACTTGTATTTAATGCAGTTGCATTCATTAATTTTTTTTGATTTCTTGTAAAGAAAAGGCCATTTTCTAGGAAGAAGCCAATTAATCAGTTTATAGTTTTATGGCAACAATTGCAAAGGTTGTACACGAATGAATGAACTGCAAGAAATGATGTTGAACCTAGAATCTCACAGCCCTGAGAATATTTTAGAGGAATTTCCAAGATCTTATTTTATTTTTCCAACTTCACCAATTGCTAGTTTGTGCCAGGGATGTTTCTGCATCTGACCTGGGGTATGGGCTTGTGTGAATTATGATGATTTCAAGATTTTTTCCATCAGTAGGATTATATGTTTTTCTAGGAATGGGACCAAGTTGCATTCTAGTTTTCATAGATTTCTTTCTATTCAGTAGGTTGTTATTATTTGATGGTAGAACATAGGCTTTGAAGGGAGAATTTCTCTACTTGGTGGATGGATTGACAGTCAGATTGCAACACTAGCAAACAGTTACTGTATTTTCTTAAGCAAAACGATAGCCCTGTCCAATCTTCTAAAAGTCCCATTTCATAAATATGCAAATCAGAACCCTAAAGTAAATACATATTTTCTCCTTGCATCTGTTAAATAAGAGGAAACAACAGTCATCCTAATAACATCCAGTATTTCCTTCAACACTAATTAAGTTTACTGTATGACTGTTTTTTTTTCTTTTTTCTTTTGACTTTATTTTGGGGTCAAATTCAGTCCCAAGACACGTTCCTCGTCTACTCTGTGCCAAGAATTGTGCTGGGTACATTTCAATACCTCATTTAATTCTCTCATCCAATCTCTGAGATGGATGATAATGAGTATTATTTCATTTTTTCTGAGAAATGAAGAAAATGAGTCTCAGAGAGGTTGGTGAACCAACATTAATTTATACAGCTATTAAACAGAGGAACTAGGCCTTCACCCAGACCTAGGCCGACCTTATTTATTTATTTATTTATTTAAATTTCTCTGAATTTTTGTTTTAAATTTATTTCAATTAGTATATATGACAGTAGAATGCATTTTGATTCATTGTATACAATTGCAGCACAACTTTACATTTCTATGGTTGTACACAATGTAGTTGTTGTACCATATGTGTAGTCATACATGGACCTAGGGTAATGATGTCTAGCGCATTCCACCATCTTTTCTACCCCACACCACCTCCCCACCCCTTCCTCCTCTTTGCGCCGTCAAAGTTTCTCCATTTTTCCCATGTCCCTCACATTATGCATCAGCCTTCACTTATCAGAGAGAACATTCAGCCTTTGGGTTTTTGGGATTGGCTAACTTCACTTAGCATGATATTCTTCAACTCCATCCATTTACCTGCAAATGCCATAATTTTATTCACTTTTAATGTTGAGTTATATTCCATTGTGTAGATGTAGCAGAGTTTCTTTATCCATTCATCTATTGAAGGGCATCTAGGGCATCCACAGTTTAGCTATTGTGAACTGAGCTGCTATAAACATTGATGTAGCTGTTATCATTGTATGCTATTTTTAAGTCCTTTGGATATAGACTGAGGAGTGGGATAGCTGGGTCAAATGATGGTTCCACTCGAAGTTTTCTAAGGAATCTCCATACTGCTTTCCAGATTGGTTTAATTCTACGAAGCTAGTATCATCTTGATACCAAAACAAGGCAGAGTCACATCAAGGAAAGAAAATTTCAGACCAATATTCCTGATGAACATTGATGCAAAAATTCTCAATAAAATTCTCGAAAATCACATACAAAAACATAATAAAAAATAGTGCACCATGATCAAGTGGGGTTTATTCCAGTGATGCAAGTTTGCTTCTACATATGGAAATCAATAAATATAATTCATCACATCAATAGACTTAAAGATAAGATTCATATGATTATATCAATTAATGCAGAGAAAGCATTTGACAAAATATAGCACCCTTTCATGTTTAAAACACTAGGAAAAACTAGAGATAGTAAGAACATACCTCAACATTGTAAAAGCTATCAATGCTAAACCCAAGGCCAACATTATTCTAAATGGAGAAAAATTGGAAGCATTCCCTCTAAAACTGGAACAAGACAAGGATGCCCTCTTTAACCACTTATATTCAGCATAGTCCTTGAAACTCTAGCCAGAGCAATTAGACAGATAAAAGAAATTAGAGGGATATGAATAGGAAAAGAAGAACTTAAACTATCATCATTTGCTGACGACATGATTCTATACTTACAGGATGCAAAAACCTCTACCAGAAAACTTCTAGAATTAATTAATGAATTCAGCAAAGTAGCAGGATATAAAATCAATACCCATAAATCAAAGGCATTTCTATACATGAGTGATGAATCCTCTGAAAGAGAAATTGGGAAAACTACCCCATTTACAATAACCTTAAAAAAAAAAGAGGTGAAAGACCTCTACAATGAAAACTACAGAACACTGGAGAAAGAAATTGAAGAAGATTGAAAGATCTCCCATGTTCTTTGATAGGCAAAATTAATATGGTCAAAATGGCTGTAGTATGCAAAGCTCTATACAGATTCAATGCGACTCCCATTAAAATCCCATCGCCATTTCTTATAGAAATAGGAAAGGCAATTGTGAAATTCATTTGGAAAAATAAGGACCCAGAATAGCAAAAGCCATCCTTAGTAAATAGTCAGAAGCAGGAGGCATTAGAGTACCAGACATTAAACTATACTACAAAGCTATAGTAACAAAAATGTCATGGTATTGACACCAAAATTGACATGTAGAGCAGTGGAACATAATAGAAGACACAGAGACAAACTCTCAGTTCACTAGTTGTAGAGACTGACTTCACTTTGCAACATTCCACACTACAGTTGTGCCATTGGGTTATTCCAAAGTTGAAGGGAGTCACATGTAAACCCTTGTTTTCCTAACAAATACTTTTACTCATTTAAGGCACCAGATGTTGTAAAATGCCTGTATAAAACACAGATACATTATTTGTCATATGGAACAAATTAAATTCCTGGTTGGAGTTTTGAGGTTCATTTTATTGTTGTCAGCCTGCTTTTCCAAAATCCTAATATGTAAATGATCATAAAAATATGTCTACGGGGCTGGGGATGTATCTCAGTGATAGTGTAGTTGTTTAGCATGAATGAGGCCCTGGGTTTCATTCCCACACTGAGGGAAAACACACACACACACACACTGATTCTTATAATTCTTACCATTTAGGGTTGTAATGCTTGCATAGTACTGAAGAACACACTGCAAGTGACAAGATGAATATTCAGCCAGGTACAGGGGTACATGTAATCCAGTGACTTCGGAGACCAAGGCAGGAAGATTGGAAAGTCATATCTCTCCTGGGCAACTCAGTGTCTCCAACCATCAAAACAACAACAGCAACGAAAAATATTGGTCTGGAGTTGTGGCTTCATGGTAGAATACTTGCCTAGCATGTGCTAGGCCCTACCTTAGATCCCCAACAACAAACACAAGTGAAAACATTATCATTACAGGGGAACTTTCAACATGCCATTGATTTACCATCATTATTATCTTGAACTAAAATATTCTCATTCTGTTAATAAGAATAAATGAGAGGAGGAAAAGTTTATTTAGGCTCACTGATCCAGATGTTCAGTCTGGGGTGGGCCAACTCCATTGCTCCGGGTGTAAGGTGACGCAGACTGTCATGGTGGAAGGGTGCTTAGCTCAAGACAGCCGGGAAGCAGAAGAGAAGGGGCTCCCCAGAAGATGCACACTTCCAGAGCATGTCCCCTCTTCCAGCCGTTCTCACCTACCTACACTCACCACCCAGTCAGTCCATTCAAACTAGGATGGACCGAATAGGTCACAGTTCTCACAATCTAATTGTTTTACCTCTGAATCTACCACAGGAGGTTTAGGGGGACATCTCTCACAAACTAGAACAGACAGCAAAGGACATAGCTAAGTTTACGATCAGGAAGTAGAATATCAATCAATGTATGTTACAAGGGGTGCAGACCTGGCTAGTGAGTTTTATGCACAGTACCAGGAACTTCCGAATCTAGTAGGAACTTTTGTATACTTTTGGCAAACTTCTGATCCAGCTGACACTGAAAGCCCTTCAGTCAAGGAAAACTTAAGTCAGGGCCTTGCAAGAAGATTTCATGAACTCATCTGAGCCAGAAAGGATGTGCCTACAAATCATAAAAAAAAAAAAATTGATTTAAATGAACAGATGGAATTTTTCCGGAAAAGGATATTGATGAACAGCAAACAATAATTTATCGTCTCTATTCAAGAAATGTTGCTAAATTAATAAGATCAACAAAAGCTGCCATTTATTGAGCACTTAATGGGTACCTAGGCATTGTCCTGAGATCTGTAAATGTAGAGTAAAAACTGAGGGCATTAGCCAGGAAGACCAGCATTGCAGTAGACAAGATTGCTCTTTTTATTGTATAGAGGGGAGAAATGAAGCTCAGGAAGATGAAGTGGCTTGCCCAGACTGTAGAGTTATTAAACATGGCTGTCGAAGAGTGCTTTCTTTGGCTAAGCCAAGTTTCCAGACTGATTCCTTCAATCTTCATCATCATCATTGTTTTTACAATTGTTTCTCACTGTTTATTTGATTTGCCACTTATAATACTTTGCTGGAAGGTTATTAGCACCAATTGGGGAATCGTTTTTCTTTGTTATTTTTTTTTGGGGGGGGGTCATCATCTTAGAATTCCATAGTAGATTCCACTTTGCCTAGCAGTGAATAAAATCATCCTGGATAATAAGGTTCACATTTTCTTTCTATCAGATGAATGGTTAAGGCTGGGCTCTGCAAACAAATAATTCCACAATTGGCAGAAGCTGAGGAAACAACATATATTTCTTAATGCGATAAATAAAAAAAAATGTTAATGCCTGCTATGCCTAAGAGGTTTGGATCTGGGAACAGAGAAAGATTTAATTTAGGGAGCACAGAAGGATTTAATTTGAAAATGATTTCATGAAGACTTAGGTTATAATTAAGAAGACTGAAGGAAAGGATCAGACCCTGCCTGCCCCCCCCCACACACTTTTTGTGGAACTGTTCGATAGTGAGCTGACTCCCACCTTCAGAAGGTGTCCTCTGAACCCCATGAACTGCTGTGAGCATATTTGAATCCAGATGGGATGCTTACCCACAGGTAAGCCAAGCACAGATACCACAGTCCATGGCAGTGGATTTTAGCTGTCTTGATTTTGTAAATGAGAGGCCCGAAATACCTGTGCTCAGTAATTAGTGTCGCTTATAGCATCAGTGTTTGATTTTGGCACCCCACTCTTCTGTTGCAGAAATTCGAAGACATCTGTTTACTTTCAACTCTCAGAGACCTTTTTAAGCACCCTCAATTGGTAGGACATGAGCTTGTTCTTACATTAGAGTTCTTTGCGGTATCTTCTCTCTTCTAGAACATTTTTCCTAAATTGTCAGAAAATTAGTGAAAACATTTGAGCAAATTTAGACATAGCATGATGAGAAATGATAGCTTCTAATAATGGAAAGAGTGTTCTGCTGTGATCCTTGCTTGGGGGATGTGTGCTTGGGGTTAAGTAAGGAAGAGTCGCAGAGGGTTTTCAACAGAGATTCAGTTCTCTAATAGAAAAGGCCCCTGTTGCCTTCCAAAATCACCCAAGTGGATCCACCAGGGTGACAGTCCTTTTATTAGCAAAGATAATTAGCCCAACCTAATTGCGTCTGCATTTGAGCTTTTGATCCCATGCTAATTTGTGAGCCTGCAGAAGGAGAGAGACTCTGGTGGGCTAAAGGTCAGCTTTGTGGTTGCCTGTGAACGAGCATCCATTCCAAGCATAGAGGGTGATTACTTAATCACGAACAACAATTTATGAAACCATCTTAGATTGGAAAGGACAGTACATGATTTGCACCCTAGGAATTATACATAGAAAATACATGACACAGGGAAGGAATCATTTCTGCAGTTATGGTTCTGACATGTGCCTGGGCACCGTGCTAATGATGGATTGAGGTGAAATTCAAAGAGATGCTGCGTGAGGGAATGTCACTGACCTGGGACTGAAGCACAGGAGGTTACCCAGGTTAAGGTGAGGAGGTACATGTCTCTGTTCATTAGGACCCATCTGGAGCATATACTAGAAGATCCAGGACAAACTGGATTGACGCAAAAACTGAGATTTATTAACTAAAGTAACTGCA
The DNA here is from genome assembly GCF_052094955.1 of Ictidomys tridecemlineatus. Lineage (NCBI taxonomy): Eukaryota > Metazoa > Chordata > Mammalia > Rodentia > Sciuridae > Ictidomys > Ictidomys tridecemlineatus. Next base: position 63,668,207 of record NC_135489.1, read on the forward strand.
AAGTCTGAGGCAGTTTCTGCCTTCCCCCATCCCTGCACCTGCAGGGTTCTGCCTGATTTGGCTTTATTCCTAGCCAGCTCTTTCTTCATGGTGGCCTCCAGCATCAGTGGGCTTAAATCATCCTTAGAGCTTACAATGTCAGTGGAACGAGAGCTCCTTGACCTATGCTTTCCTGCAGAGGTCTGATCTCTGGACCAGTCACACTCTACATCCGGTGGTCGGATGGAAATAGATAGTTGCTAGATCTGGATTTCCACCGGCTTCAATTTTCAGAGGAGACCCCTGACACCCTGCTTGCCTTTCAGAAAAGCTAAATATGGATTAAGGGAGTCACTTCCAAAAGGAATCTCAAGCATGTCTTGAAAAGAAGAGAAATTGATGCAGGTCACGAAGAACACCTGTCTCCCAGGGAATCAAAAAGCAATCTGTTCATCCATTCATTCGCTCTCTCCTTTCACCAAAGAAAAATTGAGCACCTACTATGGCCAGGCATTGTTTTAGGTGCAGGGAGTTCAGCAGTGAACAAAACACCTGCAGCCCCTTTTTTCTTGCAGCTCATAATGTCTTCATGCTATTATTGGGGGGTCAGGAGTGGGGATTGTTCCCAGATATTGAGTGGTTGGTTGCTATAGCTACAGAAAAGGGCAGAGGGGTGGACTAATTCTGTGAAATGAAATCGAGGGAATAGTAGATGGGCATGTTTAGAAAACAAGGATGGAGAGAGGTTTGAGGACTTCTGAAGAGGAAGCAGGCAGTGGGTACCTGGTGTATTTTATCAAGCACAGAGGGGTTTAACTTGGGTGCATAAAAGCCTTTCTGGTTAATTGGGAGTGGGAGAGTTAACATATTTACTTTTGAAAATGCAGTCATGATACTGTATTATTTTAGATGCTTCACCTGCCCTGGAAGAAGCACGAGTTGGTGATCAAATAGCTTGTTACCACTGTTAATGTCTATTATTATCTTTGTCACAGTGGGGATATAGCTGTCAGGGAAAGAGAAAGGCATTTCTCTTTCACTATCAGTAACACAGCTCAACTTGCAAAAGCAAAGGCACTTAGTGGAAAAAAACAGAAGCTAAAACCTGCCTCGGGACCTTGACACATGGAGGCTTTTAATTCAAGTGTGCAAATGGTTTCACTAATACCTGGAGTTTTTGTCCCCAAAGGTCTCAGCTTTTCAGAGTGTGACCTGATGGCTTATAAGGCAAACAAACACAAAAACCTAAACCAGAGAAAACAAAAACAGGTGTGAAGGGGGTATTTATAACTGAAGGAAAAACAGATTTAAACGAACAGATGGGAAAATAAAAATAATGCATTTCTTGTTGATGGTAGCAGAATGAGGATTTATTTTTTGAGGGATACCAACGGAAAGGAGAGCATCTGATTAAAAACTGTCTGAGGGACATCACAGCAGAAATCACAGAGGAGAGGAGAATCAGGGACTGTCCCTGGTTGGCAGAATCCATTGTTGAGACAAGGCTTTGGTGGGGCATTCATCACATGCTGCACCCCTTCATGAGGGTGGGATGTCTTACTGTTTTTATAACTCACCAGGAACCAGTATTGTCCCAATTTCACATGTGAAGAATTTGTGATAGAGGTTCAGGAACTAAGTTTGCTCAGTTGGCAAATGCTAACTCACAAGGTCACATTTTTATCCCACTTCTTGAAGCTTTTGATATGTTGTTATGGTTATTGTTGATTTTTTTTTCTTTTTTAACCAGGGATTGAACCCAGAGATGTTTAACCACTAAGCCCCATCCCCAGCCCTTTTTTGTATTGTATTTAGAGACAGGGTCTTGCTGAGTTGCTGAGGGGCATCGCTAAATTGCTGAGGCTGGCTTTGAACTCATGATCCTCCTGCCTCAGCCTCCTGAGTTGCTGGTATTATAGGTGTGGGCAAATGTGCCAGCTTTTTTTGAGCTTTTTGATTGTTTGTTTGGTTGGTTTTTTGCTTCTGGTTTCCCCCCAATGCTTTCAATGCCATTGTCCCTTGGTATCCAGTGGGAATTGGGTACCAAGGATGGTATTCTATGATCTTTCACACATAACAAAAGATGCTCAAATGCTTTAAATAAAATGGCATAGTATTTGCATATAACTTGTGCAATTCTCCTGTATACTTTAAATCATCTCTAGATGACTTGTAAGACCGAATAAATTGTAAATACTATGTAAATAGTTGTTATACTATATCATTGAGGGAATACTGACATAGAAAAATGTTCAGTACATATGGAGTTTTTAAAAAATATTTTTTCTGGCTGTGGTTGGTTGAAAATCCTGAGGTATCATCCGTGGATACAGTGGGCTGGTTGTACTTCAAATTATCTGGTCACCATAGCAAATGAGGTCAGGATCCTCCAGAGAAACACCCTGGATGGCCTGGTGGAGCTGGTAAAATGGAGCCTTCCATTGCATGGATTACAAGATGCTTTCTGAGCCTGATCAAGCTGATGATTGACACTCCTGTTCTGAACCATTTCCTCTTTTCCATCTCCCACCTGCTGGTGTCTGTCTGTCTTGTGTCCATGCAATTTTGCTTATACCTGTGATGATATTTTTGCCTCCAAATTGCATTTTTTTCTTTTGAATGCTTGACTGCAGGAACTCTCAGATGTTCCAGTCTTGCAGAAATTGTATCTTCTTTTTTTTAATCACCTTCATGTTTTACACGTGGTAAATGTACAGTGAACTGAAGGCTGGAGGAAAAGTGCAAATGGAGGGTTTGAGAGGCTCATTAGTTATTGGTATCCCTCCCCCAACACACACACACACACACACACACACACACACACACACACACACTGAGGATTGAACCCAAGGGCGCTTAAACACTGATACACATCCACAGCCCTTGTCTTCTTCTTTTTTTTTTTTTTTAATTTTGAGACATGGCCTTTCCAAGTTGCTGAGGTTGACCTCAAACTTTGAAGCTTTCTGTCTCAGCCTCCTAGATCACTGTGATTATAGGCTCACACCCAGCAGTTGTTAGTATTTCTTTTCAGAATGAAGTTCCAAGATGAAGTTTAGGAGAAGAAACAGTGCCTTAAATGATTTCTATTAATATTTTGAAAAACTCATTGGCTATAAGTTCTTTCTGTATGATTGTTTCAGGGAGAGTGGGTATCCTTGTGCCTCTGGTAGTTGGATGAAAATGTGTTCATTCACTTGGGAAGTTTTGATTCATAGTTCCGCTGGCTGATTCAAGTCCCTTTTATTTTATCATATTTATGGTTGCCAAAGGATATGTGAAAATTGCTATTTTTAGATCACTAGTTTGAAATTATTAAGATGAAGCATAACAACTGGGAAGAGGGCTTGGTTGCTACATGACTTGCTGTATTCACAAACAGTCTCCTATTAAAGAAAAAAAAATTCTAGGTTAAATCGTGGTAGCTTGATAAGGATATAAGCCTTTTAAGGATAAATCAAGGAACTACGTAGTTCCTTCTCCTGCAATATGGAAGAGTCCTTTTTGTGTAGGTGAACCCTGGCATACCCAGGTTCTACCATCTCTCCCTCCAGCTCACTGCAGAATTTTCATTGCAGGAAATTGGAACTGGTTAAATGTAACTTTCCTGAGTAGTGCAGGAAGCCAAAGATTGTCCCCAACTTTGAGAGAGACAGCAGTTGGTGTCAGATGTGATAACATTTATCTGTATGTGCATTTAGACTTTAGAAATGCTTCTGAGTCTTTTAGCCCCTCCTGGTCATATATTTTATATTTGAAAAGAACCTTCTGCTGTCTAATCCCTAATTGTACTCTTTTCTCCCAGTTATTAAAATTTGAATTGACAGTCAATTCTTGATTTTTTTCTTTTTCTCTTTCTTCCTTTGCGGTCCTGGGGGATTGAACCTAGTGCTTCACCCATGCTAGGCAAATGCTCTACCACTGAGCTCCATCCCCCTGGGCCAACTTCCCATTCAGCTGCTGCAGTGTTTCCTGAGGTCTCTGCTGAAACTGTCCTTTTCAAGCAGATCAGAATACCTGCTTGACCTGCAGCTTTTATTAGTCTGAGTTTCATAAGAATTCAGTTTTTTCAAAATTTTCCTTATAGTTCTTTAGCCCACGGTGGATGATCATCTGCCTTTGTGCTGATTGAGCAAGATATTTCTCTCCATGTGGAAAATGTGGTACCAGGTAGTGTTACTTTGGGAGACTTTCTTTTTTTCCAGGAACATTCTTCATATTTATGTGTGCATAGGAAGTCTTCCCATGTTTGGTCTGGATTATTGGGCAGCATGATGTCTCCCAGTCTCCCCTGCTGGTCTTCTTAGGGCTGAGGATTGCCCTCATTTTCTGGGGTATCTCCAGTTCCCCTTTCAGAGCTAGTATGCAAATAGTGATGCTTGGGAAGGTGCAAGGATTTCACCCAGGGAGCAGTTGAATGGCTCCTGCTGTCTTACTGAGCAGACAAAGAGTTGTTCATTTGGTTCTGTGAAGTCCTTTTTGTCTGTCTGAAATTAACATATAACTCAAACCCAAATAAGAATTAGTAGACTTCAGTGGAATCCCACTGTTCCTCAAACCTGCAGGCAGTGAATGCTTAGTAGCCCTAAGGGGTAAGATAGCACAGGGCTGCAGGGACCTGTTGATGATCACATAGAGCCCAGTGACTCCCAGTCTCTAAGCCAGGAATCTGAAACTTCTGTGGGCAATGTTGCTTTAAGAAGTGGAGGGGCATACTCTGTGGATTTGTGATCAAGGAATGACAAATCATTAACCAAGTAAAGGCTTTGAATGATAAAAGGGTCGAATCATTGTCTTTCATTAAGTTCTTTAACTGTTGGAATTCCTCTAAGGATCATCTGGGGGCCCTTCTCTTCTCACTCTGTTCACTTCTTTCCCCAAGCTGCCTCCTCATGGCAAAAATTACTGTCTGTCCCAAGAGCACTCTCAAATTCTGGCTGAGATCTGCCTGATCCCTCCTTGACATTGGGGTTCTCAGGGTACCTTCAAATCTAGCTCAGTACCCGCCCCTCCCCCTTTCTACTTCCTCATGTCCAACCTCCTCTTCATCCTGTTCCAGTGAAAGGCAGAATCCAAGGTCCATTCCCTGTGAGCTAGTTCCTGTCAGTTTTCCTTCTCAGTGTCCCTGGAATCCATTCTTTTTCCCCACCCCCAAGCCCACCTTTCAGTAATGGTCTCTCCAAGTTTACTCTTGGGACCTGCTGTTATCTGCACAGAAATCTGGAGGATTATTTTTTTTAATGGACACATGATGGTGTCAGTAACTGTTATGGTTTGGATCCCCCAAATGCTCAATGAGAAGGCTCAGAGGAGACATGACTGGGTTGTGAGAGCCTTAACCCAACCAGTGAATGGACCCCTGATGGGATTAACTGGGTGGTGGCTGGAGGCAGGTGGGTGTGGCTGGAGGAGGGGGCATTGGGGGCATGGCTTTGGGGTCTGTATTTGTCTCTGGAGAGTGGAGTCTCTCTCTGCTTCCTGATCACCATGTGAGCTGCTTCCCTCCACCACACTCTTTCTCCATGATGTCCTGCCTCCCCTCGAGCCCTAAGGAATGGAGCCTGCTGTCTATGGACTGGGGCCTCTGAAACCCTGAGCCTCCAAATAAACTTTTCTTCCCCTAAAAATTTTCTTGTCTTGTCTTTACATCACAGCATGAAAAAGCTGACTAGGACAGCAACTTTTCAGGTGAAAAAGTAAATAAACAAATACCCTGTCAGTGGATTCCCATCTGTCTCTGTGCACATTCCAGCACGGCCTAGCCCTGCTACCTCTCTTGTACCCTCTCTCCATGCACTTGGTTTGCATCTGCAGCCACCTCTACTGGGACCCTCTTTCACTCTTGCCAGGCTTCAATGCTCAGGTTAAATTCCTTCTTTAGTAGGCTTCCCTAGGCCCCAGGTAAGCTTTAATTGGTTGTTCTTCTTTGCTCTGCTATAAAACAATGAATGATGACCTGAAAGGGGCAGAAATAGAAGTGAGGTTCTGGCACAGGCATTCAGGCAAAAGGCATGGTTAGACCAGGAATTGAGGGGTCAACTTGCTGTAGTTGACTTTGTCCCTTGGTCTTTGCAAACCTGGGTAGAACACTGAATGTCAGTGTCCCCACCTCTCCATGCCAAGTTCACTTCTAAAGCTTTCCCTAAGAGCCCCCTAGGAAATTGATGTCAGATGCAGTGGCAGGTAAGCAGTGTAATAAATGGGGTTGTTAAGGTTATTCTTTGGGGCTAGAAAGACTCTTCCCACAAGCTGGGCTCCTTTCCTGCTGCTCCTCTCATTAACATAATTTCTTGCCTAGGGCCCACTGCAGCATTTCTCCTCCAGTATAGAAGGACATCAGATGGGTGCCATTTTTTTTCTTTAGCCCATAATATGTACTCTTATTATAAGGGGAAAGGAGGGAAAGAAAAACCTGCCTATAGATACAGTGCTCATAGTTGTACTGGTCACTCCACCCTGAAGTACATATGCCCCAGAGAAAGTTCAGGGGACTGATAAAATCAGTCAGATATTGCAACCTGTTCATCCAGTGAGTTCCATGATTCTTCATTTCTGGCTACATCTATTTCCTACCCATGGTTAAATTGCAAGCCAGTTGCTGTCTCTCATACTTCCCTGGGCAGAAGGTTGAGTTAGAAATCTGGAGAGAGGGCAGACTTATGTGTCCTTCTGAAGTACTTTGGAGGGATAATTTTGATGACACTCTGCTTGGCTTAATAGTTTGTTGACATCAGCACCGGATTCCATCCATTCCCAGCTCCCCTCCTCCACCAAATACTCTGGCCTTTGGTTAAGGTGGGAGGGTCTGCAGAGATCCCCATTAGTTCCTCTTGTATGATGCTCATTTCTGTATAACTCGGATGTGTTGGGAAGCCGGGTAGTGGCAAATTTTCCCATGATTTTTCACAAACAAACACAATCTTGAGAGAAACTGGGCAGGGAAGGGTGATAAAACACAGGGTCCCACACTTGGAGTGTTGGGGAAAGCTATAAATACCATCTGCTTTCATCACCTTGATGGTCTGTATAAGATAAAATAATAGATAAAGACAGGGTTGGCTTGTAGAGCTTTTCTATTTAATGAAGTAAGCAATAGGGACCTGCAGAGATTCACGGGGGAGATGTTTATTACAGCCCTGAAAAATTGCACCATTTGGACAGGCAAGATTGGAGTGGGGAGACCGGACTTAAGAAAAGCAAGCAGGAGAGTGGCAGATGAGACTCAGCAGGAAGACACCTCCCTTTTAATCCCTTAGGAAATCTCAAACTACATCCATGATTCTTTGGTGAACTAATGTATCTCAGGGGTCCCCTGGAAATATTTTGTGGTGAAATTATGGGAATTTGGTGCCTTGAAGAAGGAAGGTCAGGATGTAGGGGTGAGAACATCTCAGTGAGAGGTGGAATGCAGTTTAAGAAATCAGATGAGAAAGGAGAAGCTTGAGGAGAAATCAGTGGAGGTGAAAGGAATGGTGTGCATCTGAGTTTGATTGAACAGCACCAACTTATCCTGGGGAAGGAACAGCCTTGTCTAATACTGATCTGATGAATTAACTCATGATTAATAGTTATAATCATAGTATTATTTTAATTTAATGACCTTACATAATAGCATATCCCCGCAATTAATCTAACATTAAACCCCACCTTAGTTCCTGGACATAAAGTATGGTTTTGGCTGAAAACATGATGGATAAGAGTCATTGGCTGCTCTGGTACTCTGGACCTATATATAATGTGTCATATCCTTGGACTTCAGTTATTTATTTTTTCAGCTTCAGTGTTTTCAGACCTTCATCCCTGAAACTGAGTCTGTTATTTGTGGCTCAATAGGATGTTAAATGTTTTTAACTGGAAAATGTTAACAGCCACCTCCCCCCCAAGCTTAGGAGAAGTAAATGTTATATAAATTGAACTTCAATGCTTTTATGGTCCCAGAGGATGATAAAAAAACATTAGCTAATGATGGTGATATTCAAATTGTTTTTAATTGTAAAATAATTTTTATAACCTGCAATGCTATTCTGTTGCTTTTCAGACTTAGGAAGAATTTATGAACATTTACATAAATGTATGTAAGTTAGGCACCAGGCATAAAAATGGCTTAAATCTCTTCCCATGTGTGTTTGCATCCCAAGCAATGTCAGTGTCTGGCTAAAAACCCACCTGCACCAATTATACAAAATGTCAGATTCTCCTACAGTTTCCCATTATTAAAAATATCTGTGTCTTAAATTTACTTTGTCAGGGGAATGTGCTTGGTGATTATCATTTTGTGTTACTCTAGGGAGTTAAAAAATTTTATATTATATTTCAGTTTCACTAAAATAATGACATTCACCACCATACGTATCTATATGTATACATAAATGTATTTGAGACTGTTCCCCTTTAACAAAAGATGGTTCTAATATTGTCTGAAATAAACTTTTTTAAAAAGCTTTGTTTCCTATCACTGAGTAGTGTCATACCATTCTTATTTTTTTTCTGCACTCCTGAAATAGGTAAGACAACATAATATGTTATGCCCATTAAAGAACAGAGTTTCAATTTCAGGGATAGAATTGCCAAGTTCATTATTTCTGGGAAAGGAACAAATACACCAACCCACTCCTGCAATGAAAGAGCATGTGAACAAATGAAATATATCTATTAAAAAATGGAATATTCTGTCTTTGAGTTTTGTTGTAGTTATTTTCTTGCTTTTTCTTCTCCCCACAGCAGATGTTGGATTCCCCTCCTTGAAATGGGCCATGAGGAATTACTTTTAATTTTTTTTCATTAATTATTTATATACTGTATATCAGTGTAATACCCAGCTTTTGAACACCCCCCGGCACACCTCCTCCATTACCCCATTACATCCTCACCTGTTTATTCTGCCAAGAAGAGATCTCAGAAGGAACACTTCTAGAAAGTTCTATTCCATCTATGTGCAGAACCATATCAGAACCTTCTTATCACATCTGTGGGATACAGGTAGCACTACTGCCCTTGGAAAAATGTTTCAGAAGGATGGAGTACGTCCCTGCCTAGTTAAAGAGACCAAGAAAGACCATCTATTTATTTACTAATTCCTATATCAAAGCCAGGTCAACATTTAACTCAGTAGCTCTACCAGACAGTCAATCTAGAGGGTAATGTAAGGAAATTGAAAGACAATAAAGAAGATGAAGCAGGACAGAAAGGATCTTACGAGGCGGAGTGACCTGTGCATGTGGTTCTAGCTTCTGGAGAGGCTGATGGGGGAGGATCTTTTGAGCTCAAGAGTTTGGAGCCAGCCCTGTGCAATATAGTGAGACTTTGCCTCTGTTTCACAAGAAAAGAATTACAGGGCTGAGGGTGGAGCTCAGTAGCCTTGGTTTCCATCCCCAACACCCTCCCCACACCAAAAGAAAAAATTTAAAAAAAGACTTAGTATTGCTATAATGAAATGAAAAACTACACTGCCTTCTTATATCCATGTGTTGGGATTTTTCACTTGTCAATAGTTGAAGAAGACACTTTCATACTTCTTTTCAAAACCATTTTTGAATATAGTGTCCTTTCTCATTGACAGTGTGACATCGGAAGGAGTCTTGGTTATTCATGTCATAGCTATCTTTTTTTCATCCTGGAATACTACCACAGTGTGATTTTTAACCTCCTTAAAACACTCATTAATGAAATTGCATTGGAACGTTCCATTTTTCTGATTTTTCTCTTTTATTCTGTTGCCTTGTTGAGCATATACAGAAAGTTGAGTTGAAGACTTGTTAGGATTCCACATTAGTATTAACTCGAAATCTCCCCCTCATATCATTGAATCACTACAAATAAAAACTGGTACTGTGATGCATGTTGCTTGTCTATAAATACCACCTGAAAAAAGAGAACAAATAAAACCGTGTATGTTTAACTGGGAACAGTTGAGAATTAATGCTAAATTAAAATATTGTCACACAGATTAGTAGAAGCAGACACACACACAGTCAAGTCTCCGATGCCTTTCTCTTTACTGTGAACACTGAATAATAATTATTTTACGAAGGTAGTGCATTGTAAATATTTATAAACAGAAATGTAAAACAGTGAGACCACAGTGAATAAATTATTTTGAAATATTTTAAAATCCAGTTTTTATATGCTTTTTAGTAAAAAATTATTCATGGTGATCAATATTTCTTTCGCACTTGCCATCTGCTCTGCTTCTTTGGCTGTGCAGTTCTAGGTGAATGATGTACTGTGCTATGTAATTCACTCCACAAATTTATTGACTTGGATGCAGCATTGGTAGGGAGAGTGTGCAAACATGTAATCACTGAGCAGAGGTCTTCTGGTGTTGGTGACTGCCAGTTCTTTCCCATCCAATGGACAATTAGGTGATGCTCTCTCTTCTCTTAGTTCTGGTGTATTTCAGTAATATCTATCAGATGGGAGGAATTTATTCCACTTCATCTGGAAACACTACTCAGAATATCATCTTGTGTCCTGCGGGCAATTTTTGTACTTTTCTGTTATATCTGTTTCATCTAAAATAGAAAATGTAAAGAACTCCTTGTCATATCAATTCCTTTTTTAAATTTTATTGATTGATTGGTTTTGACACCAGGGATTGAATTCGGGGTGCTTAACCACTGAACCACATCCCCAGCCCTTTTTATTTTTATTTTGAGATAGTCTTGCTAATTTGCTGAGGGCATTGCTAACTTGCTAATGCTGATTTTGAACCTAGGATCCTCCTGCCTCCGCCTTCTGACCTGCTGGGATTACAGGCTTGCACCTCCGCATCTGGCTTCAATTCCATTTTAATTGATTCTCAGCTGCCAGCCTTATACCCTGGATTCTGCCCCCTCCCACCTGGAAGCCTCAATTAGGGTCTTTGGACTGAGACAATGGCACTTAAGTGGTTTGGCCACCCCTTGCTTCATCTGAAAGCAGTGTGTATAGCTGGTTAATAATCTGTGACTCTGTTTCTGTTGCCTGGCTTGGAGGACTTGCCTTAATGAGGTGTTATATGTTTCCTTGTTTTGTTGAACATCCTGTCCATCCCCCCAAGCAAACTATTATGGACTTTATTATTGTTTTAAATTTCACCCTGTTCAGGCTGAGGTTTTGGCTCAATGGTAGAGCGCTTGCCTAGCAGGCCCTGGGTTCAATCTCCAGCACCACATAAAATAAATAAAATTTAGATATTGTGTCCATCTACAGCTAAGAAAATTTAAAAAAAAATCTGCTTGTCCTAGGAAGGTTACTAATAGTCAAGAACTTTTTTTGAAACTGGTAAGATGATAGCAAGGGAGTGGTGTTGATGGTATCTCTCAGGACTGATGAGGGTCAAAGGTCTTAATGAGGCCACTCTTGATTTTGTTCTTTAAATTAATTGCTGTCTTTGGTATGCATCCATTGTTAGAGTTTTTTTTTCTCCTCTTTTATATGCTGTTTTACATTGCTGTTTTGATCTGCTTAGCTGCTCGAAGGCAGAATCTACAGACACAGGAATGGAGTCCTTGTCATCTCTGTTTCCTGCTGCAGAGCATAGAATATACAGTTGATAATTACTTGTTAAGTTGGAGACAGTCAAGTTCTTCAAGTCTAAATACCCTCTGGACCCTCATTGTATCAGTCAAGGACCATTTGGTGTTGAAAATAGAAATCAGTAGAAAGTTTCTTTAAAGCAAAGGCAGGAGTTTACTTGGAGAATACAGGAGTGGGTCTGTTGGATTCAGCTGGGCAGCACATCCAGCCAGGACTCAGGGAAAGAGACAGTTTATGCTAGAGTCCTGAGATCCCTGCACTATCGCTCATGGACTGTCATGTGATTCATGATCTGTTGTCTCAGCATCTATCAGTCTATGGAGACAGCATCTTTCCCTGTCCATAGAGCTCTGTCCCTCTGTCCCATTAAGTAAGGATCTATCCAGATGGCTGTGTTTCCTTCAGTTTCTGTAAGCCTAACTTCAGATTCCCTGTAGAGACAATACTATGGGTTTTCTGTGAATCCAGAGTTTTTTGTTTTGTTTTGTTTTTTGTGGGGTTTTTTGTTTGTTTGTTTGTTTGTTTGTTTGTTTGTTTTGTTTTTTGGAGGGCAGGGTGGTGGATTAATTCAAAGCCTTGGGGAAAGAAAGACTTCTAACAGAGGGTCATTCTAGCAGGGCGCAGTGGCTCACGCCTGTCATCCCAATGTCTTGGGAGGCTGAGACAGGAGAATTGTGAGTTCAAAGCCAGCATCAGCAACTTAGTGAAGCCCTAAGAAACTGATTGAGACCCTGTCTCTAAATAAAAATGTACAAAGGGCTGGGAATGGGGCTCAATGGTTAAGTCTGCCTCTATTCAACCCCCAATACCCCCCCCCCCAAAAAAAAAGGTGTCATCTGATTTGGAGAGCTACCTTGCCCTCAGATAGATGGGTTCTCTAAGGGGTGACTATAGATGGACAGAAGTCATTGGTGAAATCATGTGCTTGGTATCTACAGTACAGTTCACCAAAGACCTTGGGCAGTGAACATACTCGAAGGGAGAAAATAATGCCCATGTTTGGTTTATTTCTCTCAAATTTTTGTATCCTTGCCAAAGTCGTGTTTACTTCTCTCAAATGTACCACCTGCAATATTTGATCCACATGCCATTCTATATAAAAAACCCTTCTGGAACACTGGAGCCCAGAGTGGTCTAGTTTTTTCTTTATGCTTTTAGAGAATGATCTATTCCTATTTGTGAGAGTCACACATGCTCGGCAAGTGCATCCCCCTGAGTTTCCAACCCTGGGCCATGTTGCCCCTTGTTCCTGTTTTCCATGTGGCCTTCATATAGCCATCAGAGCTGGGCTGCAATGTCACCTCTCCAGATCCCCCTCTGCTGTTGTGGATTCTCCCAGATAGTTGCACCTCCCATTCTGTTATTTCATTTTCTTTTTCACAAGTTGGAGTTGTACAAATTGGTGCTCGTTTAATCCATTAATGCCTTTCTCTTTCTCTAGACTACAAGACCCTGAAGTCTCTTCTGCCTTGTTTCCCTTGGGGCTCATTGCTTGGTATACAGTGGGAGCTCCATATATGTTTCTTTCACGTGCATCTGTGTTGTTGTCATTCATCTCCCGGGGGCTCATCCTTTTGAACAACTGACACTGAATCCTCTGTTAGGCCATCTACATGAGGGAGATTAATTCTCAGTCTGCTGCCCTGCCATGAATGTGGCACTCCATTATGAGCCTAATACAATCATTGAGCTTTTGGGTTTTTTTTTCTGCATCATTGGATCAAGTCATAAACCTAAGTTATGAAGTCTACTCTGGAGACTGAGCCTAAGTAAAACAGATCAATGTGATCTGTCTCGGGAAAAAGAAATTTAATATACTCTGCCTGACAGCTGACTACAGTCATTGTATTTTGCCTCCTAAATGCAGGACTAATGGTCCATATATGACAAGGGATGGGGTTTTTATTTTTACTTTTTGAGGAGTGAGAGAGACAGTTTTGGCCTCCTTGTTTTGGGATCAGAGGACAAGATGGTTTTAAGCTTGGCACTTTGGGTAGTGGAAGAATCAAACTTTTAGAGTGGGACTCCTCATGGAGCCTGGTGATGGCCAGTGCACAGGAAGTGAGAATCCACCAACACAAAGAGAAGCAATTAAGTGAGTTTGTTTATTGGAGGATGAGAAGCTGCAAGGTAAACACATCTGTGGGCTCCACAAGGATCTGGGTTTTTGTGGGCTTCTGACTTCTTTGTTTACCTTTGATGGTGTTCTTGTTAGGAGTGCTTTCAGCTAGATGAAGAGTGATTGACAGATTCCTGTGCCTTGATTTGGATGTGAGTTGTCCTCCAGAAGCTCATGGGTGAGACAATGCAAGAAGGTTCAGAGGAGAAATGATTGGGTTGTGAGAGCCTTAAGCCAATCAGTAAATTAATCCTCTGATAGGGATTAACTGAGTGGTAACTGGACAACTGGAGGTAGGAGGGATGTGGCTGTAGGAAGTGGCATTGGGGGTGTGGCTTTGGGGTCTATATTTGTCTCTGGAGAGTGGAGTCTCTCTCTGCTTCCTGATCACCATGTGAGCTACTTCCCTCTGCCACACTCTCCTGCCATGATGTTCTGCCTCACCTTGAGCCCTTGAGAAATGGAGCTGGACTTCTGTGGACTAAGATCTCTGAAACTGTGAACTCTAAAATAAACTTTTCCTCCTTTAAAATTGTTCTGGTCAGATCTTCTAGTCACAGCAGGGAAAGACTGACTGTAACCCTTGCCCATACTGCTTATTACACATGCACCAAATGCTTGTTCCAGGTTTTAAATCAGGGGCATGAGATGCAAATAATATGTATGAGGCCTTAAACAGGGAACTTTCTCTTCTTCAGTGACTTTAGGTCAAACTTGCTGGTCCATGGGGCAATCTGTGCATGCTCATTGGAAAAGTTGAAAAATCTTTTGAAAAACAGAATCTTGCTGTTTACAATTTGCAGAAATTAGTTCCTCCAATAACCATACCATGGTTTAGCACTTTAGTTGTGCTCATTTTTTTTCGGTATTCTTGGGGTAATTGTATTGTGACCCTTTAATGCCCCAAATAAGAATGGTTAGGCATTGTTCCTTTGGTTTGGACACTCTTTTCTTGTCTGGAAGTCTTGTTGTAACTGAATTATACCCTATCTTAAAATCTTAGACTGGGAAAATTCAGTCTTGCTTGAGAAACCTTCTCTGGGTATTTTTTTTCCTCAGTTTCACCAATCAACTAGTACTGAGTAGAAGCGGCTTTTTTTAGACCAGTTGTTCTCAAAGTGCAATCCCTAGACCAACAGCATCACATCAACTAGGAATGTGTACAAAATGCATATTTGCACACTGAGACACTCTATGGTGGGTGCAGCAACCTCTGAGGAGGCCCTTTAGTGATGCCCATCTGGCTGGAATTTAAAAAGCTATTGCAGACTGAACTTGGGCTTTGAAGTTTTCCTCAGTCTCCACTCTGCCCCGCTGCCTTGCAGTAGTAGGCTCCTATCATTGAATTAATTACCTTCCTGGTGCCTGGAGACATTTTTGTGTGAGGTCTTAAGAATTTTAGGGTTGTGATATACTCTAGTTCTTTTGAGTTCTGCCTCAGTAGATCTGATGCCTTAAGCTCCTTAACTCCTTTAAGCTCCTCTCAGCCCAAGTCAAAATACATGGTGGAAAGGACATGTCTCCAGGAGTGTGCTTAACACCCCAGAAGATTGTTGACAGGTATGCTGACTCTCGGCATACACCCTGGATGGTGGACTATCTCAAAAGAAGGTCCTAATTTTATTCCCTAAAATAAAAGGTAATCACCTTTTTTTTTTTTCTAAACATACTAGCAAATTATAGGATGTGGAATCAGGTTACCTGTTTGCAAAGTCTTTGTTCCTGAAATTGCCTGGTTCGAGGAGCATTGTTATCGTCTCTGAGTATAACTTTCCTCATCTATAAAAGGGGTATAACACAACTCATCTCAAGGAGAAACGTGGAGATTTAAGTGGTGTAAATAGAGAAACCACCTCCTTAGCTGGAAGGTTCACTTTTCCTATCTATAGTCAAATTTATCAAACTTTCTGAAGAACAAATGCACATTTTAAGAATCATAGACGAAAATGAGAAGCTTATTTGTAGATTATTTTAAAAAAACATATAGTTTGTCCTATATCAATCATGTGTATACTACATATGTCATGAATCATTTTCGGTTTTTTTGTTTTGTTCTTTTTTTTATAATCAGGATTGAACTCAGAGACACTGTACTGAGCTATTTTTACCACTTTAGTTATTTTTATTTTCCTATTTTTTTTAATTTTAAGGCAGAATTTCCCTAAATTGGTTAGGACCTCACTAAATTACTTAAGCTGGCCTTGAACTTGCAATCCTCCTGCCATAGCTTCCCGAATCACATGAATCATAGATATAAACTACTGAATTGGGTAGGTAAATGGTTTTTGATGCTTAATATTTATGAGGCACTGCTCTAGATAGGGGTGGGGACATCACAGAGGGCTACTTAGGAAAGATCCATGCTTTTTTGGTGCTCCTGTCCCACTTGGGAGATGAAGAGAAGAGACGATAATAAATTGTATGAGAAATTGTAGCTCATGCCTGTAATTGTGGAAGCTCATGAATTCATAGCCAGCCTCAGCAACTTAGTGAGGCCCTCAGCTACTCAGCAAGACACTGTTTCTAAATATATATTTTTTAAAGGGCTGTGGATCAGTGGTTAAGCGCCCCTGTATTCAATCCCTGGTATCCCGTCCTTACCCCCCACCATGCCCCCCAAAATCAAATGTAATTCCATATGTTCTTTTAGATAGTATTCTATGTAGTACCTTAGTAACAGTTACTCATTTAATGCCTCCAGGTAGTGTTCAGCCACCTGCAAAAGTATCAGTGGAATTGTAAGCAGTGGTGTGAAATGTGCTCAGTGCTTCTAACCCACGCTGTCCTGTGGGACAAGTTGGTGGGGCCTTGGGCACATGGTGCGTTATCTTTTCCAGGAATGTGGAAATAAATTGATGGGACTGAGAGAACCATTTTATTCTATCATCAGTAAAGCAGTTTGGAGACTTTCCCAAAGATACTGCAGAAAGGCTGTATAATATCAACCATGACTTAGGATAAAATTAGCCCTCTTCACTAATGTGGGGAACAAGGTAGGTAATGCCCATCCTTTCTTGCCCAGGGGGGTATTGCTCAGATGGCTCACTCCTGGACAGCATTGCCATGGTCCACATTTATTTACGGTGGGTTACAAGTTAATGACCCCCCTGCACCCTGATTCCAGATCAAAACCCTCCATCAAACAAGAGTTGAATTCTAAATCGCTGCACTGCCCTTCCCTGGAGGGAAAAGCAATAAGACCTGTTCCGCTTTTCTCCAGGAACCTCTAAAGCCAATAATTCTGCACTCATGTGGATCTCCTCTTGTCTTGACTGCCTTGGCCCCTCTTTTCTTCTCTTGGTTACAGTTTCTTTGTGTCCATGCCTTCCCATGCATGGCTCAGGTTGAGCTTCTGACTTTATTCCCTCTGCTCTTTTTAAAGCCTTTTTGATGAGGTGCTCTATCCTCCAGCCCACACTATTGTCATTTGATTACATGTCATCTCAGTGACCTAGAATTTCAGAAGGAATGCAGTAGAGATCAGTGCCTGAATTATGCAGTCTTTTCTTTAAAAAAAATTAACTAAAATGTAATGATTGTGTAGTTAGTAAAGAAAGAATCCACAAGACAATGTTCACTGAGAACCTTTGGGGGTGGGCTGATATTATTAATGAATGAAGAATGTTTGAGTCATTGAAGTGGGTTTTTCTAAAGTCCCTGTAAGGATAGTTTTTGGTGTGCTCAGTCATTCCATCATTCTTCCATGGGTATTTATCATGGAAGATAATGTGTGTTCAGCCTTGGGCAATAATAAAGCTCTGTTTTCATCCACTTTGTGTCCCTGTGACCACTATAACTGGCCAAGAACAATGTAGAGGAGGAACCAAACCGTTTATTTTGGCTCTTGGTTTCAGAGGTCTCAGTTCATGGTCTGCTGACTCCATAGCTCTGGGCCCAGTGTGAGGCAGAACCTCATGGTGTGGAAGGCTGCGGTGGAGGGAAGTGGCTCGGGATATGACAGGCAGGAAAGGGGGAGAGAGAGAATAAGAGCACATGCATGCGCTCAGCTTGCCAAGGGCAAAAATATAAAAATATTTATATAAACAGTTCTGCATTGTCTCACATATGAGTTTTTGGGGGACACTTCAAAATCCTAACTGTATGCTCCAATTAATAACAGCTAATACTTAACCATATAGCATGCTGTTTGCAGGGTACCATTTAAAGCACTTAGTCTCATCCCTTGCTATGAGTTAGGTACGGTTATGAACCCCATGTTGCAGACAAAGAAACCGAGGTGCAGAGTATTTAAGTAACTTTCTCAGGGCCACTTATAATGCTCTAACTCCTGTATTCATGGTCATATAGCATATAGCTATATGATGCTTTTATTTATTGAACTGATCTGGTTGAACTGGATCCGTGCAGTTTTATTTTTGGGATTCTTGAAGCAAACCTGACCTCTATAGCATAAAAACAGGTCTTTATTCTAGTTCTGCCTGTGTTGTCACAGGATTCAAATTAACAGAGTTTGAAGGAAAGTGATTTAAGCATGGTTACCATGCCTCTCCACCTGATTTGTGACTTGCATGTCAAGAAGGTCTTCCATATTGACTGGCACTTAGCATGTGATATTTGGTTATGGAGTTTAACTTGGGCAATACCTTGCATGTGTAGCTACCTGCTGGCGAATACTCTGATGCCCTGGGATGTGTCTGAGCCAGTGGGACATTGCAAGTTAATTACAGGTGAGCACAGCAAGGTAGTGCTGGAAACAGGCAGCCACAAGCAATTCAGGGATGAGATATTACTTGAGACATCTGATATTGGGTTGTTAATGAGTCATTTTGATGAGTGGGAAATAGAGAATGTGAAGAAGGCCAAGTACAGCTCTGATCTAAAGGAATGTTGGTTCTGATGGAAGGTGGATGGGCTCTGAACCAAATCATTGTTTTAAGCTCTGGCGTGCTGCTGTGAGGGTGTCATGTGGTGGCACCAGTAGAAATTATAGGACGGGGATTCAGTATTAATAATGCCTCTTTCATCCCATATGAAAAGCATCTGTTAAAGGGATCAGGCACAGTCACTTAGTTTTCATTTATTTATTAGTTTTTGTTTGTTTGTTTTATTTTTTTACTTTATGAATTTGAGAAAGATCTATTGGCTATCTATTTAGACGTCCATCCAGATATAAGGGGAACAAGTGGGAGCAAAATGGACAGGTGGCTCTAGAGGTTTTATTTAAGGTTTAGCTACTACAGTGTGGAAGTTATAGAATGTGTCTTGATTCAGCAGTGGTCTAGCAAGCAATTAGCTTTTACTTACTTGCATGATTATTATAATGGCATTTAAGGGTAGCCCATTAGCCAAAGTTCTCTCCTAGCTGTAAGAATTACAGTCAGGCCGGTAGGAGGTAGGAGTTGTCGCAAACTCAAAGGCTCAAAGGCTTTCAAGCGAATCAAGGGGATTAACAGTTTCAGAGGAAAGTGATAGTTTTCTGAAGCTTATGACAGAGCAGACTGATCTAGAATAAGGGTTCAAGGAAATTTCTTGAAGAAGTGAAATTTGGGCTGAGATGTGACATGGATCCTATACCTGACCTGGACTGTCACTGGAGACCCCATACAGGGCTGGTCAAAGGAGGAATGTGGCTACTTGTCTCCATATTACTAGTGGGGAGATTGGGGGGCCCTGTTAACGAGGGCCTCTGATTGTGATTGGATATCTTGCATTGATCATAGAGGCTTTTTAACAAATTAGGGAGACTGGCGTGTTAAGACCTCCATTAGGAAAAAAAACAAAACTGTTCTTAACTCATTTTTATCATCAAGACCTTCAATTCATCTCAGCCTTTTCAGTTCCCTAATCTCCTTGTCAGAAGTGGTGAGAAATATTAACCCACCCTAGGAATGGTCTCAAGCCTCATTTCATATGTTAGTAATGCATCAAAACCCTAAGTCTTACATTAGCTGCATTTCAGATGTCTCGGTTCATTCCTTTCTTGGGAAGGAAAGGTATATACTTAAAAGCAGAAAAGGGTTAATGACATAATAATTTATAATGATAGCCTTCAGATCAGAAATGGGTGACATTCTGCCAGATTCCATGCACAGAGCTGCCACTGAACACAGATTATAAATTTGGCTAATTTCAGCAGATGCTTCCCTTGCTGGGCTAAGATTGGCCATGCCTATTTGACAAGGCTATAGAAATAGTGGCTATAATGTTGTAGAAAAACATTTTTTAAAATAGAATTCCTGGGACAAGGAGAATGGATTTTTTAAAAAAACAATTTTTGAAAAACACATTGATGGGCCTTTATTTTTATGTGGTGCTGACAATCGAACTCAGTGCCTCACATGTGCTAGGCAAGTGCTCTACCACAGTCACAACCCCAGCCTGAGAATGGATGTTTTTAAACATGGTTGATGGATGTATGTCTAAGCAAAATGTTATGTGAGTTTTTGGTAATATGTATATATAAATTGATTTCAGATTTTTCTCTAAAGAGCATGCTAAACAAGCATTTTCCTAATAATGATGATATGAATAATTTTTTAAAAAAATTTCTTGCACTTCTATGGGGAGATAAAAGAAGAAGTTATATTCATTGTCAAATATATAAAGCAGTCCCAGTTGGAAGTTGAGTCAGAATAATGAAAAAGTATTCACAAGAACATGTTTATTTCTTCCATGAAATAATTGGTGCAGACTTTAAGCTAAGTGGTTGCTGCCTTTTGGGTCTTGAACAAGTACTACATTTGACTCATAAAATGGTCAGAACCCTTAAGCATAAAACATATTCTATCAAACATTTGTAGAGTGGTGATTTTTACAATCGTGGATATATAATTTCATGCTCTGATTTTCTTCAATGGCCTTCACCTCTATATTTCAGAGCTCTGCTGGTACCATCCCACGAGGTATACCCTCTCATTGTTGGGACAGGCAGTCTATTATTCCCTTTTTCACATTAAAAATAGGGGTAGGAAGGTTATCTGGGCATAACTGCTTCTTTGTTTAATTGCATTTTCTTGGATTCTTATATTCCTGCATGTGGACTCATCGTATGGAAGTGTGAAATTTGTTAAAAAATCTTATATACATATTATGACTAACTAGTGTTAGTCAGCATTTTGTTCCTGTGACCAAAAGGGGCGGGGCGAGGGCGGGGGGTGGGGGAGAATCCTGATAACAACATAGAGGGGAAAACTGTTATTTTGACTCATGGTGTCAGAGGATTTAGGCCAAGGTCAGCTGGCTCCTAGTTAGAAACATCATGGTGGAAGGACCTGGTAGAAGAAAGCTTCACCTTCATTCAAACCCTGAAGTTCTTTGAGAGATGGTGTCTGTACTCTGCATATTTTACTGAAAAGATGAGGTCATGTAGGATTAAGATCAAGAGCAAAACCTTGAGTCTTAGATTCACTAGGATTTGTATTCTCACCACATGTGCTATATTGCCTTGGTGCATGAGTTTACATACTTGTGTAATGGGAAAGTGATACTAGATTTGACTTAGAACAGAGTAAGGAATAAAATCAACAATGCAGGCCAACTACCTGGGTCAGTGAAAGGTTCCTGGGAGGTAGTGAAAACCACAGCAATGGTAGGAGCTGTGTGCACAGGAGTGTTCTTCATGAGCCAGAGACCCTTATCCCTCACTCATAGTCTAATGTATCCTGGATGCAGGTCCCGAGAAATATGAGGCCTCCCGGGTGTAATGGCTTGGGAAGCTGAGGCAGGAGGACCCCACGCTAGTCTCAGCAACTAAGTGAGGCACTTAGCAACTCAGTGACACCCTGTCTCTAATAAAATATTTTTTAAAAAAGGCTGGAGATGTGGCTTTGTAGTTAAGTACTCCTGTGTTCAATCCCAGGCACCAAATAAATAAATAAATAACTTGAAAAATGCTTTGAATACTTGGATTAATGAATATATAATAAGAGTGGTAACAAATAATTATGTTGCAAATGAATTGATTATTTTCATGGGGAATATTATTGAATTATTAAGATAATTAAAAAGTTGGGCAAATAGTAATCTCATGTTGAATTATGTAACTTATGTGAATTATCTTTCTCAGATTGATGAAAACAGGGTAGATGTCGTTCAGGGAAACAGAGAGTGGGTGTGGTGGATAGTAGAGGATGATTGGGACTAAAGCAAGGAAGTGAGATGACTCTGGGCTTGGCAAGATGAACCTTGGTAAAATTCCCCCCCCCACCCTGTCCCTGGAAATACACTTCAGATTCAGGGTCCTCCACTCCCTCTATCTTGAGTGTGTTTTGTGGACCCTGGTGTGCACATCTGGCTATTAGCACAAATACATTTGGCATCTTGCACCTGCCAAGGGACAGCCTGGGGAGCCTCTTGAGGGATAACAGGAGAGTAGGAACACAGGGATCATGATGTTCACCTTGGAAAGTGGCCCTGGATGGGTGGTACGTGGCTGTGTGCCTTCTCAATCACACCGGTGGGACAGATTAATTTATGTGGGAGTGCAAATTAATATGAAACCAATGAGGTTGTTTTGAGATTAATGCATTTCAAAATGAGCTGAAGATCATTCTGAGTTGAATTCTGAGGCAGAAAGATCTTCAGTGGTAGATAGATTCCTATCATCCCTTGTAGCAAAGATAATTGTTCATTTGACTTTGGTCGTAAATATCCTTAAGCGAGGTAGTGAAGTGCTACTTTTTTTTTTTTTTTTGAAATGATGTGAGATCCATCTTCTGATTGTTTGTGTTTATCATGTCAACTCAAGTTATTTTAATTCACCAGTGTAGGCTACCTGGGTGGCATTTTAAATTGTACTGAGAAACTCCGCATCTCAAGAGGAAGAAGAAAGAATGCTTTTAACTCCTATCATCTTCTCATCTGTATCTGTGTTTTATGTTGGGAAGTCTATATATTAGTCCATGTTTTTATAAATGACCACCAAAGTAATGGAGAAAACTGAGGGAAATATCTAATGTGGCCTGAAGAAAACACAGTTGCCTTTTCAAATTTGTTGTTGCTACATTTGGAAGATAATGTAATGTCAGAAATAATATCAAGTAGATCTTCATACCTTCATTACTCTGGGCCTGAGAGAGAAAGTCTTCATGTTTGGAAGTGGTCCTGCTCCAATCATGCCTGCATGTTCCTCCTGAAACTGGGGATGAGTAGAGGTCTCACAAGCACTTTAGCCTGCCAGGAACAAAGAGCCAGTGGAGTGGTTTGATCGATTTCTCTTGGTGTCCTGCAATTTGCTTCTCTTTTGGATCTCAGAGAGAGGAACAACCTATACCGTATCGATCCTTATAGAAATTCCAAGTTTAATACTAAGTACAGTATTAAGTGATGATTCTTTATGTGACCTGTCTCAGTAAACATGGTTCAGAGGTTCCTGCTCAAAGAATTGTCTGTTCTTTACCAAATATTTTTTTTCCTCTTGGTTTTCTGAGATGAGTGTTTTGGAAAGAGTTACTGAAAAAAAAAATGATGCTAATAAATAAAAACAAACTCGCCTAATTGAAATGCTCGAAAGGTCTCTATTTCCCCTTAAAAAGTAGTCCTGCAGTTGAACACCAAGGTTGCAAAGAGAATATAAACTGATTACAGCATGCTTCTTCCTCTGTCCAGTATTTTCTGAAAATGGTTATTTTATATTGAGACTTTGTCTGTATTAGCAGTTTTATCTGCAAGGAAAGGACTTCTAATTTGCTAATTAGAGCACTTTAAAAAAAAAAAAGCAGGATCCAACTGTTTTGGAAATCACTAAGCATTTTTTTGGGGGACCAGAGCTCTTGAACTAAAGAATTCCAGCTAGGTTCATCAATGTGGTGGACAGGAATTGACATATGCTTGCACCTCTCAATGTTCAGTTCTAGGATCTGGAAGGAAAAAAAAGTATATTCTGCCTCCTGCTTAGTTACAAACTTAGATCTTCCCTATTAATCCTATTTTTTAGATCCATCTTGCCAAACATGTTTCTTCCTTGTATTGTCTCAAACAATTATTCCTTTCTGATATTTACCTCTCTTTTCTTTCCTTTTTCTTCTCTGTTTTAAACATAGAGAGAGATCACCATGAAACTGTCAATTCATGGTGTCAAAAAACTGTCGTCAGGGACAATTTTTTTCTCCGTGATATTAGTGATACTTAAATAAAAGATTGAAGGATTGCAGAACCACATTATAGAGTCACATTTGAAGGCCACATTTTTTTCTCATCAATTCTAGTCAGCGTGTTTTGACTGCAATTACTGACCATAATCCCTCATAACAATCTTCATATAATCGGGTTGGTATTGTTTCTTAAGGATTTTATTCCCTTAAATTGGACAGAACCTGTTAGTATACAAAAGTCTATGATATTAGTTAATTTTCATTAAGGTAATATTTCCATCAATTTTTCCTTTCATCTTAATCTCTCCGTGTTTGTGGCATGAGTCTTCTCAAAGGTGGTGTGATAATTAGGGAGTATGTGTCTTTCTCTGGCTGGTTGTCTTCAGACAACAAAAACAGTTACTAACTCATTTGTTTCTTTTGTTCCCCGCCTACAGACACATAGTTTTATTGAAAATACTACAGTGTTTTCTCAAGTACTTGGGTAATTAATTATCAGCATCTTCTTATTTTCAAAGGTGCCAATAGGTGACTCTATCCAGTCTTTGATGTTGCTGAGTAATAGGCTCAGGTTTCAAACCTAATAAAGATTCAGAGTTGAAATTGACCTCTAGATTTAACTAACACCAGAACAGCCCAGAAGGACTTACTCATTTAAATGGGACTGTAGTAGGAATGTTAAGAGGACATCTGGAGCCCTCTGAGTTTGAATCTTGCCTCTACACTTTATTTATTTTTTTTAACATTTTTTTTTAGGTGTTTTTTGGTGGACACAACATATTTATTTTTTTATGTGGTGCCGAGGATCGAACCCAGTGCTCTGCCCATGCCAGGCAAGCGCGCTACCACTTGAGCCACATCCCCAGCCCCTCTACACTTTCTTATGGTCTGATGTAAATACTAAAGAGCTTGATCTTTCTAGGCTATGGTTTCTCCATTCATAAAAATTGGAGATAATTTTTTGGCGGGAGCAAGTAAGATCATCGGTGGACCTAGACTATTATCACTGGCCTATATATATTACCTGTTAATAAAGAATGGTTTTGGAGGGGTGGGGACATGACACCTGTTTACTGGGGCAGAAATGTTGGACAGTTTATTCAACCCTCATACCCTCACATGCCCCATCTAAAATGCAAGGGTAATAGTGGAATTTCTGGCCTATAGTTGATTTGAGAATTATGTGAGATGACTCTTTTACTTTGCACAAATGTCTGCTAACAGCTAGCACTCCATGTCAGCTCATGGATATTTTCAAGGATATTTTCATTATTCTTAAGGCACATTTTCCTTTACCTTAACTGTTGGTGATGCTGATATGAGGCCTGAGGAATGTGGACTTTGTTTGTAATGAAGTTCCCAGGTCCCAAACACCAAGCAACAGGCTTTGGTTCAGTGTTTAGAACCCCTGTCTTCCTTATCCCCAGCTATGTTCAGTGTCTTGCCATATAAATCCTAAACAGAAAGTGTGTTTCACTTACAAATAAAATTTCAACTGGTGCATGCCTGTAATCTCAGCAGCTCAGGAGGCTGAGGCAGGAGGATCGTGAGTTCAAAGCCAGCCTCAGCAAAAGCCAGGTGCTGAGCAACTCACTGAGACCCTATCTCTAAATAAAATACAAAAAAAGGGGCTAGAGTTGTGGCTGAGTGGTCAAGTGCTCCTGAGTTCAATCCCCAGTACACACACACACACACACACACACACACACATTCCAGGATTTTTCTCTATATGATACTTAGCAGAAACGTGTTTAACTTTTTTCTTTATCAGTCTTCTGTAAGTCTTGTAATTGAATTGTTTTTTTCTACAATGATCTGTTTGGCCCTCCTGTATTGGATGCCCACTCCGCCACCTGTTGGTCTACCAAAGCAAGGAGATTGAAGTGTCTAGTCCTTGGAGAACAGTGTTCTGATATTTCACTCGGGAAGTCTCTGTTACCCGCTGCTTTGGAACCCTGCAGTGTGTTGAAAACACGACTTGATTTTCCAAGTTCAGCCGACATGGGTGGCTGGATTTCAACAAGAACCTTGACAGATTCTCTCTTGATATTCTTAGCATTGAGAGGGAGATGGGAGGATTCATAACAGATTGAAAAATCCTTCCCAGGGAATTCTGGAAAAAGCACCACTCTCATGATGAAGAGTTCTATCTTTGACCCTGGCCTTTTGAAATTTTGTTTTTAATCAAACAACTTGACAAAGGAGCTGGATTTATTAAATTTTCGAATGGCATGTTGCCGGGAGGGACGGGTCACAAATTGAAAGACAAAATCAGGATCTTCCCAGTTCCTGAAGGATGAGAATGATGACTATAAATGAAATGTAGTGGAGGAGGGCAGCAACAGGCAGTGCAGCAGACTGTGCTGCTGTGGGTTCAGATCACAGCCTCAGCCCTTGCTCAGCCCATGAGGGAGGCTGGAGTGCACGTTTCTAGTAGTCTGTGAATAGGGAATTTGTCAGGTCTTCAGGTGGGAGTAAAGTACAAAGCAAAAGTGAGCACCCTGTTGACCTCTCATAATTGTGGATTCCTTTGTCTCATATTTAGGTTAAAATATGATCCCACTTGACAGTCACATAAAATGCCCATGGTGCCTTTATGTCCCCACATCATTCCACAAGTTATTATTCCTCAATCCTGTGTTTTAATTTTTGCCTTGTCAGATACAGCTTTCCTAATCCCTGCCCCGTCTACTGGCCCAGCACATGAAACTTTGGTATCACAGGTAGATTGTATATCTGATGATGTACTCCAGATTTATGTGCTTTAAAGGTAAAAATGGTGAGCTCTTTTAACTTCCCAAGTGCAAACTTCAACTCCATTAGAGACAATGCTACCCTAGGAGAGTGCATGCTGGGATGAAAGCAGAGTTTCAGATTCTACCCAGAGTGCTCAGGGGTCAAGGTCTGGTGAGTGTATTTTCCCACATTTTCAAACACTTTTTTTTTTTTTTTGGTTAATTGGGGAAATAACATATGTATCCTCAAAATGAATTGAATATTCACAGTGTCACCCCACATCATGCTATTCTCATTTGAATCTCTTTTCAGAGGTGATCATTATCAAACATGCAACAGGCTTCATCTTAATCTTGTTTTATTTTCTGTTGTGATTTGTATTTATTTATTTTTTCTTTACATGTTATCATGTAATTCTGTAATCATAACTCAGGATTTTTTTTTTCTTCTTGAGAATGGTGTCCGATACTCCTATTTCCATTTTAACTTTCTGTGTACTGTTTAAAATTAAACAGTACGAAAAATGTTTATATAGTTCAGTATTCAAAGAGTATAAAAGAATAAGCAGTGAAAAATTGCCCCCCCCCCCAGTTCTTCTTCATTTGTGGTACAGTTTTTTAAATATGCTTGCAAAGTATTTGATACATCTATAAGTAAATACTTATAGTCATTTATTCTCCTATTTTTTCATCTTTTTCCATTTCATCATGCTAGGCAGTGAAACCTGGAGGTTTGCACTTACCTAGCAAGTTCTATCACTGATGTCATCTGTTTTTCCTTTTTTCTCATTTTAAAAACAAGCAACAGAGTATTATAATACATGTTGGGTTTTTAACTTAAAAATATAACTTTTCCATTTTTAGCTTAAACAATTATCTCCTTTCCTCCCTCAAGTTTAGATTATTTCGTTGAATTGATTTGCCATAGTTTAGTTCACCAGCCCTTCAGTGACGTGTATTTATCATTTTCCAGTCACAAAAACTGATCTTGCTACCATTATTAACTTTAAACTTATACAAATGCAAACATTTCTATAGAATTAACACCTACTGGGTCTTAAGTAGTTTATATTTGTAATTTTCATAGCTAGTACCAATTTTCTTTCTGTGAGGGTTGTATTAATATCTGGGTAGTGATAAATGAATGTAGTTATTTCAACACATCATTGCTAACTATGTGGAATCAAAAGTCTTGATGTTTGCAAATTTAGTATGCAAATTTTTTCCTATTAATTGTAGTATATGTTTCTCATTATTCCTCAGAACCAATTTCACCCTATGAAGAGATAATTTGCATTTCCTTTTTAAAAATTTTCCTTTTTTTAAATTATGGGTTCATATCCTTTGCCTACCTTCCTATGAGGTTTTGGATTGATTGATTTCTGTAACCTCTTATTACAGTAAAGAGGCTTTTATTCAATAATGTGATATTTCCTTTGGTTACAAATATATTTTGAGTGTCCTTCATTTTTTTAATGTGTCTTACAATAGTTTTTGCAATGCAGAAATTTAAATATTATTTAATGTGTTTCATTTTACTAGTTGTCTAACTTTAGGGTTTAGGTAACATGTAGAAATGCTTTTCCTTCTCCATATTTTCCTACAGTTTCTTCTTGCATTTTTATTTATTTATTTTAAATATTTAAATGTGGATTCATTTGGAATTTTTCCCACAGTAAGCTTATCTACTTTGGGACGATTTATATAATGTTATGTACTGAATACAATCAGTTTAGCAAATCCCTTGTGGTGAATATTTACATATGTTCTATTTCTGCTAGAGAAGCAACATTTTATGGTATTCTAAAGCCAGGGAAAGGAAGCATTTCTTATAAGAGTCAGAGGCTATATATTTTCGTGTGGTATCTCTTTCATGACTACCCAGCTCTGCTATGACAATTTGCAGCCACACACAATATGTGAATGAATAGAATGGTTGTATTCCAGAAGAACTTTATTTACAAAAAACATGTGTTAGACCAGATTTTTGCCAATAAGCCATAGATCACAATCCCATTTTCTAGAGCAGATGAGACTTCCTGATCTGTCACTTACTACAGAGGGCAAGTTTCTTAGCTTCTGGAAGCCTCCATTTTCCCATCTGTAAAATGAGAAAAATGTAAAATATAGTGAACATTCCCAGTGAATATTCTGTCCACTGATGAAGCATGGTTGATGTCATCCTATTGCTATCTACTTTTAACTATCAGTCTCTTGATCAGTTAATACCAGGACTATTACTAAGGTTGCCAAAACTCGGTCATCAAAGTCAGTTATATTCTAGAGCAACATTTTTAATTCCTCATTTTCTCCTTTGGCCCCAGACTCTTAATTATCTTTATTTAAAATTTTGATATTTTGCTTATAATGGATGTTTTTCACATGTATTTTACAGTTTAAAATATAGTATATAATGTTGATAAGTAGGATTATGGTAGGTGCTCTACTCCTATCCCAGTTGAGCAGATATGTATTGAAAGTGAACATGTCTGTGACCTCAGGGACCTTCTTTGCTACTGGTCCTTATACCAGGAAATGGAGTCAGATGGTGAAGTAAACAGAGAGGGTGGGATGCGATTTTAGTGGTAGCTGGGTTTTATCCCTACAACTTTGACTAATTTTCTCTAATTTTCTTTCTGTATCCCAGTTGTTGGAAGTTGCTTATACTATGAATTTATCAAAATAGAGAAAAGAACAATTTAACATCTAGTCCTCACCTGTGAGAGTGACACAGGGACTCCCTCATGTTGTTCTGGCTTCACCTGGTAAATGGGGCACTTAGTTTCCTGTCATTGCCCCGATGGTGTTTAATAGTTAAATGTATTTTGGAACATACTTTGCTTTTTTTTTTCTAGTTGTCACAGCAAAGGTGTCAATCATCCTGTGCGTACCCTCAGCAGTGGTGTGGTCCATATTTTTAATTTTCATTTCTGATGGGTTTGTATAAGACTTTCTTTTCTCCCAAACTCCCAAATGATGTCTCTGGGAATCCTCCCCCACACCCCTGTCTTATTGTGAAGGAATTTCTGATGACCTAGAGTGACTTAGAATAAACAAAGTATTGTGGCATAAGATATTGATAGTAGAGAAGCCGTGTGAAAAAGTCCTTTCTGAGAAAGACAAGAATCCCAGCCATGTTTAATCCAGACTCAACTACCAGGTTTCATTTTGCACTTTGGGCTGCAGTTCTGACCTTGCAGAATAATTCATGGTCACCTTAACGGGTCTTCCCCACATAATAACCTGAGCTGTGGCTGGTCTCTAAGGTGAAGAACTTCAGTGAGATACAACTCTTCCCATTTAGTCTCTCATGGGTTCTTATCCCATGATCCCAGTATTACCTGAGTAAAAATTTATGGCAAGGGACCCAAGAGCCTATTTCCTATCCTTTTGTCTAATTGAGAACTTTAAATCCTTACCCTAGTTTATTCTTCTCTTATGGGGAAAGAGGATAGAAAGAAAGAGGAAGCAGGAGATGTTATCTGTGTATATTCCATTCAGCACACATTCTTGATTTTTATCTTTATAATTTGACATTTTCGTCTTAGTGATGAATGAAGAAAGCATTGAATAACTTAACTGTTGGTCTCTTAAACCAACATTCTGTTTACACCCTATGTTGTTAGTCACAAATACAGAGAGCTTACTCCAGTGGGTTTGAATGCAAAGACACTTGAAATAGAAAACTATGGAGATCACATTTAAATTTGAAGTATGGTTTCATTGAGTCCTTGCCTCCATTTCTTTTACCTTCCTTATGTTTCTGACTTTGCACTTGACAGCTGATTTAAGCTGATTCTCTTCTGTTTTCAGGTGAGTTCCTGCCTATTGCAGTCAGGTTTTTTGTTTTGTTTTTGTTTTTTTCTATGCTGTGACCAGAAGACCTGACAAGAACAATTTTGGAGGAGGAAAAAGTTTATTTAGTTCTCATAGTTTCAATGGTCTCGGTCCATAGATGGCCAGCTCCATTGCTCTGGGCCCTAGGTGAGGCAGAATATCATAGCAGAAGGAATGCACCTCAGGACATGCCACTGGGAAGCAGAGAAGGAGGGGTATCAATCTGCAGATCTGCTCACCAGAGACAAAATATATACCCCAAAGGCACACCCCCAGTGACCTGTCTCCTCTAGCCACACCCTGCTTTCCTACAGTTACACCCAGTTACTCCACCAGTGGATGAATTCACTGATTGTGTTGAGACTCTCCTAACCCAATCACTTTGCCTTCTAATTTTTCTTGCATTGATTTCACTGCCCATTCTTCTTTATGTACCTCCTGGAAAGTAATTTCTTCCCACAGACTCTGAAAGTTCTCACTGCCTTGTGAATAATACCAGCCCAAGGTAGTTTCTCTAAGCAGGGAAATCCCAATGGATACCATACACTGTATGGACATGATATTATGCCCCCATAGGGTTAGGCCCACGCTAATGCACTTTCCTGGCTCAGTCTCCCATCAAGAAGGATGATATTCTGCTAATTGCCAAATGCTATAGTGGAGATGGGTCAGGGTCATGTCTTTCAGACATAAAGGTTTAGAAGTGGTTATCCTAGAGGAAAATATAGAGAAACCTGTTCATTGAGCATTTACTGTGCCAAGCACTATTGCCTAAGCTTTTGATATAATTATTTAATACTCATCATATCTTTGCAGTTAACTTTTAAGAAAGAAAGAGGAAGCAGTGGCAGGGTTTGGAGATTCACTGGAGACTATCCACAAATATCTTACATGCCTGATTGATTCTTCCGGTGTTACTGGAAATGCTTTTATAAAATTGGGAACTCTCAGGAGTTTTGGAGATGAGGTGATGTAACCTTGTAATTTACATATAAAGAAACTGAATCATTATTGAACTTGACTCCTTCCATTGTCAACTGCACTCTCCAGAATTGAAAACTGAGGGGAAAGAGCAATTGTGTGACATGCTGTCCCCACCTGTCCCTTGGTAGCCACGACAGGCATTGCTAGTGTATTGTGGCCCTCATGGTGAAAGAATCCTACAATCTGGGAGACATTGAGAGCCAAGGAGTTAGTCAAAACTCACTTGCCACTGTTGAAGATGAACTCTAGTTGCTAGCATCTTTGACTGTTGCTCTGTTCTCTATGCTCTATGACTTTGTATGTGGGTAATTGTTATTGTTATGGCTTGTATAGATAATTAGAATTTTTTAAAAATTAGTTCTGTTGTCAGATACAAGGCAAGGATTCCTGAAGATGTACCTCCCTTGAAAGTTGAAAGCTTTAGATCTGGAATTTGCTTAGCTCCATTTTATACAAAAATATAATATGTTTGGCATTGGGACAATAAAACATGTGATGACCCTGTTAGTAACTTAGAGGCTTATTTTAACCAATTTCATGTTGCAACTGGAAGATGTAACAGTAAAGGCGCCCCAACTTGAAACCATAGTAGTTAAATTTTGAGTGAATAAATGATCTGAATTAATGGTAGGATTTTTTTTAAAAAAATTATTATTTATTTATTTATTTATTTATTTATTTTTTTGGTTCTAGGGATTGAGCCCAGGCCCTTGTGCATGCGAGGCAAACACTCTACCAACTGACCTATATTCCCAGTGCTTGGTAGGAACTTTCATTAAATATTTGGATGCAGGGTGGATGCAATTTGAAGTTGCATCTATTTTTCTGAGATGGATCTGATAGTGCATGCTTTCAGACTATGACTTGGAAAAACCGAGAGTCTTTGGGTGTATGAATTGCAGGCATGTTCATGGTGCAAGTTTTACTACTCTCATCTACCCAGGTAATCAACTCATGGAGCCTCCAAATAGGCTCCTGGTGGCTTCAACCTTTCAACTGACCCATCTTTAAGATATCCTCATTTTTTAAAATAGCAAAATAGAATCCAGAAAGCCTTATGATTAGAACCTGGGACACCCCCTGCCTCCTGCCACCCCCACCTCATTCCCTGCCCTGATTTTAAGGACTGTGTAACTAGGAAAGTCATACAGTATGGTGAAAAGAGCACTAGGCAAAGAAGATAGCAACTTGGATCCAAGTTCAAGGGTGACACTTAGCTGTGATTCACAGGCTATATCTAGATGACTCACCTATCCTAATTTCCATGAAAACTAGATCTGTTAGCAGTGCCTAATATTAGGGTTAGTATATGTGGTGTCTCCCCAAAGCTCCTGGGTTAATGCAGAATTATTCATGTGAAATGATTAGAGTCTGAAAGCTGTAACCTAATCCGTCCATCCTAGTTTGAATGGACTGACTGGGGGGTAACTATAGGCAGATGGATTGTGGCTGGAGGAGGTGGGTCTCCCCCTGCTTCTTGGATGCCATGAAGTGTTCCTTTGCTATGCCCCTCCACATGATGTTCTGCCTTATCTTTGTCCCAGAGCAATGGAGTCAGATGTCCATGGACTGAACCTCTGCAACCCTGAACCAAAATAAACTTTCCCCTTCTCTTGGTTCTTGTCATATATTTTGGTCACAGCCCCCAAAAGCTGACACACACCTGTCGAAGGTGAAGAGGAGCAGTTGGTGACAGCCAGGTCCTGCATTTGCTTTTTCCATTTCTATTTTAACTCTATAGAGAGAGTGGAGTCGAATATGGAAGTTGTCAAATTTGATGGTCCTATATAAAATTTTACCTGAAATTAATTTTAACATCCAGCCCTCAAATAGGTACCATGGGAAATTAGACAGATAATGGTGGTAAAAAATGAAGAAAGGAGCTCTCCTTTCTGGTGCTATTGTCTGCTGGTATTTCTGGTATTATGGGTAGTTATCAGTAGTTTCCTCAAAGCGCACCATTGATGTGGAATGGGAGAATGAAGTTTTCATCCTTGTAATTTCAGAACCTTAAATTTTGGAAAATGTGATTTGTTATCTGGGGTCACTGTAGATTTTTTTAATTGATTCAACAGTTAACAATATTCCTATAAACAAAGTTGAACAACTTCATGATCATATGCTAATAGAGTAAAAAACAGTGGAGAGTAACAGGAACGTGTTTTAGTGCTTTTCCCATTTTTCATTTGTATAACAATAAATGCATAAAGGAAATTAACCTACCAGTACTATAATATGCAAAGGAATTGTAAGCTAAATCCCATAAAGGAGTTTAATTAAAAAATGGAATTGTTTAAAGATGTATACTAGATTGGGAGAAAAAGCATTACTTATAATGCTAGGTAAAAAATGAATGCACATATTTTTTGGATTGTTGATGTTGGTTAAAAGTAGATTCCAGGATGCAGAGTAATAAGCCTAGATCCAGGTACTATTTTTAATAAAAGTTCCCTGAGGGGGGCATTGATAAGCATATTTGACTAGAAACAGCACATAACATGTATGTTAGTTTTGTTTTTAATTAGATTTGGACAGAATTCATTATTTTTAATAGCTTTTCATTAGTGAATAGAAACCATTATTTGGATGTATTATGGTAAAATAAATTCAAGATGCATGCTTTTTTTCAGCAAAATACCTCTTATGTATTTAAAGAAAGTATTGTTTGGGATACAAATCATAGGTGGGTATTTGAAATTCCTTGGTCTTAGACAAAGATATGATTAATAAGCTCAAAAAATACTTTTTCTTAAATTTTACAAAACTCTTGTTGCTGACTTTTTAAAAAAATTTTTTTTTGTACCTGGGATTGAACTCAAGGGCACTCAACCACTGAGCCATGCCCCGAGCCTTATTTTGTATTTTATTTAGAAACAGGGCCTAATTGACTTGCTTAACACTTTGTTTTGCTGAGGCTGTTTAACTGGAGATCCTCCTGCCTCAGCTGCCCAAGCCGCTGGGATTATAGGTGTGTATCCAGCTTCTGTTTTTTTCTGGACTTTTAGGAATGCTTCAGGGTATGGGTAGAGGTGGAGGTGGAACATAATTTAGATGCTTCTCTCATACATGGCAACCAAATTCCTTGGGCTGAATCTGCCTAAGGAAAAAATAAAACATTGAGTATCAAATTGACTCTCAAACTTGAGCCCAGATTTATAGTATTTGCTATTATTTCTGCATGGAGAATTGTGTCTGCCTTAAAGAGGCCAGTTGGAATTAATCTTCAATTGCATGATTTATGCTCCATACTATAGAAATATGTATTTCTGATACTAGTCAACTAAATTGTAGCTTCTCAAAATGAGAAAAACCACAGTGACTTGTTAATGGCACACCAAGGAGGAAAAGTGGGTTATTTTAAGGCACAAATGAGCCATAAATTAAGCTCATAATGTTGTTTTCTTAACTACAATTTTTAAAAGTTAATTTCTCCAACTTTATATATTATACAATTTTATATAACCTTAAATAATGAAATATCACCTACCAGCTCAGTGGATTTTTTTCTCTAGCTCAGTGGGTTTTTAAATTTTTTAAAATTTTTTTCCTCCCTTCCATCTTTCTCTGTGCAAATTCCTTTCTTGCAGGAAAGATGCTGTGATATCATCTCTCATTTATCCCCCACCTGTTATGCCCTCGACACAGTTGCAAATTCATACTAGCAAATGCAATCAAATAGGCATATTAAATTTTAAGTCATTTAAAAAAACGTACTTGGCCTCTGTTCAATTTTTTTCTTTTATTTATTTATTTTGGCAAGGGGTGGAGTGGGGTACCTGGGATTGATCTCAGGGATACTTGACCACTGAGCCCCATCCCCAGCCCTATTTTGTATTTTCTTTAGAGACAGGGTCTCACTAAGTTGTTTAGGGACTCGATGTTGCTGAGGCTGGCTTTGAACTCACCATCCTCCTGCCTCAGCCTCCCGAGCCACTGGGATTACAGGGGTGCACCACTGCACCAGTCTCTGTGCAATTTCTTTTTTTTTTCTAATATAATTTTTTAGTTCTAGATGGACACAATACCTTTGTTTTTATGTGGTGCTGAGGATCGAACTCAGTACTTCACATATGTTAAGGAAACGCTCTACCATTGAGCTACAAGCCTAGTACCTGTGGACGATTTCAAAAGTAGTTTTTCATTTTGTTTGCAGAATAGCCACTAAAAATAACCTTTGGACCAAGATCGACTGGGAAATCAACACTGGTGTTTTATTAACTGAATTTCAAACTTCATTCAGAGCTCATGAGTTTTTCCATTAATTCCCACTTTTTGTTTGACCCTTCAATCTTGAACAACACATTGTATTTATGATTACAACTCCTTGTTCTTCTCTGGTCTGGGACAGGGATTTACTCTTTCCATGTTTCCCATGATCTTGATGTTTTTGAGGAGGGATGGTGAATTGTTTTGTGCATTGTTCCTCACTTTCGGTTTATCATGTGTATTCCTTGTGATTGAGGGGGGTCTATGGACTTTTGGAAAGAGTACCACCCAGGTTAGCATATCCCATCAGGTTGGCCACACTAGCATCATGATCTCCTCAGTGATGTCTTCCTTTGCCTTTAGTTGAGCTGACATTAATTAGTCAGGCTGCTTCATTTGAATGAAGTTACTGTATTTATCTTTTCCTGCTTAAATCTTTGCAAGCAAGTCACTAACTAGCTGAAGCTGGGATTCAGCTCCATTTCCCAGTGGAATCAAGTGGCCTCTCCCCAAGTGGAAAATCCTTGAATTAAATGACCTGAGCTTTGTAAACCTGGGTGCATTGGAAGTAATATCATTCAAATGTCCCTTTTCTGCTTGTTCCCACTATGGGAGGTGAGGCACCTCCTCTTTCTTTGTATACCCCAAAATACCTGCATCCACCTCGGGAGCCCTTGGTTGGACTGCATGTCCATTTCTTCTATGGAATACAGCCTGCGGTATATTTTGTAACCAGGCAATAAAGAGCAATCACTTGGTGACATTTTGTTGAGTGATACTGCATATGAACTTGACTTACATGATTATCTTGTGTAATCTGCACACACAAGCACCCTCTGTACAGATAAGGGGCCTAAGCCACAGACGGCTTAAATTGACCAAGGGAACCTAAGGAATCTGGGGCATCCCTGTTCTCTAAACCCATTTCTCAGGACCATGCCTGGTACTATGCAACCATCCAATCAGTGTTTGAATGGAAACACTGATGGATTGGTTAATAAGACTAAATTTCCTCCTCAGTTGACCTTCTTTGATGAGAGAAGTCTTTGAAAGAATACATGAAATAAGAGAAGTTGAAACATGACTATGTTCTACAAAAATGTTGCAAACTAAATAAAAAAGAAAATAATAAGTCACCCTTGTGCAAATTATTAAATTTGCACATAGTTTTGGATACGTATATCCCATCTCCTCAGATAATGTTCTGACTCCCTGTAATAGTAAAAAAAAAGTTGCATTTTCTTCAGTGACGTATCCTCAGAGAGATGGGTAAAATTAACAACAAATCATGCACAAAGAGGTTTTTGTAGTACAATTAGAAGACAGAGCTCGGCCACTCTTTGATCTCCTCCTGTAATTATCATTCATGTATGTAAATTGTTTTAGGGCCTTACTATGTGGAAAACCCTGTGTCAGGCATTGAGACCAAATTGAACAAAATATTAAAGGAACCGCTTCTCACAGAATTTCCCTCTAGTGGGCAAGACATATATTTCGTACATATATTTATTAGTGTATAATAAACACTAAATTGCAACGATGATATAACTAGGCTCACAGGAAACCCACACGTCTATGCCAGGATGACATACTACCCCTCTGTTCTCTGTGTCCCCGAGAAAAAGACATTTACCCTGATATCAAAGGAATATTTCTCATCATTTGTTGAATATGAAGCCTTGTTAGATTACCCATGTATTGAATGGTTGGCAGAATGTCTATATCCAGATCTCATTCCTGCAAGGTTTATTTTTTGATTTTTTTTGATTTTTTGATTTTTGGGTACTGAGGATTGAACCCAGGGGCACTTAACCACTGAGCCACATCCCTCGCCGTTTTTATTTTATATTTTAAAACAGGACCTCATTAAGTTGCTTAGGGTCTTACTAACTTGCTGAAGCCGGCCTCAAACTTTTGTTCCTCAGCCTCCTGAGTCTCTGGGATTACAGGAGTGTGCTACTGCACTGGCTCATTCTTGCAAGATTTGTAACAAGTGGACGGGAAATGGCTTTCAGCATTGCTAAACTGCCTCGTGGGTCCTACCTCTGCCCTCCCCTTTTCCTCTCTGAGAATGTAGGCTTGTCTATCAGGTAGTGAAGTCAGAGTTGGTTAGCTGTTCAGAATGAGATGAGCTTCCAATATGCAAATATCCTGCATTCTAAGAAAGCTAGTAAGAGGAAACTAAAGTGAAAATGACTTCTTCTATTTTAGATGGATAACATCATACCTAAGGAAGGAAGGAAGGCTTCTTGCTGGGGTTTTTTGTTTTGTTTTTTTTGTTTTTTTTGGTTCCCCCATCCCTACTCATAGGTTTCAGCTAACCACAGTCTTTATTTAGTGTCATGTTTTTTACTTAGAAACATTTATTCAAAGTTCTCAAAAACAAAGCATTCAATAGTAGGAGTCTCTGCGCAAGTGCAAATGATTAATGATGTAATTCTCAGCCCTTTATAAAGTGTCTTAACACCAGAGAGATTTATACAGTGTGCAATGGTGGTAGTGCTTGGATGTGAGAATAGGTAATCAATATCTGCAAGCTTGGAGAAACGGCTTCTATTTCCTCCACTAATGACATAGGGGTTTTTGCAAGGCACGGGTGTCTGGAGCATGACGCACTCCAAAGAAGAATTAATTTAAAATCTGAAGTGGAAGATCAGTTTCAATTAAATTGCACTTGAATGTCTATTGGTGCAAGTGTGAAAGCAAGCATGGCGTCAGCTTAAACCTTCAGATTGTTACTACTGAATAAATGAACCCCGTGAGTCCAAGCCCTGATTATACTTTTATAGAGCGCTAAATTATATCTCACTCATATCTGGAAGGTTATGAGAAATGGCATTAATGGAAGTCCTTTCTGATACTGCAGATTATTGTTGTTGTTGGCGGTAGGATCATTATCAGGTATCTGTGTTTTTGTAAAGGATGACTTGCATTTATTGTTTCTTTGGAGTCATATGTGTTTGGGTGTATTTTACCATCTTCTGTTCCTTTTTTCTTCATTGAGTGTGATTTTATTATAGTAGTAAATTCCTGTAAGGCATTATTTATTTATTCTTTTTAGTTGTACATGCCAGTAGAGTCAATGTTAGCATATTTATACAAACAGGGAGTATATATTATTCTCACTAGTATTCCACTCTTGGGGTTGCATATGATGTGGACTTTTACTGGGTGTATTCATATATGAACATAGAAAGTTATATCAGATTCATTCTACTGTCTTTCCTATTTCCCTTTCCCTTTCCCTTCCCTTCATTCCCACTTGTCTTAATCCAATGAACTTTTATCCCTCCCCCCTTATCATGTGTTAGCATTCACATATCAGAAAGAACATTTGACCTTTGGTTTTGGGGGATTGGCTTATTTCATTTTGCATGATAGCTTTCAAATGCATCCGTTTACAGGCAAAATCAGAATTTCATTTTTCTTGATGGCCGAGTAATAGTGTGTATATATACACCACACATTATACACACATACAATATTAACAAATGAGTTCCCATGTTTTAGACATACAGGCCCAGTTATAGCTAACTAAAATTTGTATTTCTGTCACCTTGTTTGATTGGTTTTCGTTTGTTTAGTCTTTGGACATGTGGAAGAAAATTTAAACTTGTCCCTGTAATCTGAGGCCATCTTCACATTCTCTCACCCCACCTTTTTCTTAAACTATACAGATGCATGGGGCTGGAAATGTAGTTCAGTGGTAGAGTACTTGTGTAGCATGGGTAAGACCCTGAGCTCAATCCTCAGTACCTCAAAACAACAAAAAGAAGACAGAAAAGTGTGTGTGTGTGTGTGTGTGTGTAAGGTGAAAGTGAAGTTTGGGTAAGATATGGAAATGCACAGTCTGTGCTTCACCTTCTTGGAAATTCCAGCAAGTGGTGATACAGCAGGAATAAAATGCTCATGATGTTTCCTAGTTTAGTTGGAGTGCTACTGTAAGGAAAGTTGACTTACTATGGCATTTGCAAATGACTTACAAGTTTCCCAACATCGCCCATCTTTGCCGTCCCCAGGGGATGTTCTTTATATGTGTGGTTTTTTTTTTCTTACTGTTTGGGATGACAATTAGGGGAAATTTTCAAATAGCAAGACCTGTATCTTTCTTTGCACAAGCTTGGATGTGTACTAATGCACAAAAATACCAGTGGATGAGCGAGTTGATCCCCTGGCTCTTCTCCTCTTCTGTCTGATCTGTGAAATCATTTCTATGAGTGTCTGCATGTTTACATATATTAGCTTGTGTACTGACATATACTCAACATTCTTATCTAAAAACGTTGGGTTTTATCTACCTAAAGTTGTCCAGGTTAGACTTACTCTATGTCTCATTCTCAAAAGGAGATTCTTCCTAATCTCTTTAACAAAGATTGTGTCTTTCTCTGCTTTGTTATATTGACAAAGTTAAAAGTCAGAAAATCCTAAGAGCTCATTATCCACTTAACAGACATTGACCCCACAACATTTCATTTCCAAATAGGGCAGAGAAAAAAATATAGGACTTTTTCTGTGTTCGCGTTGGATTGGGACCTATAAGAATCATGCTGTATAATTGTACCTCTTCCTTTATTTTTATGGCATGGTTTCCCCAGGTGTCTATTATTTCTATGAGCCCCAAATCCAATCTGAAGGCAATGTCATACTTCCCTCTCTGAAGAGAGAGAGATTTGGAGAAAAAGAATAGTTTAACATCTGAGACCACAAACTAATCAAACTGGGAAATCTGTCACAATTCACCAAAAGAAAAGCCTGCCTTATTGTTTATATCATTTCTAATAAATCTCATCTAGTTTTCTGTGACTTACTTTATTTATTTAGTTAGTCAGTTAGTTATTTTTGAGTGCTAGAGATTGAACAAAGGTGCACTTAACCACTAAGACACACCCCCAACCCTTTGTTGTATTTAGAGACAGGATCTCACTTATTTGCTTATGGCCTCACTAAGTTGCCAAGGCTCACTTTGAACTTGCAATCCTCCTGCCTTGGGCTCCTGAGCCGCTGGGATTACAGGCGTGCATTTCTGTGACTTTTAATTTTGATGTTTTTTTTTCCTTTCCTTTCTCTGTTTACAGACTTTTGTGTTGTTAGAAAAAAAATTGTGGTTCGGATACTGTTCACATCAACAAAACATGCTAAGTTGATTAAGTCAGTTCCTTGTGAATGAATGCTCTGCTTATTTTAAGAAACTTGTTTCAAAATTGTTAAAAACGTGAACAACTCTTGACAGCCCTTCTGTGCAACTACCTGAATCTGATTACAGATTAAGTTAGCAGGGTTGTAACTCAGTGATAGAGCACTTGCCTAGCACATATGAAGTACTGAGTTCAATTCTCAGCAATACATTAAAAAAATAAAGATATTAAAGTTTTTTTAAAACATAGCAAATGTTTTGATTGCATATCAAGAAGATAAACTATTTTGGGTCATACATCTTTTCTGAAATCAAACCAATGACATCAACCTATAACGTGTAATACTGCACAATATGACCTCTTTAGAGTTGGCATGTATTGGAAAATGTAGTTTGGTAGATGTGGGGTCCATCTTCCTGAGTCTTATTCATTCCATCTCTGATCCCTGAGCCCCGAAGATTGAAGCGTTGCTTTCTTTCCACAGGTGCCCATGGTCCTGAGCACTGGGTCACGTTCAGTGTCAGCTGTGGGGGTCGTCACCAGTCCCCAATAGACATCTTAGACCATCATGCACGTGTCGGTGAAGAATACCAGGAGCTACAACTCGATGGCTTTGACAATGAATCTTCTAACAAAACCTGGATGAAAAAGACAGGGAAAACAGGTAGGCATCT
The DNA here is from genome assembly GCF_052094955.1 of Ictidomys tridecemlineatus. NCBI lineage: Eukaryota > Metazoa > Chordata > Mammalia > Rodentia > Sciuridae > Ictidomys > Ictidomys tridecemlineatus. The sequence goes on from NC_135489.1 coordinate 63,709,445, forward strand.
TTACTTGTCTGTGGATCAACAGGAAATATTTTGTAATCACTTGTGTTTACCTTTCCTGGAATTTGCTCTTAAATAGTGCACATGGCCATATGAGCCTAAATTAATCATGTGACTTTGGGCAAAGAGCACAGCCATTCTGAGATTCAATTTTATCAAAAATATATAAAATGTGGCTGGGTGTGGTGGCACACATTTGTAATCCCAGCTGCATGAGAGGCTGAGGCAGGAGGATCACTAGTTCAAAGCCAGCCTCAGCAAAAGCAAGGCACTAAGCAACTCAATGAGACCCTGTTTCTAAATAAAATATAAAATAGGGCTGGGGATGTGGCTCAGTGGCCCAGTGCTCCTAAGTTCAATCCTTGGTACCCTCCCACACAAAGAAAAAAATATATATATATATATTTGGACAATGACATTGTTTTACCCTCATAGCATTGTAATGACTCAACGAGTTAAAACATGTAAGGTACATAGTATGATCTTTCTGATACCTATCCAGTATGGTAGCTCCTAGCCACATGTGGCTATTTAAATTCAAGTTTTAATTAAGAATTAAATAAGATGGAAATTCAGCCCCTTGGTTGTACTGGGCACATTTCCAAAGCTCAGCAGCCACATTTAGCAACTGGTATCGTATTGCAGATAGAGACAGTTATGAAGGATAGCACTGGGTCCTTTGTGCAGATGGAAATAAAATGATTTTCTTTGAGGTTTGGCTTTGTTAACATTTCTTATGAAAGCATGGGCGAACTTCTCCTCCCTTGGTGTGTTTTCTGTGTGGTTCGATCCCTCCACTTTCTTTTTACCTCTCCGCCTTGGCCTTTGGGGATCTGTGAGTAGGTGTCATCGTCTTTTCACCATGGCTAATGTGGAGAGTGGCCTCCCCGCTCATTAGTGTTGGGTAGCTCTCAGCTTCAGGATTTCCCTGTAAGTCGCTGTGTCCCCAGTGTCCGATCTGAAAATAAACACTGAGATGTGATATTATACTCCTGCTTTCTGCTGCCTGGGGTTACCTTGATGGCTAAAGATATTTTCTACATCTTCTTATTTCACTTCTTACAACTTTAACCTGTTAAAACACATTCTCTTTTCCTCCTTTTCTTCCTTTCCCTGTACTTGCACCACTCTGAGCAATCCCTTTTAAATCCTGGACAGCCTGAGGCCCCATGCTGGGCTAAAATTACTTCACTTTCAACCCTTTGGTTTGAAGCATGTTGTGTGAGCTGCAGAGCTGACTTTTCTCTTAACCTGACTGGCTGCCCATGCAGCTTGGGGGATCCATTTTCTTCCTGTGTGCCCGCCATGGCCTGAGATTGTTCATGGACCATAGCCTGGCTTGTTCGTAGAATTGCTTCCCATTCAGAACAGTGATTCCTGAGTTTGGCCTTTTTCATAAACAGTTCTCATCTACCAGCTGGCTACCCTCTCCTCTACCTTCATTCATCAGTTTCAGTAGCTGCTGTGGAAAAATTTTGTGCACCTGCAGTGTTTGCCGAACCCACCTGTCATCCATTCACCTCTGCTCCTCAGCCTGGGCTGTGTGCTTATCATTAGATTTCACAGTATCTACCTGTGCTCCTGGCTTATATGTCAGATGTAGCTGTCCCTTGAAGAACTACAGTGGGAACACTCCTCTTTGACCATCTGATCGTAGCGGAGGAGAGCTTTGCCACATGGGTGTGATCAGAGCTCCGAGCCACCTCAGTGGCCCATTCTGGGGGCCTGTCAGTGGAATGTGCTGGGCTTTCTAATGCAGTTTTCTACTTGACTTACCACGCTTGACAGCCTTCTGCAAAGATAGCACGTTTCAATGACAACTGGGTATCACCAATGAAAGGTTTGAGAAGCACATAGGGTTCACTCAGTGGAAGTTGATTCATGATCCTTGGTCTTCCAGAAGCTGATTATCAATCTCTGTCACTCAGCTGACTTTCTCAAGTGATCCACAACTTGCTGCCTCTCTGGCAGTGCATGCTTCTGGTTTGAAAGCCCAGCTAGCCAGATCCGTGCACATCTGTCTCAGCAAGCTCAGAAGCTCAGCGCTGAGCCACAGGAATAAATCCCTGCTACTGTACTGATTCCTGTGAAAATTCATACTACCTAGGCCCCCATGTCATAAATCCTCTGAGATGGCTTTAGAGGAGGGGTTTTTATAAAGTGACAGCCAGTTATATGCAATTTAAAACAATAACATAAAATTGTTTTCTTCATTTCACAAAGTGTCAATTCGCAGTCGTTTAGAAAGTTTGATGCAGAAATCAACTTGTGGGTTTTTGTTGTTGTTGTTGTTGTTCTTTTTTGCTTTTTTTTTAATAAGCAGAAAGCTAGGAAGCTTTCCTTCTGTATATCTTGAAATGCCACATTAGCTCATCAATATTCGAGTATTTAAGAGAAACAAGAATTCATTTAATATATTAAATGAAGGCAACCTGAATAATTGCAGTCTTTTTTTTTAAGCACACATATCATTATGTGTTTTGAAAGATGTTATGAGTGAAGGAAATAGAGCTATAGGAGCAAGGTGTTTCATACAACTGCACATGAATCTACAATTACCAGAAAAATTAAAAGTTTAAATTTTTAAATAACGCATCTGACAGGAGCCACATGGTCTTGTCTTGGCTGCAATCATTCATTTTATATCTGCCTCTCATACCTTGTTATAGAAAATGCTTCTTTTGCTTAAATCATTAATTTTTAAGCATCACAGATTTTTTTCTCCTCTCCAAGTATTTTTGTGAACTTCATCTTTCCAGAAAGTAAATTCAAGAGGGAGTATTTATTTATTTATTTATTTATCCCTGATGGAAATTTACAGGTCACTTATCTGTAAAATAGATTCTGTCTTTGGATATTAAAATATGAATATAGAAAATTAATATGTAAAGCAGCCTATTACATACAGACAGTAACTTTCCCATAAAACAGTTTTAATCTTCAGATCTGTCTTCACCCCCGAGACTGCTATATATCCCCATCCGGCAGAATCAATAGAGCGACTTCGTTTCACCTCGCCCACTTCTCAAAAGTTGTCTCAAATATCTTTGCAAGACAGATAGCGTCTCTCTATTTCTTCCCAAGGAGCCATAACTAACTGTCCGTTGTGCCAGTACTCATTTCATTTCATCTAAAGTTATTTCTCTCTGTTTCATTTTCGAGGGATGAAAAGATATGCATTCATCAGGAGCATTTCAAGATGAACTTGCTGTTGCTAGCATTAGCTTCTTGTTAAACGCTCGGAATTGAAGACTTTGATGGCATTTTTTGGATGTGTGTTAATAACCATGGTCCGTAAATTTTAACTATTAGGTTGCTTTTTGACACACACACACACACATACATTGATATATATATATTTTATATCAGGGACTGAACCCAGTGGCGCTTAACCACTGAGCCATATCCTCAGCTCTTTCTTATATTTTATTTAGAGACAGGGTCTTGCTGAGTTGCTGAGGGCCTTGCTAAGTTGCTGAGACTGGCCTTGAACTCGAAATCCTCTTGCCTCAGCCTTCTGAGCTGCTAGGATTATAGATATGTGCCACCACACCTGGCTTTCCACAACTTTTTCTTAAATTCTGCACTAAGGATAAAGAGGAAATGTTCTCCATGAAGTACTTCTCCCACATTCTGTTGGTTTGCTCTATTTCTTGTTAGTCTACATTCTGTTTTTTTATTTTTAATTTATTATTTTTTATTTTATTTGTAGATGGATGCAATTCCTTTATTTTATTTTATTTATTTTTATGTGGTGCTGAGGATCGAACCCAGTGCCACACACAGGCTAGACAAGTGCTCACTGAGCCACTCCCCCTAACCCAGCCTACATTCTTTCCTATTGGAGTGCAGAGACCACAGTTCTTTTCCAGAAATAGGTGTTCATTTAAAAAGGATGGATGGCAAAGAGCACGAGTGTAGATAGTTAGATCAGGAGCCATTTCCTAGTATGTTCCTCATAAAATTCAGATGAGCATTCGAAGACCACTGTACTCACTTTATTTCACCTGGCCTTGGAACTTTTATGGGAGAGTATCAGCACAAGAACATACACATTTATGAACAAACAAATTGCTGGAGTAACACAGAATCTTACTCCTGGTTATTTCTATACACTGTCTTCCCAAGTGACTGTGTGACCCAGGTTGAGTGGCAGAGAAACATGCGGCTTTACTCTTTTGCCCACACACTGCCCCATGGAGCAGTGAGAGTCTAATGCTAAAACTTGCTCCGTGGTCGGGTTACTGCAATCCAGAGCTGGAGCTCACCTATTGCCTCTTTGCAGCCCAAAGGGTCGCTGTTCTCTTCCAAGTTTCGCAGAGACACCGATCCAAGCCTGGCTCTTGAGTGTCAGCACTGGGCTGCCATGGTGGGCGCCTAACTGGGTTTTCAGGTGCATTCTTCATGATACATAAGCTCCCTCCCAAATTCCTGGCCTATGTTGCTTAGCCCCACCCCACCACCGTACCAGCCTGGTCACCTTAATGTCACTCGCAGGCAAGAGCCTTTGCCATCTGGAGATCGGAAAGGAAGTGTTTTAGTCAGTTTTTTCACTACTGTGAGTAAAGGACCTGGGCAGCACAAGTGTAAGGAGGAAAAGTTCATTTGGGGGCTCAGGGTTTCAGAGGTCTCAGTCCACAGACAGCAGGCTCCATCCCTCAGGGCTCGAGGGGAGGCAGGACATCATGGAGGAAGAGTGTGGTGGAGGGAAGCAGCTCACATGGTGATCAGGAAGCAGAGAGAGACTCCATTCTCCAGAGACAAATAGAGACCCCAAAGCCACGACCCCAATGCCCCCTCCTCCAGCCACACCCACCTGCCTCTAATCCCCACTGGGGGTTGGTACCCAGGGCCTTGCACACTCCAGGCAAGCGCTCTACCACCAAACTACACCCCCAGCTCCAAGAATCAAAGTTTATTTAAAAAAAATATGTATTAGGGCTGGGGCTGTAGCTCAGTGGTAGGGTGCTTGCCTAGCATGAATGAGGCACTGGGCTTGATCCTCGGCACCACAAAAATAAATAAATAAATAAAATGAAGGTATTATGTTCATCTACAACTGAGAAAACTGTTTTAATTCATAATGTCTATGGAGCAGAGATTTTGGTATTGACAGTACCCTAAATTCATTCTCATTTCAATAAGAACTATCTTTTTTTTGTTTCTGTGTTTTTTTATTAGAATTTTTATTTATTTATGTGTACACAAATGGAGCACAGCTTTTCATTTCTCTGTACACAATGCTAAGTCGTACCAGTCATTCCATCATACATGTACAATAATGTGAGTCTCATCCACCATGTTTCCCACTCTCTTTCCCCTCCTCTCCCCTCACTCCCCTCTGCCCAAACCATAGTTCCTCCATTCTTCCCTCACCCACCCCCATTATCACCAGCATCCACGTATCTGGGAAAACATTTGGCCTTTGGTTTTTTGGTATTGGCTTATTTCACTCAGCATGCTATTCTTCAGTTCCATCCATATACCTGGAAATGCCATAATTTCAAGCTTTAAGGCTGAGTAGTATTCTATTATATACAATGGAATATTTATATAGTATATAAATATATATATCCATTCATCTCATTAAGATCTATCTTAACCCTAATAATCCTCTTGGCTGACCATGACCTGGATCATTTTAGTATTTCCTTAGGAGTTCCAACTTGCTTTGTGCCAAATCCTTACCTTTATTTTTATGACAACATCTCCAAACCCACTTCAATTCTTTAATGACCATTAATTAGTATGAGTGTGGGATATGGAAGAAAGACCAGTTTGGGGTTCATAATTCCTCATTTCTTTTTATCTCCAAGTTCTGTTGGTGTCACTACAGATTGATGGCTAAGTAGGCTGCCAAGCTCCTTAGCCATCAATTCATATAGAAACAAACAAAAATGGACTTTTGGAAAAATCTCTGATTCAGCATCATTTGTACTGGGCATCCCTGACCCTGTGTACGTATTACACTGGGTCATCTCTGCTTAGCTCAAGGTGGCCCAAAAGAGAAAGTTTAAGATTAAATTTTTATAAGTCCATTCATGGATTAAGAAATTTTGACACACACAGACACGTGCACACACACATGCAGTGGAGTTCTACTCAGTCCTAAAGAATAAAATTATGGCATTTGCTGATAAATGAATGGAAACAGAATATCATGCTAAATTAAATAAACCAGACTCAGAAACTCAAAGGTTGAATGTTTTGTCTTGTTATGTGGAACCCAGAATAAAATAAAGGACAGAAGGGTTGATGGAAGGCTAGGGTCACATTCAGGCACAGGGAACAGTGATCAAGATGGAGAGGTGAGATAGGAAAGGGGAGGTTATGCAGAATGAATTCTTTGAAAATCAAGTGTGCATCTATAAATATACCACAGGGAATTTTTACCTTTATGCATAAGTAGAATGACCCAATCAAAAATATATAGACAGGCCAGGCTTGTTGGCATCCACATAATCCCAGCAGCTCAGGAGGCTGAGGCAGGAAGATTGCCAGTTGGAGATCAATGTTAACAACTTAGTGAAGCCCTAAGCGACTCAGTGAGACCCTTTCTTAACATAAAAAATCAAAAGGGCTGAGGATATGACTTAGTGGTTAAGCACCCTGGATTTTATCCCCAGTGCTAGTTAGGTAGACATACAGACAGACAAAAGGAAGACTGGTAGAGTAGAGGAAGGATAACGGGGGTCTGAGGATGGAGAGCAGGGGTCTGGAAGATGGCAAATGGGGTTTGTAAACTGAAATTGAATTCCATGCATGTAGGATTTTGTCGGGATGAACCCAATTACTATATGTAATTCTAATTCTCTGATATAAAAAGTCATCCTCTGGTATACAAAAGGAGTCTATTCTTTTGAGGAATACTAGGCATTATTTGGCTCTTAACTTTATAAATTATTTTGTTCCAGAAGCCCCAAATCATTGTTTCCTTCTGTTTATTAACTATCTCATCTTAACTGAATCCTGGGATTCAGTTAGGACTGATTTCCCCACCTTTCTGTTGAGTGAGAGGCACCACAAGCTCTGTTTCTTGTCTGCTAAGCTCCATTTCCTTTTTTCTTGTCCCCTCGGCCCCATACTCTGCATTCAGGTTGTAGGTTAGAGTAGCTGCAGAGACAGAAGCACAGTTAACCACTTGCCCTGAAATTCGAGGTCACTTTGGAAGTCCCCCTTTTTTTTTATGGTGCAGAATCTTCTGCGAGACTCCTATCTGTCATATCCTCCATGGTCAGAGGGTTACCAAGTCCATATTGTTCATCTGTGCTACATTTACTAGTGAGTTAACTGAGACCTAGGATTATCCGTGGCTTGTCATCTCTTGGATGTCTGTTGTTCCAACACAGCATGTCCAGTGTCTTTTCTGAATAACTGCAGGAACCTTTTTTTTTTTTCTACTGACCAATTTTGGTTTCCTCTCAAGCCTTCTCCATAATGTAGCCATAGGAATCTACCTAGTTCTCTAATCTGATCTTGCTCATCTCTCTTTTCTTTCCTCTTTGGTAACCATATCAATGACTTCCCATTATTCTTGGGCCAGAGACAGGTGGCTTACTATCTCTGCCTCTTACTACATCCTGCTTTCTGGGTAGAAGTCACTCTGGCTACCTCCTCCTTAGTCCTACTCCCACCACTTCTACTACCACAGGACCTTTGCATAAACTCTCTCTCCCTTGACTTGGTCCCTTCTTGTGAGCATTTCCCCAGGGAGCTCTCCTGGTCATGCAACTCCTATCAAATCTTGACATACCCTGAATTAGATGCCCATTTGCTAGTAGCTTTGCTTCTGCCATCTGTTTAGTCCTCAGTGCCTGTCATGCCAGTTGACCTTCAGCTCCACGAGGGCAAGAACTATGTCTGATTTTCCTGACTTCTCTTCCTCAGCAATTATTCTGTAACTATTTTTTGAGTCTGCACAATGGCACACTCCTGTAATCCCTCAGGCTCAGGAGGCTGAGGCAGGAGAATTGTAAGTTCAAAGCCAGCCTCAGCCACTTAGTGAGGCACTTAGCAACTCAGTGAGACCCTGCCTCAGTGGGAGGCTGGAACTAGATCCCAGGCCTCCTGGCTTTCAGACCCTGGCCCTTCCTTTTTACCAAGAGTCCCAGGACAATACAGAAGTCAGTATGGTAGAGGGTGGTCTGTGGTCCTGTGTTCAGATCCAGTTTTGCAGGCTTTTCTGGCTGAACAGAGCTGAAAATGGGAGAGGGGGTTCAGATAGCGAGCAGTTGGCATGCCTCCCATTTATTTTTCTTTTAAATTTTAGCACCAACTGCTATTTACATAGATTTGTGGTGTGAACATTTGCTTTAGCCTGGCATTATATATACACTTTCAACTTCACTTATCAACTCTTGCTGGATATCTTGTGAAAAACTGCCCCAATGCCAGGGCCAAGGTCATCCTTTCAGAGATAGAAGGAAACCAATGCAATTCTGTCTTCACCCAGCAATCTGACTCCCTCACTGACCCTCGTTCCTGAGCAGAACCAATGACTTCCTTATATTATGGGGGTCGCCAGACCTGGGGACAATCTGGGGAGAGCCATGGATCCTCTCCCTGGGTTAATTACTTGACAAACAGCACTTCCCTGGAGCCGGCTGGGACCTCAGTGTGAATGGCTTTTCTGAGTATTCTTCCTGTGTCCACCTTTGTGATCCTCTTTCAGAATCTGTGAAGTCCTTGCTGTCTTATTCCAGTCTTACAGAGCAGAGGTACCAAAAGATGTATTTTTTCTTAAAACATGGACCATGTGCAATCTAGGTTTCCAATTCCAACTCCTGGATTCCTGAAGTGCAGCTGTGCTCAGAATGTGACTTCTCATTTCAGGGGTCATGGATCCAGAGCACTGTAGGTGGCTGCCACCGTGGATTTTTTGACCTCTGGGTTACGAGGCCCTGACCTGAAGCTTCCATCTTCTTCTGCTTTCTCCATCCTACTGCTTCCATTTTACCATAAGCCATGTTAGCCCCCGGGGCCCGTTCTAGACAATCCACTCTCATGTATACGTTTCCTCCTCCTCCTCCTCTCTCCCCATCCGTCCTGGTCAGTTCAGGCTGCCATATCAAAATGCCATTTCAGTGAGTTGGCTTCCACCAGAAATAATCCTCAGAGTTCTGGAGACTGGAGATCCCAGGTCCAGGCAGTGGTAGACTCTGTCTGGTCAGGACCTGCTGAGAAGAGGGCACCTTCTCTCTGTGTCTTCGATAGGGAGGTCCTCTTTCAGGTCCTTGTGAAGGGCACTAATACCATTCATGAAGACCCCACCCTCATGACCTGATCCCTTTCCCATGAGCCCCACTCCCTCTTAATTCCTTCATGTTGGAGATCAGGCTCTGAGTTTATGAAGTTTATGTGTGTGTGTGGGGGGGGTATATTAGTGAGCTCATTTTATCACCCATAAATTTACCACCAATAGTCCTGATGAGAACATTTAGAAGAGGGAAAGTTTATTTGGGGCTCATTGTTTTGGAGGTCTCATTTCATAGTTGGCCAGCTCCATTGCTCTGGGCCTGAGATAAGGCACAACATCATGATGGAAGGAGGAACGCAGCTCAGGACATAGCACCAGGAACAAAGTATATACCCCCAAAACAGGCCCCCAGGGACCCACCTCCTCTAGCCACACTCTAGCTGCCTATGGTTCCCACCCAGCTAACCCCCGAGGGGATTAATCTATGGATGAGGTTACACCTCTTATAACCCAGTCATTTCACCCCTGGACTTTCTTGCACTATCTCTCACATGAGCTTTTGGGGGACACCTCCTATCTAAACCATGACAGGGGAGCTCGATCACAGGCTGTGAGGCCAATCTCGGACCCTCTTGCATATCTACGTTCAGCTGTTAAGTCCCTTGTTTTAAAATCTGCTTTTGTTTATTATTCTTGTAATGTTATATACTCACTTTTATTTTTCAGTTTGCTTATTTTGTTTTCATGAAGTCAATTGGATTTTAAAAGAAAGCTTTTTATGAGCATTATCCGTAGGAAAAAAACCCGATGCTCTTTGACATAGATAGAATTACTGTGAGAAATTTTATGTGCATGGTTTATGGAAAATAAATCAGCTTCCCATGTTATCAAAATCTAGTTTAATACTTTCGGGGCAAAGGGGAAGGGAGTGTGTGTGCCAAGGATTTGTACAGCACCAAACAGGAGATTTTCTTTTCCTTTACGTGATCCAAGGGATAGAAAGAATCCATAAGAGCAAATATCTTTTTAACAGCTGTGTCTTAGTGAACTAGAAGTATCAATCACCCCTTAAGATCTGCTCCAAGAGAGTATTTGGGCTATACGTGGCCTTAGTGATGGTCCTATGTCATGATGCCTCTTATTTTCTTTCTTTTTTGGGTGGGAAGGAGAGAAGGGGATGGTGGTACTGGGGATTGATCTCAGGGCCACTAAACCACTGAGCTCCATCCCCAGCCTTATTTTGTATTTTATTTAGAGACAGGGTCTCACTGAGTTGTTGCTTAGGGCCTCGCTTTTGCTGAGCCTGGCTTTGAACTTTCGATCCTCCTGCCTCAGCCTCCCCAGCTGCTGGGATTGCAGGCATGTGCCACTGCAGCTAATGTGATTCTTATTTTCTTCCAAGACCATGTTGCTTTCATGCTGAACTCTATCTAAAGGGACAGTTCCACCTGTGTGGCCACCCCACTCCCTGTGCTGTACCCACGTTCCAGGCTTGATTCTAGAAATAGTTGACAGATCCCCCATTGCTCACATACCTTCCAGATTCCTGGCACTATACTCAGCTCTTTGGGAATGTGATTGCCTCTACGTGTCAAAGGAGCCTCGAAGCGCAGGCAGGCAGTGTTGGTACTGCCATTTGATCAGTGGGGTAGGATACCTGCCTGAGGTCACGCCCCTGCCAAGTGGCAGGATGAGATGCCAGTCCTCTCAGAGCTGAAGCTCATAGGACATACTGTGTTCTCCGGTAACTACCTTTGCTCCCTTCTGTTTTGAAATGATGGCCATCCTCAGGGGTCATTAGAAAATTGTTACAGGATAACCAGGATGATTCCCCCTCCCCAGTTTTATAAGTCAACAAAAATAGAATCCATTCTTGAAAGGGGCGAATGTGCGTGAGGCACGCTGTGTACTCTGGTGAGAAATACAATAAAATGAAAAATGAGATTAATGTTTCAGATTGTACAGTTCCCTAATTATGCCTTTAATTATTCATATAAAACAAGTAAAATGACCCCTGACAGAGACATAAATGATTTAGGATAAAATCAAGTATTTATAGGATGATGCTGACTCCCTGCGCATATTGTAACAGATGCACTCAGAATCTTTGCCTTCATTCTCTGGATGTAAAATTTTATATATTGAATTTATAGCAGCATGAGAATTAGCAACAGTATTTAGGACTCTACTGAGTTAATACCTGGGTGTTTGACATTGGATTGAAAGGTATGTGCAATGTATTATCTGATATTTTGGAAGCTACATCTTTATGTATATGTCAGTTTAGATATTATCTTAGCTAATATTTTATCTTCCAAGATATTACATTTTCCAGGTCATGGAAGGACAATCTCTTTGCTTTTGTTTACCTTTTAATGTTTTAATTTGAGACAGTGTCATGCTAAGCTGCTGAGGGCCTCACTAAGTTGCAGAGGCTGATATCCAACTTTTGATCCTCTTGCCTCAGCCTCCAAAATTGCCTGGATTACAGGTATGCACCATCATGCCTTGCTGTGTTTTTTTAAAAATTTATTTTTTAGCTGTGGGTGAACACATACCTTTATTTTAATTTTACGTTGTGCTGTGTATCGAACCCAGTGCTTCACACATGCCAGGCAAGTGCTCTACCACTGAGCTACAGCCCCACCCCATGCCTGGCTGTTTTGTTTCTGGTGTATCAGGGATTGAACTTGGGCATTGCACCACTGAGCCCCATCCCCAGCCCTATTTTGTATTTTATTTAGAGACAGGGACTCACTGAGTTGCTTAGCACCTCAAGTTTGCTGAGGCTGACTTTGAAGTCAAGATCCTCCTGCCTCAGCCTCCAGAGCTGCTGGGATTACAGACGTGCACCACCACACCTGGCTTGTTTATCTTTTTAAGTGGTTAGTAAATCAAAAGGAGGAAGCACTCTGTGAAAATCATATCAAATTCATATTTCCATGTGGTTAAGCGAGGCTTCACAGGAGGCTGGCCTCAGTTATGTCATTGGGTATGCCTTTGGCTGCTTCTGTGGCATAAAGCCGAGACCTCATAAGTGCACCAGAGAGGGCGACTACTCTGTTAAGCCTAAAATATTTACCAAATGCCTCTTAACGGGAAAAGTGTGCTAACTCCTGTTCTAAAACATGCCCCAAACAGGAAAAAAAAAAAAAAAGGATAGGAAAGGGAGCAGAATACAACAGTTACTAATGGGGCATTATGTAAAAATGTGGATATGTAACAGATGTGATTCTGCAATCTGTATTTGGGGTAAAAATGGGAGTTCATAACCAACTTGAATCTAATGTATGAAACATGATATGTCAAAAGCTTTTTAATGTTTTGAACAACCAATAAAAAAATTAAAATAATACCCTAGCATGTTTAATTGGCACAAGAAACACTTGCTTTTACTTCATTTCATCCTTTAATTTGCTGTCCCACTAATTGAACGTTCCCTGTATATTTTCTCAGAAGTTGGAGAAAAACTGCCTTTTGAATGCAATCAAAAGGGATTAATATGACAAGGGTTACTTCTCTTGCGTTTAATGCTTCCTTTATATAGAAGAAGTACTGAAACTAATTGCCCTGTTTTACAAATGGGTCATTAGTCTAGTCCCTATCTTTTATGGGGACCTCATTTGCATGCAGGGTTTCTCTCTGAAGCTCTAACTGGGATCTCTTCAGCAAGAGGAGACAATGAGGATCTGAGAGCTTTCCCATGGCCCACATAAGCTTGGTTTTTGGTCATAAGCCATTCGGTATATTGGTTGGCATCTTACATGTACTTAGTAAGGATGTGTTAAATGAACTAATGGATCCACTTTAGGAAAAAGAAAATGTATCCCTTTAAAAATAGAAACTAATATGTACGCATTTAGATATTAAGATTCTTTTGCCAAAATAAATTTCTCCAAGAGCCTTAATCTAAGTTGTTCTCCAATTTTCTTTCTCCTTGTTCAAGAAGGAAAGATGTGTATTTGCAATGAAGGCTGTGATCAGGTAGAGATCCCCAATGTTGTGCATGCTCTCACGATTTTGTTTTCCCTCGTGGACTAAGGGAAGTATTCATGTGTTTAGAATTAAGAGTAGAGAAGTTCTAATTTGCAATGTTTGAGTGACTTAATAAGTAGATTTTTCCACTGCAGTTTCCTGGGCATGTTTATCAAATGTCAAGACTGCCATTGCCAGTCCTAATTGTCTTCTAATTTTTGCATTAATATTGGGAAAACTTACAAATTCCCTCCCTGATATCTTGCCTGTGTTTTCTGATTAAAGAAACATGCTTCATACATCTGGCTCAATGTATACATTTCCTGTCTCATTTTCAAATCTTGAGTCTTGGGGTAGCCCCAGGAAACAGTGCTTAAAAAGAAACATCTCACTCTCCTGATAGTTTTGATTGTCATGCTAATTTAGGAGACACTGTTGCAGACAGTGCTTAAAAAGAAACATCTCACTCTCCTGATAGTTTTGATTGTCATGCTAATTTAGGAGACACTGTTGCAGACCAACTTAGTTTGTCATATATTCTCTCTCTCTCTCTCATATGTTAAATGGATAAAAAATTCTGAGATTTCTCTCTCTGGGAATTGTCATGATGGAGAACCTACGGGTGATCTAAGCGTATTCTGCTGCTAGAATGTCCTAATTTCTTCATGCCGGTGGTTTTGACTTGTTGTTTAATAGGTTGGTGAGGAGATAATTCCCACCATGATAATCATGAACTTTATTAGAAGCAACAGAAGCAATCCTTCCTCAGGGCGTGAAACTCACAGTGTGTTCCCCTTCTCTTTTAGTGGCCATCCTTCTCAAAGACGACTATTTTGTGAGTGGTGCTGGCCTGCCTGGCAGATTCAAAGCCGAGAAGGTGGAGTTTCACTGGGGCCACAGCAATGGCTCCGTGGGCTCCGAACACAGCGTCAATGGCAGGAGGTTTCCTGTGGAGGTGAGAGAAGATCTCTAGAGATCTGCAAGCATGGCTGTCCTTTGAATGTTGATGTTAATCACATGCTCTTTCCTTACATTCACTTTTTGTACAAATCAGACTGGATAAAAAGAAACATTTCTGCCACAAAATCCTCCATAGGCTGGACATCATGATGCATGCCTGTAATTTCAGTGGCTTGGGAGGCTGAGGCAGGAGGACCACAAGTTCAAGGCCAGCCTCAGCAACTTTGCAAGGAAATTTGCTCAGCAAGACCCTGTCTCTAAACAAAAATATCAAAACAGGGCTGGGGATGTGGCTCAGTAGTTATGTGCCCCTGGGTTCAATCCCTAGTACCAAAAAAAAAAAAAAAAAGAAAAAAGCCCATATCTATAGCATGTTATCTGGATGCTTCCTACCAAGCCTCTCTTCCTTTGTTCAAGGGGAGAAATAGGGAAATTGCAGGCATCCTGGTTTGATGGACTCTCCCCTGGTCAATGCAATTGATCATTTGTTGATTTGACAGTCTCTCTTCACAGTTCATTTCTGAAATGTTCGTTGCTCTCCGAAGCCAACATTTTGTGTGACACTTGGGTGACTTTCATTGTCACTCTTTGGAAAACTAGTGACATATGAAGAAGGGTCTCAAAACCTTCTTTCAGTTGTGAAGTTGTTTGGAGGGTTTTCTGCTCCTGGTTGCTGTTGAGAAAGATGCTCTGCTAGTGGCCTGCATCCCAGTTAACTTTGCCTGGATGGATGGTGACATTTTGCTTTAGTCCTGACATACCTTACACCTTTTTACAGACCCTCGGTGCTGATGTGCAGAGAGGAGAGGGATCTGGTCACCAACTCCGTTATTAATGTTAGCTAGGGATGTGACTTCCCTTCTGTGGCTGACTCATTGTTGTGAATATTCTTCTGCTGTGAAAAACATGTTGGTTGGCTCCTGATGTGGTCATTCTTACAAGTGTATGGAAGGTCTAAAATGCATGTATTTCCTGTCTGTGATTCTACCCAACCATGGAGTGACTCTGAACTGGTAGCATGTTATCATCCAAGGAGCCAAGTGGCCAAGGACTATTTCCAACCTTTAACATTTCTTGTCCTGCTCTGTGAATCCAGTGAATATGGTACCACCTAGGGGTTCTGGGTTTATTGTCCCTGTTCAACAAAGAATTGAAGAACAGACACAGATAGCAAGCAAGAAGTAGGTTTATTGCAAAATTGACAGGGATAGACCTCTCCCAAGAGAAGCGGCCTCGGAGCTGGGAATCCAGTGGGGGAGTTCTGGCCTGTTCTTTTTATGGTCTCTGAAATTTCCTCCTTTCCTTATCTCTTTCCCTGTCCTCGTGTGCCCCCCTGTCCACATCTGTTTTAGTTTTTCTCTTGGATCCCCTGCTTAGGAGCACGAGTACGGAAGTATCTGTCTGATTGCGTCCCTGCTTGTGTCCAAGAGCACTTTGGTCAAGCAGGAGTTTGGCCTCATTAGAAGACCCTCTCTGTGCTCCTCTGTTCTGGCCCTGCCCCGGCCTCCTCACTCACCATCTTGCCCTGGCCTCCTCGGTCCTTCTACATCTCCCTCAAATACTTGAGGCTCCCTTCACAAAGAAAACACATGTGCGTATCCACACAGAGGTGTTCATTTGCTTCTAGTTGCTGTGAGCCTTTGGGGAACATTCCAGATCCAAAGCCTAACCACATAGACTTGCATGTAATTTCTCAAGTTTTATTATTCAGCCCAGTGCCTCATGTCTTGTGTTTGGACCTTCTCTGTATCCTTGGATCTTAGGTGAACGTGCCCTATAAGATGGGGAAAATCTCTTTGTTTATAGAAACTTTCAAAGATAATAGGGGGAAAAAATTCCAGGTCAGTTCTGTGATTCCCCAAATCTGTGATCCCAAAAAATTACATAATCATTTTTGCAGCAGATTCTATATCGGCATTCTCTCTCAATTCAGTTCTGACACCTTCTACCTGATAGAGCTTCAGACCCAGTCTGGAGTCTAGGTCTCTGGAACATCTGTCCAACCCAAATTGGGGCTCCCTTAACCCACTCTTTGCATCCCATTAATTTGCTTGAGTGGCTCACAGAACTCAGGAAAATAGAAATGTTTCCTTGTTTATTATGAAGAATATCTTAAGGGATGCACACAAGCAGGCAGATGAAGAGATACATAGGGCACTGTCTAGAAGGGTCCTGAGCACAGGAGCTTCTGTCTCCACGGGGCTGGGGTGTGGCACCCTTCCTGCACATGGTTTAGTCCTTGTTCACTTTCTTGTAAGATGCCAGGAATCCATCTGTCCTAGAGATCTCCATGGTCAGTTCTCTGTCACTCTGACAAAATACCTGAGAAAATCAACTTAAGACAAGAAAATGTTCCTGGTTTTTTGTCCATGATCACTTGCCTGCATTTTTTCTGGGCCTGTGGTGAGGCAGAGCATCATGGCAGGGAAGTGCCTATTGGAGCTTATCTCCTGGTCACTAGGAAACTAAAGGAAACAGTTAGAAGAAGGGACCTGGAATGAAAGGGTACATCTGCAGTGGTGTGCTCCCTCCAAGAAGGCACCACCTCCATAGTTTCCACTACCTCCAACAAGGTCATGAAGTTATGAATGCATACATGGATTAATCCATGAATGAGGTCAGAACCTTCATGATCCGGTCTCCTCCCCAAGGGCCCACCTCCAAATACTGCTGCCATGGGGACCAAGCTTTTAACACATGAGCTTTGGCAGACACTTTAGATCCAAATCCTAGCACTCTGCAAACCCTATCCCTTGGGATTTAATAGAGGATCCATTTAAACACGGACAGCCCTAAGGAAAGGTAACTGGACAAAAGGAATGTGAACCGTTGCTAATCCTGTCTCTGTGCTCCTCTGCCTCTCTGTGCAATATTCTTTCCGCCTGGGAACATAAGAGGTGTCTTAGGATCTATTAGCATACAAGGCAGGTTTATTAGCTTTTCATTTCTGTCACCAAACTACCTGACAAGACCACCTTAAAGGAGGGGATATTTATTGGGGGGCTCATGATTTCTGAGGTCTCAGTCCATAGACGGCGGAACCAATGTCTCTTGGGTCCCATGTGAGGCAGCATATCAAGGTGGGTGGGTTCAGAGAAGGACAGCTGCTTACCTCATGGCAACCAGCAAGCAGAGAATAGAGGGAAGAGGGGAAGGGGCCTCAGGGAAGATGCACCCTTCCAGGACATGTCTCCAGTGACCCATTTCTGCCAGCCACACTTCACCTGCCTACAGTCACCACCCAGTGAGTCCCTTCAAACCAGGGTGAGCTGAATGGTCAGGTTACAGTTCTCATAATCCAATCATTTTACCTCCAAGTATTCCTGCATTAACATGCCAGCTTTTGGGGGGACACCTTGTATCCAAACCATCATAACAGGTTACAAAATTTCTTCATGGGCAGCTCCAAGGCAGAAAGGTAGAGTTTCTCTGACTCAACTTGGGGAAGGGATTCTAGTTTCTGTGGTCTACCTTGGAGAAGGGATAAGGAATCCTGGATGGAAACCGAAATATGCATATCTTAAGACCACATGCTTGTACTGACGCACAAAGAGGTTTTCCCACCCACTGTTCCTTGAAGAAACAAGCGATTGCTACTCTGGGAAAACAGTTCATACTCTTTCTCATTGAGCTGACAGATTCTCAGTACCCAGATCCTCTCCCTGCACTGAGAGTTCTCTCTCTCTGGACTTCCTGTCCTAGTCACACTAATTATATATGTCTCCTGTGGAGGGATTCTACTTCTCTCCTCCCTTTGAATGGGATGAATCATTTCTTAGAAGTCTTGCTTTATTTATACTTGGAAAACTTGATTTCGAGAAGCCAAATGACATCATGCTTTTCTAAGTGTGGGGTTTCCCTTATGGTCTTGCTGTCGGTTTCCCATTGGCGGTGAGAGTGGAAGGGGCAGTCTGGGTCCAGCCAGCTCTGCTCAGAAGCCTCTTTGTCTTTGATTTGGGTTACCATTTGTTCCATTCATGTTTTTCTGGACAAAAGACCTGTGCTTTAAAGCTTGAAAAAACTTAATCGGTTTACATCTTAGTAATGATGACTTTTATCAGGTACACAATAGTATGTATGGTAAAGTCTTTTATGTTCTTTTTTATATTTTTATTTTCAAACTATGTATTTTTTAAATATGCATGCATGCAAAATATCACAAGTATGTTACATCTACATAAAATTATGTAATGACCTTACATAATTGTCAAACAGTATATATTATGATGAAAATGCATTCTTAAAATAAAAAAAAAAAAAACTTAATCGGGCAGCTACCTTGGCAAAGAAAAAGTCTGTGGAGCTAGGAACTGGGAATTCCAACTTCATTTGTCACCACCTCCTCTAATACCTAGACAGCCCGTCTCCTCCTTATATTTCATTGTGGAAAAATGCACAGAATAGATGCATACTTTCATGAAACCTTATTACTTATTTTAAAATAAGTGTCTCAGTTTTCCATTACTTAAAACCATTGCATTCAGAAGCTAATCCACAGTGGCATCTACGACTGATTGTTTTGACCAAGTCGCTTAAGGTTTTTTTTTTTTTTCTTTTTATCAGATGGTAGGTAAGGATGCCCATATTAATTGGGTTTCTCCTCCAAGCCCATCAGGTTGCATGCTTGCTTTCTGCAAATGTGATAATCATGTTCAATTTCTTAGTGGTATCTTTGGAGGAACGCGAGTTTCAGAGATGAGAGGTAACGGAAGCAAATTTAACTTTAAAATATGCACAACCCAGTTGCTCAGTTTTGTCCAAAACGTGTCTGCAATTTTTTTATGTTAGGTTCTTTTATTTGAGCTCTTTATTAATGCTAGCTCTTTCTGAAGTTTTCATACTGTTTGAACATCTCCGGGTGGATTATTTCTTTTCATGTAACTACATCATACTTTAATAAACTAGAGTGAAAGTTTAAAAAAAAAATTAATGTGTGATGGAATAATTTAGCAGCATTGAGGATAGTATTTATCCTGTATGTACTGTGCATGAGGACTAGGGGACAATCATTGCAGGAGATTGCACTGGGACTGGTAGAATAATTCAGTGGTGGCTCTCAACTGAGGGTGATGTCCTATCCCCTGTCACCCTTGCCAAAGTCCAGGAAGCACTGTCTGGAGACATTTTTTATCACACCATGTTAGCAGGGATATGCTATTAGATTCTAGTGTGTAGAAGACAGGGATGCTCCACAACTTCCCAGTATCCACTGCATATGGTACCCAGATGTTACTCGTGTTACCACTATGAGCCACAGGATCAGAGAGAGCAGGGTGTTGAGTGGAACTGAGTTTTTTAAACACATTTGGAGACTGAAGACTTGATGGGTACAGTGGCACATGCCTGTAATCCCAGCAGCCTGGGAGGCTGAGGCAGGAGTTCAAAGCCAGTCTCAGCCACAGCAAGGCCCTAAGCAACTCAGTGAGACTCTGTTTCTAAAAAGAAATACAAAATTGGGCTGGGGATGTGGCTCAGTGGTCAAGTGCCCCTGAGTTCAATCCCCAGTACAAAAAAAAAAAAAAAAAGAGGACTTGTCTCTTGTGGTGGTTAAGAGGAATCGTTCTTTGCCTTGTGCCCTATTAGTATGACTGGTCCTGCCTGTTAGACTCTACTGTTCATATAGTCACAACCTTGGGAATTTCAATAGCTGGCTCAGTCCTTCAGCCCCTGCAGGCTGAATTTGAAGCTTGTGCCCCACATGAAGCTGGAGCCGCTCCCTGGGGGTAAGTGGCAACAAGCCTGCCTTGTAGGTTTTGATGCTTTCCAGGAATGCTCTCAGGTCATCTACAACGTGGGCATTCAGAAATTGGAGCACTCCACATTTTCCTGGCTGAAATCCTGGAGTTGGTTTTTCAGGGGCAACAGTTAGAAACTTCCAGTTTGATAATTAACCAAAGACAGTCCCGTAAAGACGAAAGAAAACAAAAATTCTTCCTTTGCCAGTGTTCTGGACGGCTCAGTTAAAGTCAGAAAAGAAAGCCTCAGTAGTTGCAATGCCGAGCCTCAGAGACTATACCCTATTTGGGTCCTGAAACAGCCTCAATGCCCTTACTTTTTTGAGCTTGATTCTCTGCCTGAAGGTGAGTTTTTCCTGAGTCTTTTGTTGTGGAGGGGTGGGGACAGAAAGGTAAACCAGAAAGTCACAGACCATGCCTTTAGGCTGTTTATACATAGTGATGCCATAGAAATTGAACAGTCATGTCAATGGCTATCTAGTTCCAGGTTGTCTAGTCTTAGAAGCAGAGGGACATTTTGCCACAGATGAAAGATTGTTTCATATGTCAAGAGCTTTGTAATGTTTTGAACAACTAATAAAAAAATAAAATAAAATAAATAAAAAATAAAAAAAGAAAGATTGTTGTCAAGTTAATAATATTTACACAGATGGAAGAGATGGATTGGAGCCTTTTGGCAGGACAGGGATGTCCAAAGGCCCTGGGGCTGACCATGCCTGGTGGGTTTTGGTAAAAATCCAAAATATCTACTCGTTAATTCCTAGAACCTGTGAATATGTTCCTTCGCATGGCCAAAGGGAATTATAAATGTGATTTAGTGTCCTTTAAGATCATAAAGCTTAGAAAAAGATAGTGGTGTTATAATGGTAACTGGAAATGAAATGTTCCAGTTCTTCCATGACTGCTGGACTTTTCTGTGATCTCTCCCACCACAGTCATCTCTGATAGCTCTTTTGCCCATGTGAGTCTCCTACCAGTTCCTTGCTCTATCCGTGTTTTGTGGTTGGTGATCTCAACACGGGTTCATATAGTGCTAATTGGAATTGAATTAGGCCATGTTTCCACTAATAACTGCAGTTGGATTTAATTTAAGGAGAAACCTCCAGGTAAGACCTCTGAGCTCCATTAAAGTAGAGGTCCTATGGGTGTGTGTTGACTGAGGTAATTAAAATCTTATTGATTATAATAAGAGATTGCAGGAGTTGTTGATTCAGACTTACTGGCGCTTATGTCTTCAGTAAGCCTCAATGATCCAAAATGATTGTGCCCTTTCCGGCAAAACTCACCGGTGGCTTATTTCAGCTCTGTTGAGAGCATCTTATCAAGTAAAAAGCAGCGGAGATGTTTTTCTTAATATATACCATGTACACATCACCATATGGTTCCGATCTAGAAGCCCTTATCTGAAACCTAAGAGGCCAGATGTTTTAGATTTCAGAATCTGTTTTTGGAAAGGTGCTGTTGCCTACATGCTTGGCTGTAGTGCAGAACACACACACGAGGGTCTGCAGACACCCATCTTAAAGGATTCACCATTTCACTTGGCCTGAAGACTGTAAAAACATCTTGATGTGTTAAAAAAGAAATAGTTGTTGAGTGTCTTTGTGAACTAGATGCTTGTTATTAAGTTGGAGGACTGGGCCATTCTATTAAAAATAACGTTTTTGGTATTCAATTTTTTTTTCTCATACGTTGTATACTTTTTGGGTCACTTTCTGAAATTGTTGCAGGCCACCTTGGCCAGCCTGGGTTCACAGAGCCCTTTGACAGTGGAGATGATGACCAGGCTGGTTGTTGACCTTCACCTCTCTCTTCATGGGATCTTTTCTTGCAGGTGTCAGAGAGGGTCCTGTGGCTCTCTGGTGTTTGCTATCTGGTGCTGCGTGGTTTGCTCTGTATTTACTTCTGTCAAATGGCCAAGGAATGAGTTGAAATTGAGTCAGTGACTTTATTGAAATAAAGATTCTATTTTGGAGAAGGGTGTTTCAGCCTTTAGTAGTAAAACATTTAGTTTTCATCTGGCTGATCTTTCATGCACACATCCTGTGTTGATAAGAGGCACATTTGAGGAGGTCCCCCTATTCAGTGTGTGCTCCAGGGAGATGTCCCTGGCTGGTTGTGCAAAGGCAGGGAGCAGGTTTTTGTGAGCTAAAACCTGCCTTGGCCCTGTGTGGTATCTGACAGTCCTCACAGGTATCTTTATATGTGACCTTGCCTTGGCACCATTTGATGTTCTGTCCCTGACATGTGATATGTTGATAGCAGATGGAATTGTGCTGAGGACTGGTCAAAGAGATGACACTTTCTGAAAGGGACATTCGGTAAATTGGAGGTAGCCACCAAGGTAAAACCTGTGCACCTTCAGACAGCCCAAGAGAAGGCATTGGGTAGGTACTACAGTTGGGGTGGGGCAGTGACGGTGACCATGTTGTAGACATATCTTAACAAGCACTGCTTGGTCTAAAACTTTCCAGACGTTTGCTCCTGAGGTTTTCACATCAGTCTTATAAGCAAGGTGCTCTTACTCACTGAGTTTAATTATTGCTTCTCCAGGATCCAGGCTCTGATAGCTCCAATACCCGAACCACAATTTTTTTGGGATAAATAATCTCATTGTTTTTCTTTTTGGTGTTCAAGGCTATTTTGTTATAAATACCCATGCAATGGAAATAATTTTATTAGAATCTTAACTACTGTTTATTGTATAATAAGCAGGCAAGGAAAAAAAATAAACTCAAAGGGCTTTAAATGCCCAGACTGCTTAATCATAAAGAGGGGGCATGAAGGGGACTGGAAGTATTTGTCAGCTCTCTGCTTAGAAATATCTACTGAATATACTGGTTTTTTTTAACTCAATCTCATCACTTAGAGCAGCTATACCTGAGAGCCAAGATGATGTTAGTCACACATTCTACTTCTGCATTTTATATGTATGTGTATATATATATATATATGTATATTATATATATATAATATATGTATATTATATATATATAATATGTATATTATATATATATATAATTTGCTACTTCTAAATTTTTATAAGGAACATTAAAAGAGATAAAAGGAAACAGGTCGTCTTATTTGAGTTTTACAATTAATTTTATTTTCTATTTAATTTATATGATGCCATAAAAATACAGCTTATGCACACACTAATAATTGATCATCATGAAAGCAATTAAAATTGAACTGATTTTTAATCCATTATATTTACCTTAATGTACTCAAAATACGATGCCAACAGAAATTGAATATAAAAAGTTATTACTGAGATACATTGCACTCTGTTCTTGTACTAAGTCTTTGAAATTCAGTTCATATTTCATGCTGACAGCATGTCTTTCCATGGACTGACCACCTCCAAATTCCACACGTTTAGAAGCCACAAGTGGTTATGGGCTGCCATATGGAATCCGGCAGACTTATGAATTCCAGATATGACTAATGGAATTTAGATGGTAGACTCGCCAGGAGATGAAGAGAAGCTGATTTTTCTTGTTTTTTTTTTTTTTTTGGTAGTTTTCCACTTCCAGCACCAACAAAAAGCAGGTGAGAGGATACATGATAGCAGGTATGGAGGGTGAATGATTTTAAAGATCTCATGTACAACATGAAGACTGTATTAACAGAATTTTGTGTTATGCTCAGGATTTTTGTTAAATGAACAGACTTTAGTTGCTATTGGCCCAATGGGGAAAAAAAAGGGGACCTATGTGAGATGCTGGATGTGTTAATATGATTCACTTTTGTGACCGTGTGTGTGTGTGTGTGTGTGTGTGTGTGTGTGTATATATATATATTCATTCTCTATATTTATCTCACAACGTCACATTGTGTACCTTAAACATACACAATAAAATCTGTTCACACCCACCCACATGCAATAGTTCAACTTTCCATTGGAACCACAAAGTGTTCACCTAGGTATATAGCAGGGTTTTTTTTAATTTCTTTTATAAGCTTTTTATTTTTCCCCCTTATTTTTTCACTTTTACAACATTGATTCCCAGAGCTTTGTACACTATTCTTCTCAGAATCCGTTTTCAAGCTGAAGAACTCAAATAAAGCTGGCCAGGGAGACCTTTATACATGGAAGGTAGAGACCTCAAGCTGGATCAGATGTATTGTAAGTTCAGGTCAAGAGGATTTATGGGCATGCGGTTTAGCAACACCTCCCACCCACCGTCCACCCCCTCTTTTTTTTTGTCCTGTCAAGATTTGAGCAGAAAAGTTTCAAACCATCTTAAATCTAAAGCCTTTAGCAAGTTCTTTAGTGCCACCATCACTCAGAAGAGACAGTCAAAAAGATTTACAAGGAATAGAAAGAAGGCAAGTTTAAGAGAAAGTCTATTTCTTTTCTCTCCTTTAAATCTCTCTGGTACAGAAACTCCCAGCATCCTCTTTATTGGAATGGGAAGAAAGTTCCTAATGTGTATCCATCTAGAATATATAGTGTTCTGGATACATTTACTGTGATACACGGAAGCCAGCCAGGCAAATCACCAAAAACCTATTTTATGTAAAAATATAAATTTCACCTCTTAAATATTTGAGGATGTCTTAAAAGACAGGACTTTAACACTCAGGTTAATACATGGAAGATTTGGGGAGTTACTTGCAAAATAACTTCTTAATTTCAGCTTCAACTTCTGATTCTCCTTATTTAATCCTCTACTGCATTGGGTTAGGAAGTTCAGTATTTCAGGGAATTTCCTTAGTTTATGCCTCAGTATTTATTATTCCATGGTCCAGGTAGCCATTTTTCAGGCTCCCTCTGTGTTTGCTGTTGAACTTGCCTCTGTCTCTCTTTTCTCTGTTTATCACTCTTTGTCTCATTTATTAGTGGGCCATGTGTGAGCTGAAATGACAGAACTAGGCACAGGAAAATACCTTTAAATAAGTGTGGCTCCTGTATAGTTTCTGAATTCTCATTAGTCTCTTTCATGGGTCTACATGAAATGTGAGCTGTGGTCAGTTATATTTAGGAAATTCTGCATAATATGTCTTTCTCTTACAGCTTGATAATGAGCTAACAGAATAGACATCTTGAAAAATATTCTAGGAGAAAGAGGATTTTAAGGGATTTTCATTTGACTGGGACTTGCTCAAACCGAATTGACTATGGAACTTGTTGTGGTTTGGATATGAGGTGTCTCCCAAAAGCTCACGTGGGAGACGATGCAAGAATGTTTTTAGAGATAGGTTATGGGAACCTTAACCCAATCAGTGATTGAATCCCCTGATAGGGATTTACTGAATGGTAACTGGAAGCAGGTATGGTATGTATGGAAGAGGTGGGTCATTGGAGGCATGCCTTTGGGACAACGTATTTTATCACTTGAGAATGGCATCTCTGTTTCCTGGTGCCATGTTCCCAGTTGCTTTCTTCTTCCACATCCATCTCTCATGATGTTCTGCCTCCCATCATGCTCCAAGGAATGGAGTTGACCTTCTGTAGACTGAGACCCCTGAAACCCTGAGCCCGCAAATAAACGTTTCCTCCTCCATGACAGTGCTCAGTAGGTCTTTCGATCACAGCTGGGAAATGGCTGAATAAAATGGGACCCTTCTTATTTGTCTATCTTGTGAGATTACTGTTGAGGAGAATACCCTCGGGAATGGCCGCCCCCAAATCATTCAGGGCAGGGCTTTTCCTTGGTTGACGTGAAAGATATTTAGATTGTTTGTGAATGCTCTTCTTTTCCAGTTCCTGAATCCTCAACATGGTTTCTTCATTCAGCAGGTTGAGGAGTCTTCTTTGTGTGGGACCCACAGGGTCCTGCCCTCAAGGGACTTTAACTTCAGTAGGTGCTGAAGGCCTGAGGCAGAGGTTTGCCCAGACTGTTGGTAGCACATCCAGGAGGACAGTGCTCCTGAAGGAGAGGCAGAGGGGATAGAAACAGGAAATTCACTCAGGCAAACCCTCTAAGTTCCCAGGCTGTGGAGCCTTGTGCACCAGGGGAAAGTCCTGGCCTGTACTTCAGGCTAGTTTAAAGCAGCTAGAATATTCTCAGCAAAGGAGTGATGATATCTGAAACTGGAGTCCTGGAGTCAAAGAATATGTGATTTGTAGACTTTGGAGGTTACACACTCTTTTTCTAGTCAGTTTTCTAGTCAATCTCAAAATGCTTGATAATCTGCTCTTGGAGCTAAGGTATTGCTGCTTTTTCAGAGTCTCACCTAAGGAGGGAATGGAATGTGAGTTCTTGATGGTTTGGAAACATTAGTAGGATTCATCCCATAATGCCCCAGTGGAGCATTGTCAAGAGCAAGGCATCTCTTGGGAGAAGGTGCTTAGGACATCAATTGTGATAAATAAAGGCAGGCAGGCCTGGGTGAGTCACTTCCAGGAAAGGAGGACCCAGATAAGTTATGAATGAGGGTGTGGATTGCAGAGAGTGAGCTGGCCTCATCTCCAGAGGAAGTGATTGGAATGGACAGCGGTATGCAGATAGAGGGTTTTGACATTTTTTTGAAGGGATTCGCTTAGAGAAACAATCTGCTTGGTCATTGATGTCCCAGAGGGAACCAAGATGTACAGAAGTGGTTTCTGCTGAAGAATCCGATTACAGTTTGTGACACAGCTTCTGGGTCAACAGCAGCTGTTAGCCATGGGACTTGTCCTGCTAGGGACCTACTCTATCATGTGTAGAGAATTCAAAGATATTGCCCAAAATGGTATGAAAAACCATTGGAAGAGGAAGAAATTCAGATCTATTGCACAACATGGTCATTGTAGTGAATAACAGTGTGTTGAATATGTGAAATTTGCTAGGAGAAGGGGTTTTGTTTTATGGCCTTAAAACCAGGTCCTTGTGCATTCTCATGCCATCCCAGATCAGTGTCTTCCACCACCAAGCCACACCCCAGCTCTGAGAGAGTAGATTTTAAAATGATCCCAGAAAAAAATAAATAAGATAATAAATGAGATGATAGATATACTAACTTGATGTAGTCATTCCACAGTGTATGCATATATAAGAATATCATGTTTTATAACTAATTGTTTTAGTCAGCTTTTTTTTTGCTCCTGTGACTCAATGACATGACCAGTGCAGTTGTAGAGGAGGAAAAGTTTGAGGGCTTACAGTTTCAGAGGTCTCAATCCTTAGAAGGCCAGCTTCATTCCTCAGGGACAGGACATCATGGAGGAAGAGTGTGGTAGAGGAAAGCAGCTCACATGGTGATCAGGAAGCAGAGAGAGACTCCACTCTCCAGAGACAAATATAGACCCCAAAGCCATGCCCCTAATGCCACCTCCTCCAGCCACACCTTACCACTTCAGTTACCACTGAGTTAATCCCTATCAGGCGATTAATTCACTGATTGGATTAAGGCTCTCATGACCCATCATTTCTCCTCTGAACCTTCTTGCATTGTCTCACAAGTGAGCTTTTGTGAGACACGTCACATGCAAAACACAATACTAATATATGTAAAATTTGTCTTTGTCAGTTAAAAATTAAAAAGAAGAAACAATTATTGAGATGATGATGATAGTTGACCTTCCAAAAAGTACTTGACTATGGTTCCTTACAGTGCTCTATATACATTCTATCATTGAATTATCATTTATTAGGAAAAATATTAGAAAATAAAAAAGCACTTAATAACCAGTATCTGGGGGTGGAGTTGTGGTACAGCGCTCTCCTAGCACATGTGAGGCACTGGGTTTGACCCTTAGCATCACATAAAGACAAGTAAATTAAGGTACTGTGTCCATCTACAACTAAAAAAAATAATTTAAAAAGTAACCGATATCTCTACTTTATGAATTTAAAAACAAAAATAAGGTAAAGGGATCATCCTGATAGACATCTCTGTATAACCTAATATGGACCTGCTAGAAATCAGATATGGAGCCTGGTGAGTTAGGTGACATTTCTCATTGATCACAGAGTGATATGCTATCATTATTGTGCATTTCCAGTATTTTGCAAAGGACAGGGGCCAATGTATGTAGAGCCATTATCAACAGGAGTTGTGTTCCTAGCCTACTGAGTGACTTCACATCTTATTTCTGTTTTCCATCTTTGTTAAAGTTCTCAGAACTTCTAAAAATTAAATCTAATTTTCCTGCTTACACCTTACTGCATGCTACAGATTTTTTTTCCCGCAATTAGTGCATTTTACTTTTCAGAATAGGAAATAAAAAAAGAGAGCAGAACAACGAGTCTGATTTAATGTCATTTCTAAGACCTTATTTTGCTAAGCGAGAACAAGTACAATATAAAATCATAAAAGAAAATTGTCCTTAAAATGCAAATCATTCGTGGCCTTCAGATTGTCAAATTAATATATATTCAGTATAAAATAATTTAAGCAAACTTGTGAGGTAAAGAAAGCATGTTTTTCTTGCAGACAGATAACGCTTTTATAAATGCCCAGATGCTGTACACAGTTTTATCATACCTCTCTGATGGGAGTTTTTATGGGAATTAAAATTGTAGTGTTTATGAAGTACTTAGTGTAGTGTCTCATAGTAGGTAATCAATACATTTTTTGCTTCTCTCCATGGAATGCATGCAGCATAATTTATTTTTTTGCCTAACATTGTTGGTGGACATTTGGGCTCCTTCCATTGATCCCTGTTAAAAATGCCACAGCTGGGTTGATCATATATTTTAGATGAACCCAGGTCTTGTAGAGAGGCCTGGCTTAGGATGCCAGTGTGAAAGGTAGGGATGTCCTACAATACTATTTGACTCATCAATATTTGGAAAGATTAACCAACTTAGTCAGAACTTTAAACTTTCAAACGAAACTGGGAATATATTTGAAAAAGCCAGGAATTTATATTTGTACAGATATAGCCCCTTTCTGTTAATATGTACTGCATTGGTATGGGTCTTTGGGGATCACTTAGGGTTTCATATCTAGAACATTTCCTCTCAGTTGTAAAGGTTTTTGTCTTACAGCTGTCTTTGATTTCCTTTACTTACTTAGGAATGTTTGGGATGCTATACTAAATATTGCCTGGGGTGATACTATATGATATAACTGTTATGGTTAAGCTATGACCCCCCAAAAGCTCATATGTGAGACAATGAAAGAATGTTCAGAGGTGAAATTATCAGTTTATGAAAACTCTAACCTACTCAGTGGATTAATCTACTGACATGGTTTAACTGGGTGGTAACTGTAGGCAGGTAGGGTGTGGATGGAAGGAGTAGGTGTGTGCCTTTGAGGTTTATATTTTGTCCCTGGAAAGCAAAACTCTTTTTCTGTACTTCCTGATGGCCATGTCCTAAGATGCTTTCCTCTCCCACACCCTTCCACCATGAAGTTCTGTCTCCTCTTGGTCCCAGAGCTAGAGAGTTGACCTACCATGGACTGAATTTCTGAAACCAGGAGCTAAAATAAATCTTTCCTCCTCTAAGTTGTTCTTACAGGCCACAGCAATGAAAGATTGACTAAAACAATGGTGGATTTATAGGTGAATTCTGAAACTCTGTGTAATAGCTTTTCTTCACCAGGATACCAAAGAAGGACACCTAAGAGAAGACTAATAAATCTCCTCTATTCATGTATGAAATTTTGTGCATATGCATATCTTTTTTTTATTGTACTGTATGAGAGGGGATCTAGTGCTTCATTCAGATTTAAATATCATTTTCAGTTTGTCTTCTGCTAGCCTCCCTCCAAAAATAAAATATCTAGAGAAAAAGGAACAGATCCTTCTTTTCTTTGGGACTAATTGTCTTTCTAATGTACAGAATATATCAAACTTACCTATAATTTAATTCAGCACCTCATTACTGATGTGAAATTTCTGAGCATTAAAAAGTCACAGGCAGGCTGCTGTAGGTGACTTTTCTAGCAGCATCCTATGGGCAGGGAGGACCACGTCTGTCTCATTAATTTCCTTAACCTCAGTGCCAAGTAGAGTGGCTTGTGTGTTACAGGTGACCTATTTCAAATTTCCATTAAAAATAAACCCATTGCTTTTTCTCTACTTCATTTCCACATTTGAGGAGTGTTCCAGCTGTGGTTTGGGACAACTGGATCATAAAATGTCGATACCCTATCATGACATTTAGGTCCAGCACGGGCACTTGGCATACCAGTACCCGTGCTAATGGGCATTTTGTTTTGACATCACTGAATGACAGGCCCAGTGCTTGTCTTCTTCTGTTGATTCAGGAGAGGGTAGAAAGTTCAGGAGGTCT
Source organism: Ictidomys tridecemlineatus (assembly GCF_052094955.1). NCBI lineage: Eukaryota > Metazoa > Chordata > Mammalia > Rodentia > Sciuridae > Ictidomys > Ictidomys tridecemlineatus. The sequence goes on from NC_135489.1 coordinate 63,739,480, forward strand.
TACCCAACAGGCTTTGTTCAATTTAAGTAGATTATGGTGTGAGTGATGGAGGAAGAGATGAGAACTGGCAGGGAACTGGGATTTGAATAGGACCTTCAATTTATTTGACATGTCTAATGTCTCTATGAATGGGGACGGAACCCTGGTTTTTAGTGATAGGTAGAAAGATTGGCTCCAGGATTGATAGAGTCTTGGGTGGATTAGTGAATCGATTTGCTGCTGGAATGATATGCCTTGGGGGTCTGAAATTCACCTAGCAGTAGCTCAAGATAATAAACCGAGTGCTACTTGCATTTCAAAGGTATTTTGTGCATGAGCTATGGGTGGCTTTTGTGTTGGAACTATTTTTCTACAAAAAATAAAGGCTGTTATTTTAGTTAGCAAAATATGTAATTAATTTCTTGGTGATATATCATTTATCTCAAGGTTTTTGTATTCCTTGGCTGTTCTTTTTTTTTAAGAATGTGTTCATCGCCTGTTGATTAAAATAATATAATAAATAAATTCAAAACAAAATGAACTCATTACTTAAGAAAACACTTCACTAATTAATCAAATTTAACCTCGAAAGGCTGCAGCTTAACTTTATACTGTATTCTTTTACATATGTTATGATTAAATTACCTGTTGTAAATATTTAATAAAATGGGGGGGGGAGCAATAGGAATGCATATTGTCTTGCCAGTAAAGTATGCTTCACACACAACCTCACATCAACCTCAGATGTTGTGGAGATGTTAATAAGCAGAGAGTGTGGTTCACACCCCCATGGTACTAATGAACACCTCAGGAAATCACAACTTGTCCTTGGCTTAAAGATGGGATTGATCAACATCAGAATTACAAGGACATTTCCTCAACTGTGTTGAGTACTTTTAATGTGTTTTCCAAGGTATGTCTTCTTGGAAATTTCCGCCAAAGACCCTGTTTCTTTCAGTCTCTTTACACCTTCCTGCTGGGATTTCTCCAACCATTTCTGTTCTAATGTTGCTAGTAAGTGTTCCATCTGCTTTGGAATATTTCTTATCACTATGCACTCCTCCAAGGGTTATTTTTGAATATGCATTACTTTCTATGTATCATCCCTATTTAATCCTAAACAAACAAACAAACAAATTTTTTTTTTCCCTGCACAGGTGCCAAAATGGTATAACTGCCTGAATTAGGGATGTATATAAATTCTGCCTGTTTTGTTGATAGGGAATCCACAGTCAATTGAGTGAACGTTCTGAGATCCCAGGGCCAACCTTGTCAACACCAAGACTTGAATACAAAGAAGTTAAGATGCAGATCCCTGGTTTATGGCTAATGGTGAAGGAGTTGCTGGTTGTGACAGTGTTTTTGAATGTAGTTACTGAACCCTGGATAAATATAAGTTTATATAAAATATGAATAAGATTGTGAGATGCTGGACAATAATCCTTCAATAACTGTATTATTAACCGTGATAATAGTGTTGTTAATTATTGGTGAATATGTGAGTCCTCAATGAAAAGCTTAGCTTAGGACATATCCTTTTTCTCAGACAAGGAGGGATTTAAAGAAGCCTAGCTTTCTGTCACTATTAGAAAGTGATGAAATAACCCTCTCCTTTTTTTTTTTGAGAGAGAGAGAGAGAGAGAGAGAGAGAGAGAGAGAGAGAGAATTTTTTAATATTTATTTTTTTTCGTTTTCAGCGGACACAACATCTTTGTTTGTATGTGGTGCTGAGGATCGAACCCAGGCTGCACGCATGCCAGGCGAGCACGGTGCCACTTGAGCCACATCCCCAGCCCAATAACACTGTCTTGAGGGTATCTGTTTACTGGTTCCTCCTCCCTCTCTCCCCCACCCCCTTCAGTTTTACTTTTTGAATTGACAAATAAAGTTGTATATATTTAGGGGTGTACATAATGTTTTGATAGATGGAGACATTGTAGAATGTCAAAATCAAGCAAATTAATATATCCATTGCCAATTCTTTTCCTGAACATCCCATGTCACCCTTTCCCACGTCTGTTTTGCATTAATTCAATCCTTTGGTTTACCCCAACCTGGTTGTTCAGATCTCTGTACAAAAATGCTTTTGGAGACCTCGTAATACTTTGTTGAAATAATTTCTTTTGGAAGGAATAGATAAAGCCACTACTTTATCTTTGTGAGGGTTTTTTGGTTTTCATTTTTATTTTATTTTTTTCGAAATAAGGTATAGAATGTAGGTTCGGGTTTATTTTTCTATGCTGAGGATTGAAACCAGGTCCTTGTGCATACAAGGCAAGCTGTTTACTATTGTTTGATTCCCAGCTCTGAACATAAGTTTTTTTTTTTTTAATACATGGCAACTTCAGAAGAATATCTGAAACTGTTATTGTAATGAACTAATTAGGATTATTCCATCAGACGTAGGTAGTCTGTTCTCCCTCTATTTAAGTACAGATAGAATGGATACTTCAAATCAGAAGGGATCTCAAGTTCATTGGCTATGAGTGGTTTACCCAGTTCATTCACTACTGCAGAATTTTTTGTTCATTTTATTATTAAGTGGATTTTTGAATGAACTAAAAAAATTTGGAGCCTGGCAGGTTGGCACATGCCTGTAATCTCAGCAGCTCAGGAGGCTGAGACAGGAGGATTATGAGTTTGTAGCTAGCCTCAGCAACATAGAGAGACCTTAAGCAACTTAGCAAGATCCTGTCTCAAAATAAAATATATATAAAAAGGCTAGAGATTCATTTCAGTGATTAAATGCTCCTGGGTTCAATTCCCAGAACCAAAAAAAAAAAAAAAAAAAAAGAAGGGGATACAAATCTTCCTTCTAACCCTAATGCATTATCCCATCGATTTGGATTGATCAGTTGATGAATTAATTTAAATTCCATAAATCAGATAAATGCTTTGGATTTGAAATCATTGTACTAGTTTTAGGGTCATAAATAGAGCTTTGTTTTATGGCTTTTGACATTCGATGTTTCTGTCCATCAGATAATGCAAAATGACCACATTTTCCATAGTAATCATTCTTGAAAAGCAGGATGATACCTCTTTTGTGTTGTGCTAACTTTAGCAGTTTCTCATTGTTCATTACTCCAAGAGTTATCTTTCTTGAGTCTGAAAGTCAAGCCTGCGACCTTCCTTAGAAGGGAGATCCTTATGTAATAGGCTGGGAGTTGGACAAGAAAGTTTTCATATGTGGGCAGAGAAGTCAGAGTTAGTGTAAGAAGGAGTAGGAAGAAGCACTAAAAATGTTAATATGTGGTGTCTTTGTTGTCACTACCCACCTCTGCACTCGAGAGATTTTTATTGTTTTAAAAAATTATAGCATCTGAATGCCTATATAGAGAGAGCAAAACTGTTTATTTGCCTTGCTTTCTTTGCTGGTGCTGGGGATTGAACCCAGGGCCACCTCCTTGCTAGGCAAGCATTCCAAACCTGAGCTGCAGTCCCAGTTCCAGTTAGCATATTTGTGATGCAGGTGTGTCCACATTAAGTTGTGAAACTTTGCTTTTTCCTTTTGCATTGGTGTTGAAGAATTTAGTTTTGCAACCACAGAAGTCCTCTAAAAGTTTGCTGTTCCCTTGATCTACAACTATAGATATTTTTTTAGGGATTCCACTTCGTTTGATGAATGCTTTTCCATTTTTACAATAATCAACCTTATATCTTTTCTTTATTTTGATTGTTAAGGACCTCAATGAGCTGCAAGGCTTTTGTTTCATTGAAAACTGTAAATGGGAACCAATTGTGAAATACTCTGTCTTGGAATTCTTTTCATGTGATCTCATTTTTTCTAATTTTTTTTCACCTCAAGTATCTAGTTGTCTTTAAAAGCCACCAAATTTCAGAACAGTTGTCTTGTGAATTAATGCAAAAGTTATAAATGTTTTAGCATAAAGACATAGTAAAAATAATCCGATTTGAAAAAAAAATTGGTGGTATGGGCCATGCCTACTCTAATCTTTATTGATGGTCTAACCAATTTTTATCAAGTTAAGAGAGAGAATCTCTAGCAGTGGCTTCCTCCATTACTGGCATTTAGAAGGCATAACCATTTTTATATTCTTTTTCATATTTTACTGATACATTTCTAATCACAAGTTTTTCAAAAGGTTAATAGAAATTGCAATGCTTTATTGTCATGATGCTTAAATGATTTCTTTTTCAATAAAGGGTATGTTATTAAAGAGAAAAATGATTTTGCAACCCATGCATTCAAGTATGCACTGCCATCTGTCGTAAGCCTAGGTAATCAATGGTGTAAGTGAGGTCAGTTTATTTCTCATAGATTTCCTAGCATCCCTGCATAAGTAGCCATAATGGAATTGATTTCTAGGCTGAAGCAGCTTTTATTATATACAAGGATTTGATGATGACTATATTAAGCATTGGCCTTTGATTAGTCTTGGGCTTTCTTGGATACAGAAGTTTCAGCAATTTTATACTTAAATATTAAAAGTGTAATATTTTGCACATTTGAATGTTATATATTCACTACTTGTCCTTTTTATTTTATTTTTTTAATTTCTTGTACAAATCCTTAATGCTCCATGATCTTGACTTTTCTATATCTCAAATTACTCTGGTTTCTTCCCATAGACATGTCCTTGATGCTCATCTCAAGAGACACAAAAGAATAAGGTAGCAAGTTAGAGCATGAGGGATACATGTGTCTGGGACCCTCTGCTCCTCTGGAAAGGCCTGAGCATGTGACTTTACTTGTGCAAGCCTCAGTATTCTCATTTCAAAAATAGGTATAAAAAAACCCCACTTAGATGGTAGTTATGTAAAGCAGAATCAGTACTATGTTGATAGAACTTGGCAGGGTGCCTAACATGGGCAAATGAATGGTAGCAATTTTTACTATTAACGTCTGCTCTTACTATTGTTACTACTGCTGAGTCAAAGCAACACTCTTTTACAGGAATCAATGAGATTCCACATAGATAGTCTCTGAGCAAAAGGACCCTGTACAGTTTAAATTATTTTCTCCAGAGTACCCCCACATCCCTCCAGGACTATTTAATAGGGCAAATTAGGGATGAAGCTCATTATATTAATCTAAAATGATCTTTCTGCAAATAATTTCAAAAACCACCAATGCATAGAGCAAAGAGGACCTCTAGGCAAATACAGGTATGGAAAACACTGTGAGGCTGAGGAGATCTGTGTTTCACCCAGCATCCTACCTGCCCCAGAACTGTCTTTCTTATCTGAACTCCACTACTAATGCTTTGTTCTGATTTGGGACACAGATGGTAACTGGCAGTGTCACCTCTACTTGGAAGTCACAGCATTCCTTGTGTCCCCCTCCCCCCTGCCTCTCCAAAACGCAGTTGGCTGTGGTCAGATCAGTCATCCCTCAGAGACCCCATGTGACAACTACAGTCCTACATGCCCAGGGTCCTGGCTCAAAGCAAGACTGGTTAAAAAATAATTTGTCACTTACCTGGAAAAGACTGTATGCCATGCTAAATCTAGTTCGTCCAAATATTTTCAAGTGCTGACTCGTATTTTAAACCAAGCAGCTGACAAAAATTTACCTGTAGGCTTGCTTAATCAGATTTCACCCTAGTCAGAGCCTAGCCAAAGAAATAAACTTCCTTCATGAGCACAGATTTCCAAATCCATCAAAAAATATGCCCCAGAGCCAACATGACTTTTTTTTTTTTTTTTTTAGAAGGATTTGCTAAATAATCACCCAGGAAATGTGTGTGTTCATCTATAAGACAGGGTCAGGGGTTAGGAAGAGAGGCACTTTTTTGTTTTTCAGTAAGTAATTTTCCTTGTTACAATAAAAAATCACATCACTTGTTGGAAATCTGATTGGTACCCAAATGCTCCGGGCAAGTGTTTGCAATTCCTGATTATTTATTCCCAGATCTTTTTAGATGTGCTATGTGTGAATCAGCCTAGCCTGCATTTAAGACTTGAAAAATGTTCATTAGGACTCCTTGGTATCAAAGCATCCATTAATTACTGAAAGGATGAGACAGTAGTTTACTGGAAGTCAGAAGCCACATATTCTTTGTTCTAAAAGGGATAAAAAGAGTCTTCCATATAAAGGACAGCCACATTTTAAAGATAAACTTTTAATATCCTGCTGAAAAATAGGCATTTTTTTTCCCTATCATGAAGAGCTCTTTCAAAATGGTCTTTCTGTGGTGACATCCACATTCCACTAGAAAATATTCTTGTGTTTCTGGCAATGATACACTAATTACTGACTATACATTTTTAATAGTTTAATCTGTCATATTCTGGGAGAGGAGTGATTCTGATTCCAAACAAAACTACAAGGCATGACCAAACGCATTATGAAATGTGTGGTTTTACGAGCACACCTATCTTACTTTTCAGAGCAAGTTTCCCTGCCGTATTATGTTGGGAAGCATGTTGGCCATCCAGAAAAAATTCAGGTCACAATTTGAAAGCAGATCACTTCATATACCTGGCTTTGTTAGCACTTCTGGGTTGCTTGTAACAGAAACTCATTCAAGTCAGCTTAAGCAGATGAAAGCTTCTTATAAAGATATAGGAGGGTCTTGAGGAGCTCAAGGAGACAGAAGCTAAAAAGTAGAAGTCTTTTTTTTTTTTTTTTTTACATATTTAGTTCCTATTTGTATCTGCATGATTCCTTCCTTTTTCTTTTAAGTGTATTGAGGGCTGAGCCTAAGGGTCCACTTTACCACCTCTGGGTGAAAGATAGGCATTTTTTATGGTATTCATAATTTATATTTTATTATTACTTGTAATATACAGCTTAAAGTAAATGCAAGGTCTCATAAAAGAAGACCTGATCTCACTGAATAAAGAGGAGGAGCTAGATCAGAATTTGGACTACATCCTTAGTATTTCTTCTTCTGCTATAAAAAGGCTCCTTCAGTCTGTGCCATGGCTGGTTACTGGTACTGAGTTCGCAGGTTAAAGATTGATACTCACTGACAGTCTCTTGGACCTAAAGCCAAAGACCCTGGTCCATCCTTGGGTCAGGTGGCTCATACCTGGTCTGGTTGCCTGTGGCCTTGGGATACAGAACAAACATGGCAGACAGGATCTTCTACCTGTGGTCTCTCTGTGTGAACATTTCCTTAGAAAAAGTGGCAGGGCAGATTCCTTACCACATTCCCTTCTCACACACTAAAAAGGTTCGTATTCTAACTTCTGAAAGGCCAGATGCATCTGGGCCAGCATCAGCTCTCAAGAGGATGGTATTATAAGAGCTTCTATTCATCATCTGGTCACAGTTTAGTGTCTGCAGGAAGCAGGGCTGACAGAGGTGTGAGTTAAGAGTCTTTTCCGAGATGCTTCTTACTTCATTCACAGGAATACACCTCTCACTTTCATGGGCTTCAAAGTTGCTTCCTAGAACAAGAAAATGTCTGTTATTTAAAATGGACTCATTATCAAAATGTGACCAGGGGTGTCCTCGTCTTTCCTAGCACGTCCTTTAAAGACTGCTAAAACCCCAGATATTATTTATGAATGAGTCAAAATAGCAGCATGTCATCTGTTGGGATGCTTAGGTTATTTATTTATTAATTTATCCCTCTCTATTGGAAAACTTACCATCTGGATGCTGTCCAAACTTAACAAACCCATAAATTAAAACCTAAGGCAAATTGACTACATCAGGGGTGACCTTCCAACCTCCTCTTATCCCAACCAGCCATTTCCCATCCTTCCTGCACTAAAAGGAGAGAGGAATAAAGCAGAAATATGCACAAATGCTGACAAACCTGCTCCTCTTTTATTCAGTGAGATCAAGTTTTCTTTTATGAGACTTTGCATTATTTTAAACTGTATGTTACAAAAGACAATAAAATGAGAATTGCCAATACCGTCCAAGAGTAACATTCCTAAAATAATGCACCTCATTTCATATTGCCTGGACACCTTCCACCTGTCACAAGGAATTGTCCAATCTGATTTTCAAACTTGCATTTTTCTAGCTCCAGTCAAATGACTTCATAAATTGCTTTCATGATTATCCTCACGTTTCCATGTAGGATATAGGTTTGATGAATAAATATATTGTTTACAATTTGCCACTATCACTCATGTGTCCTGAGTTACTCAAGTTTTAAATTGCATGAGGCTTTTAGTGAAATCATGTATATCCAAACACAGGTTTAACTGTTTGCTGATATATATTCTCCATATATACACAATTCTAAAATGATGGGGAAAATGTTTCTTGTGTTTTTTAAATTTAAGTTGCTTTCTGCAACTTTTTGAATGAAGGTCATAATGACATGTGACCACACAAAAAAAGGGGAGTATGGTTTGTTTTAAAAAAAAAAAAAACAGAGCTGGGGTTGCGTTTCAGCAGTAGAGCACTGGCCTAGCATGTATGAAGCACTGGGTTCGATCCTCAGTACCACATAAAAATAAAATAAAGGTTTAAAAAAAAACTAGGTTATTGATCTTTTTTTTTTTTTGTACCTGAGATTAAAATCAGGGGCATTTAACCACTGAGCCACATAGTCAGATATTTTTATATTTGATTTTGGACAGGATCTCACTAAGTTACTTAGGATCTTACTATAACTTGCTGATACTGGTTTTGAACTTGGGATCCTCCTGCCTCAGCCTCCCAAACCGCTGGGATTACATGCATGGGCCACTGCACCCAGCCTATTATTAGTATGTATCTGGTGTCCCAAGGTCAAACTGTCAGATTTCTCACAAATGAGTTGCTTCTAAAAATGGTCTAATTGAAATACTGCCATAAGGAATTTTTAGTGGGAGGGATTCGGACAAAATATAAGACTAATTAGTAGTTTTGAACAGATGATAGAACATTTCTATTAATTAAAACCTCAGCCTAGGGATTTATTGTAGAATTGTGGTTCAGTAGGTATTAGTCAGCTTGAGCATGTTTTACGGGTAAAGGGGATCAGGCTTTTAGTGGAAATGCCCTCATTGATCAATCAGTTGACCAGCAAGTGAGGATGGAGGAGGCATGGGTAGGGGACACATAAATCACAGCATCCAGTTTGGGAGGCAAGATGCACTCATGCACGGTTAATGAACAGCATATACTACGAAATGAGTAATTGTTGAGTTGCAGACAAATCTGAGGCTATGACATGATTTTCTATAATGGAGTTAATTGCGCAAGATGCTAAACAAAACACAGAATTGTTATCTGCTTCATTTAGGATGAAGTGTGATTTGCCTTTGGAATGTACCGGAATGTACTGTGATTGACCCCAGCTATTTAACAGTCAAGAAATAGGTGTTGAGCATTAATATATTCTCATTTAATGAGCTAGGTGTCCAAGGTACGACTAATACCCTAACTGCCTTTGTAGCACACTAAGTGACTTAGAGACCAATATGGAAGGTAAGGAAATACGAAACTTGGAAATACGAAACTTACCTGATCAGGAAGCTCAAGGACTTTTTTCTTAGAGATGCTATATATTCCCTGAAACAGAACAGAGAGAGAATTGGAAAGGAGAAATGGGGAAAAGTTTGTCCCAGGGAATCAAGGACAAGAGTTTGGTAGAGAATAGCATATTTGAGAAAGAGTCTTAGATGGCTTTTGGGCAGATTGGCATGATGAAAGAATATGGACAGGTAGAAAGAGAATGTGACAATAATGAGCCTGGATTTTATCTTAAGGGAAATGAGACTCCTTTCCAACATTCTGATCAGAATGCTCCCTGAGGAAGATGACTGGACCGTGGATTGGATCAAAGAAGCCCGTGGTCTACAGTTACCTTGGGAGGCTCGGGAAGCAGTACAACTAAGTGATGATGGTTACTTCTCCAGATCTGACCCGAGGCAGGGTCCTGGAAAAGAAGCTGACAGATTTAGGGGATATTTAGCAAATGAGTTTGGCATATCTTGGGGTTGGGTGTGCATGGAAGATATATAAGATGTGAAGGTTTTGTGGTTTGTGCAGTTGGCTCCAAGGTGCTGCTATGAGCAGAGAGCACTTGGAAGAACTGACACGGGAAGAGCAAGATAAAGTCTACTTTAACATATGCAGTGTATCTAGTTGTCGAGGTCTAAGAAGCCAGTGGTGTGGATAGATCTGCCACTCAAGGACAAGTCAGAACTGGAAATGAAGATTTGAAAGGCATTAGCACCCACATAGGAATCCATGACTTAACACTTTTACGCTGTTGGCAAGTCATAAATTAGTTCAACCACTAGGGAAATCTGCATGGCGATTCCTCAAAAGATTAGGCATGAAACCATCACATGACCCAGCTATACCACTCCTGGGTATTTATCTTGAAGAACTGAAGTCATCAAACTACAGTCGTACATGCATACCTATGTGTATAGTAGCACAATTCACAATAGCCAAACAGTTGAGCCTAGGTATCTTCAATGGATAAAGAAAATATGATGTATATACACCATGGAGTTTTATTCAGCCATAAAGAAGAATGAAATTATAGCATTTGCAGGAAAATGGATGGAACTGGAGAATATGATGTTAACCAAAACAAGCCAAACTCAGAAGGTCAAAGGTTGCCTGTTTTCTCCCTCCTATATAAAAGCTAGTGATGAAAAGGGAAATAAAGGCAGGGGGATCTCATGAAAATCCAAGGGAGATCAGTAGAGTAGAGGAAAGGAACCCAGGAGAGGGAGGAGTGGAGGGAAAAGGGAAATACTGGGGAATGATACTGGCTAAATTATTATATTGTGTGCATGTACAAATATGTAACAACAAATTCCATTATTATGTGCAACTATAATGCACCAATAAAAAATATGGAAAAAAGGAATTAATGTCTTAGGGCTGAGGAGAGTGACTAGGGACAGTTGGATTGAGTGTGTACTGGTGCCCCTGGGTTCTGTGACCTTTAGGAGACACCTGGGGGACCAGGGAGGAAGCAGAGGCTACAGAAATGGGATTGCCAGAGAAGCAGAAGGACAGTGTGTGCTCACAGAAGCCCAGGATCCATTTGCTTGGAGAAATGCAGGAATAGTCAGTAGGGCTGGGTACACCCTCCACATCATGTGGGGATAAGAAATAAAAAGAAACTCCCAGCTACAAGCAACCTTACCAGTGACCCCTGCCCAAGCAATCACTGTACATTTTGTCAAAATGGATTAGAATAAAAGTATTCAACACTCCATTGGCTGCACAAACCTGAATATCAAATGCAGTGTTATAGGAAATTCTCAAGTTTCCAGTGGCTGAACCGGCAACCCCAATAGAGCCTTTGTGGCCAAGGGAGGAAGGCAACCACTGGATTTTATTGAAGAACATTCCAATTTTACCAAAGTATTGAAGGAAGGAGGGAAGCAGAAAATCTGATTTAGTGAAGACATTTTCTTTGACAGCAAGATTTACTTCGGGGTATAAATTTGCCATGATCGAGACTAAAATGCAGCAAAAGTTAAATTTCACCTATATCTCATTCAACACCTAACGTGATTTAAATGACAGGATTTCAGAAGTGACAATGTAGCCTTGGATCTAAATATATTTTTTATGGTTGGAAATTTTAATTTCAGATCAGTGAAAAATCATGACGCCTCTTCATGTGGAAGCGACTTAAAGAGTGGAGTGTGGGGCCCCGTGTAGATGGTTTTGTCAGGCAGAACTATTAATGCTGAGGGGAATCAGATGGCAGAATTTGCACAGGCTTATCTATAAATTTGCTCCCGCAAGATAATAATGAAATGGTTGAATGACCGACCTAGTCCTGAGATAGAGACACGATGAGTTCATCTTGTTTTAATCTCACATTGGATGTTCAATTTGCCTGTGACATGCTGGCATGGATGCCCTATAAAAGTATTATCTGTGCACAACCCAGCTCCTGCCTCCTCTTCCAGCTGCATCTGGAAATATTTTCAATTTTTTTCTCAGCTCAGGCTCCAGCTACCACCTTCCTTCCAAAGCCTTTGCCTCTTTCCACCTCAGGACATTTGAACCTTCTCTCTCAGCTCATTCTGCCTCTGAGTAGACTTCCTGTCATATGCTACTTTTGGAGAAAGGCTTTTCTCACTTTCTTGTTGACATCTAATTTCCTTGTTCTCTATTATCATTATCTCCTGTCCCCTGTATTTTTTTAGTAACAAGAATTGAACCCAGGGGAACTTAATCACCGAGTCACATCCTCAGCCCTTTTCCATACTTTATTTAGAGACAGCGCCTCACTGAGTTGCTTAGGGCCTCACTAAGTTGCTGAGACTGGCTTTGAACTCACAATCCTCCTGCCTCAGCCTCCCAAGCTGCTGGGATTACAGGCTTGCACCACCGCACCCAGCTCCCTGCACTTTTTTTGAGTGAATGGAAATGAGGCAGGAGGTGAATGGACTAAACACCACCTTAGTACTGTTTTAGGTTTCCAGAGATCATGTTGACTACTGATTCTTGCAGAGAAAATGTTAACACAGGTGAACGTTCCATTCCATGTTTCCTGAGTGTGTTTGCTGAGTATATGGATGTTTTGAAAACTCATGGGAAACCTGAGTTGTCAGTGTTATCTCTGTGCCCATTACATGAGGATCCAGTGCTCATTCTGGCCATCTATTTGCGATGGGAAAACAGCCTGAAGGAGTAAGAGTGAAGGGGTACTGGCAGGGGTGCCAGGCACAGGCACAAACTTAATTCTCCTCCAGGGCATGAGGAGTCATCCCTGTTCACAGTGTCAGGATCACATTCTTCATCTCAACCCATTAGGGCCAATATGTGTGCACTTATATGAGGCATAGAGAGATCAAATCACCTGGGATCACCCAGCCAGTTGAGTCATCTAGGAGAGCCGATGGAGCTCAGCTTCTCACAGAGGTCTGATGGTGGGGTGTTTTTGAAAGACAGCTGATCAAAGCCCTGTGTTGAGTCTTCAGGTTGAATGTCTTTCACAGCCTTCTTCTTTTTTTTTTTTTTTCTGTCTCTCTCTCCCTTCCTAGCTGGTCAGTTACAGTTACTGCCAGGTATGTATCTGTTACAGTTCTTACCAGCAGCCAGGAACTGGGACACATGCCTGTAATCCCAGTGGCTCAGGAGGCTGGGGCAGGAGGACTGGGAGTTCAAAGCCAGCCTCAGCAACTTAGTGAGACTTTGTATGCCAATAAAATATAAAAAGGGCTGGGATGTGGCTCAATGAATGGTTAAGCACCCCTGGGTTCAATCCCTGGTACCAAAATAATCATCATAATAATAATTATTAAAAAATCTTAGGAGCTAGGGTGCATTTCTCTGTTTTGATGATTGAAAAAGGTGGGCAAGTATTTGAGAGAAAGGTATTACAGCAGTCCTAAATCAGCATCCCCTGCAAAGAAATTTTCTTAGTGACTGTGCTAGCAGAAGAAAATAATGAATAACTGAAAAATAAATAAGAGCAAAGCCGTAACTTGGATGGGCTTTCTGTATGATCCTGTTTCATCGACTTGGTCTCAACGGCAGGTGCCAGATCTGTAATGTAATGGGAACAGTCACATTCTATTACTTTTAAATTAACTCGGTCCATGCAGCTATCATCATCCACAGCTCCTCCTTGGAGAGGAGGACTGCATCTCTAATTCCAGATGGATGAGAGTGTCCTGCACCCAGGGCTCCAAGGAGTGGACCTCCAAACCTCTGAGTCAGGTTCATTTAAAGTGCAAATCTGAACATCAAGGCTGTCTTGGGGCTTGAGAATGGCCCTGTTTTCAGACTGAATTCCGAGACCAGCAAAAGAAAAAGCTAGGAGAGAGTGACATGAATTCATGGTCACCAGACCCTGCTAGTAGCTCAAAACCCTTAGTGTCCCCTGAAAGACGGAATGACACCTTGCAACATAAAACCAAACAGAAAGGTGACAGTTCTGCTTGTCAGGCCCTGAAAAGTGGATGTGGTGGCATGGGATGGGAAACTGTGAAGATTCTTCCAGGACATTTCAGAATAATTGTAACAATAATGCATTAAGGTGTCAGTCGGCAAAATGATTAATTGAATTTCCCTTCGTTTTTCTCACTTATTTGCTTTTGGTCCTGTCTTCAGTGTCCCCTATTTAAAAAATACAACGCATCCTGTTCTGCCCAGTCCTCAGAACTCTCTCTCTCTGAAGTCCTTTATTATTGCAAAGTGACATATGTGAAACCTTCCCACTGACATTCATAGACTTATAATCCTACTCCTTCAATTGCTTTATTAATGCTTTGGCTTTCAGCATAAAAGCCAGCACACTGAAAACCACAGAAAATTTCTGATTATGATAGTGACATTTATCATTCTCTAATGGAGAAGCTGTAGCTTCTAGCCAGGAAGTTGGCAGGCGCATCCAATGCGGAATTCCTCATTTTAAATGCAGCCCTTGCTGAGAAGAGCTGTGCTCCCAGGCTCTGGATAATTCTTAACCCTCAGAGAGATGTAGGCCTATGTCCAGTAATTGGCAGAGGCACTGTGTGTTTTTAACTGTAGTTTTTATGGGTAAAGAATTGATGTCTTATTAATGTAGTGATGCCTTTAACACATCAAGTGCCTTCTCTGTTTCAGACACTGCTTAACCCACTTGGTATGTATCAGTGAACAGAATAATATTCTGGCCACCATGGATCTCATTCTAGTAAGGGGGAGATGAGCTGGAAAACATTAGAAATAACTGTCTGTCTTGTAAAGCATAAAATTCTTTTGGGGGGAAAATATTGTGTCCTTTCAGGTAAGTCTTTTGAGTCAGAGATTTGGAGAGGTTGTGGGTTATCGATGAAGAGACTGAGGTTTAAGCCAGGTCTCCAAAGAGGTGAGTCTCGTTTGGCAAATCACAGAAATCCATCAGGCATTCCAATTTAGGCATATAAAAAAATAATAAAACCTGGGTTATTACAAATTAAACATGCTTTTTCTTTTTTCCTTTCCAACTTTTGAATCCTCTTTTCTGCTATCTGAGCCCTGGCATTTGGGGGACCAGTGGCCTACCCTCATGCCACTCCCCCCTCTAGTGAGACTTGGGTTGAGTCAGGAGAATTCTGAATGTGACATCTGAGTGTGACGCTGACAGCATGTCGTGAGATCTGTTCAAGAGTTAATAAGTGTGGGTGCTGGCTTGAGGCAAGCTTTCACTTTACTTTCTTTGCTGTTCTGAGTGATTCACTGACCTGAATCAGTTTTAAAGGTTCACTTATAGATGCAACTTCTTGAGAAGGAAAAAATAGATTAAAATGTCCCTAGAGCAATTTTACTGAGATTTTGGTCCAAAAGGAAACCGTGTAAATAAACAGCAAGAAAAAAGCAAGAGCTAAGGCAGCGGAGCTGCAGAACAAGCCAGAAGACAAATGCTGGGTAATTTGTACCATCCTCTGATTAAATGGCCATGAGCAAATCATCTGGGCCTCCGAGGCACACTCCATTGCTCTTCGTTGTGGCGGTGGGATGACACACGCCTGTACAGAGCTCTGCACTCACATAACTCACACCTGATTGCCACCACGTCCCCATCACCCTGAGTGCTGCATACACAGTGTATGGGCATTATTTAATGGAGGATCTAATTTCTCAGCAGCCTTATCAGAAAAGTGCCTATTTCATCCTCAGTTTGCAGGTATGAACCAGGGGCCTTGCGTGATTAGTGATGCCCAGGATATGCAGATAGTTGGGTGATAACAGGTGGGGTGGGAATGCCAGGCAGTTCAAGAGGTGATATAAGAACATTCCATTTCTATACTGATAGGTCATTTCTAATTATTTGATGCCAGATAACAGAATTGAAGGTTCTTTGGTTTTTTTTTTTTTTTTTTTTTTTTTTGGTACCAGAGACTGAACCCAGAGGTGTTACCCATTGAGCCACATCCCCAACCCTTTTTATTTTTTATTTTGAGACAGAGTCTTGCCAAGTTGCTTAGGGCCTCCCTACATTGCTGACACTGGCTTTGAACTTGCAATCCTCCTATATAAGCTTCCCAAGCCTCCCACCCAGCAGGATTGATGAAATTTGTGTCTCATTATTGTCCTTCCTGATGGGCTAATGGATGTCTCCAACCCTCACCTCCTGTCTCTAATCTACCTCTCCCAGTGCATGTGTCCTGTGCACCTTGGATATAGGGCAACATCCCTCTATGTGTCAGATGCCTGGAGCACCTTGTCTTGGTCATGACAACCAGGATGCTCTCAATATTGCCAAATACTCCCCAGGGGAGCAAAATCTCCCCTTTTGAGAACGTGTAGTCCAGATGCTCAAGTAACACACACCTCCTCTCAGGTGTCCAAATTGAACTCTTTGTCTCTACTCATCTTCTAATCTGTGTAGCAGCAGTTGTCTGTGGCTATGTGTATTACTCTGCCAAGAGGGCTGTGACCAAAGACCAGTGGCTTAACAATAAAAATGTATTTTGAGTGGTTCTAAGTGATCAAGACCATCTAAGGTCAAAGTATAGTTCAGGAAGGTAACTTGCCTTGTCCTCTTTCTGCACTTAGGGAGCTCAAGGGAGGGCAAGGTCTGTGGTACCTCTATTCAAAGTGCACTAAACCCCCTGTGAGGTCTTGACCCTCCTGACCTCATCTACCTCTCACTTCCCCCCAGAGGTCCCAATTCCAGATACCATGAGGGTTAGGGGATGATATCTGAGTGGCAGGGAGAGGCCCAAACGTTCAGTCCATTGCTGAGCTTTGATCCATTGGAAGGATGGAACAGACAGTCCAGCTCTTTTAGAGTCTTTGGAAAAATTATTTAACTTTTGTTAGTGCATTTAGTGACTTGCTAAATTGGAATAAAGTCAGTTGTCTCATTGGTTGGATTTGGAGATTAAATGAAATAATCTATCCCAAGATGTGTAATTTTTAACATGAAATAAATTTTTTCCTATATTTTTGTTCCTCTAGAAGTCTAATGCCCCCTATGTGGGTGATGTAGGTTCACTTTAAAGATAGAAAAATATATTAATTTTTATAGTCTAATAATGAAGAAATACGTATTTGGAGAGAGAAGGCGATTGGCCTTTTTTTTTTTATTGTTGGTCGTTCAAAACCTTACACAGTTCTTAATACATCATATTTCACAGTTTGATTCAAGCGGGTTATGAACTCCCAACTTTACCCCGTATACAGATTGCTGTATCACATCAGTTACCCTTCCATTGATTGACATATTGCCATTCTAGTGTCTGATGTATTCTGCTGTCAGTCCTATTCTCTACTATCCCCCCTCCCCTCCCCTCCCCTCCCCTTTTCTCTCTCTATCCCTTCTACTTTAAATCATTTCTTCCATTTGTATTATCTTGTCTTACCCCTCCATTACATAGTTCTTGATATATCATATTTCACATTTTGATTAAAGTGGGTTATGAACTCCCATTTTACCCCGTATAAGGCTTGCAGAATCACATCAGTTACACTTCCATTGATTTACATATTGCCATCCTAGTGTCTGTTATATTCTGCTGCCTTTCCTATCCTCTACTATCCCCCCTCCCCTCCCCTCCCCTCCCCTCTTCTCTCTCTACCCCCACTACTGTAATTCATTCCTCCCCCTTGTATTATTTTTCCCTTTCCCCTCACTTCCTCTTGTATGTAATTTTGTATAACCCTGAGCGTCTCGTTCCATTTCCATGCAATTTCCCTTCTCTCTCTTTTTCCCTCCCACCTCTCAAACCTGTTTAATGTTGGTCTTCTTCTCGTGCTCTTCTTCCCTAATCTGTTCTTAATTACTCTCCTTATATCAAAGAAGACATTTGGCATTTGTTTTTTAGGGCTTGGCTAGCTTCGCTTAGCATAATCTGCTCTAATGCCATCCATTTCCCTCCAAATTCTATGATTTTGTCATTTCTTAATGCAGAGTAATACTCCATTGTGTATAAATGCCACTTTTTTTTTTATCCATTTGTCTATTGAAGGGCATCTAGGTTGGTTCCATAGTCTTGCTATTGTGAATTGTGCTGCTATGAACATCGATGTAGCAGTGTCCCTGTAGCATGCTCTTTTTAGGTCTTTAGGGAATAGACCGAGAAGGGGGATAGCTGGGTCAAATGGTGGTTCCATTCCCAGCTTTCCAAGAAATCTCCATACTGCTTTCCAAATTGGCTGCACCAATTTGCAGTCCCACCAACAATGTACAAGTGTACCCTTTTCCCCACATCCTCGCCAGCACTTATTTGTTTGACTTCGTGATGGCTGCCAATCTTACTGGAGTGAGATGGTATCTTAGGGTGGTTTTGATTTGCATTTCTCTGACTGCTAGAGATGGTGAGCATTTTTTCATGTACTTGTTGATTGATTGTATGTCCTCCTCTGAGAAGTGTCTGTTCAAGTCCTTGGCCCATTTGTTGATGGGATTATTTGTTATCTTATTGTCTAATTTTCTGAGTTCTTTATATACTCTGGATATTAGGGCTCTATCTGAAGTGTGAGGAGTAAAGATTTGTTCCCATGATGTAGGCTCCCTATTTACCTCTCTTATTGTTTCTTTTGCTGAGAAAAAACTTTTTAGTTTGAGTAAGTCCCATTTGTTGATTCTAGATGTTAATTCTTGTGCTATAGGTGTCCTATTGAGGAATTTGGAGCCCGACCCCACAGCATGTAGGTCGTAGCCAACTTTCTCTTCTATCAGATGCCGTGTCTCTGATTTGATATCAAGCTCCTTGATCCATTTTGAGTTAACTTTTGTGCATGGCGAGAGAAAGGGATTCAGTTTCATTTTGTTGCATATGGATTTCCAGCTTTCCCAGCACCATTTGTTGAAGATGCTATCCTTCCTCCATTGCATGCTTTTAGCCCCTTTATCAAATATAAGAAAGTTGTAGTTTTGTGGGTTGGTTTCTGTGTCCTCTATTCTGTACCATTGGTCCACCCGCCTGTTTTGGTACCAGTACCATGCTGTTTTTGTTACTATTGCTCTGTAGTATAGTTTGAAATCTGGAATCGTTATACCACCTGATTCACACTTCCTGCTTAGTATTGTTTTTGCTATTCCGGGTCTTTTATTCTTCCATATGAATTTCATGATTGCTTTCTCTATTTCTACAAGAAATGTCCTTGGGATTTTGATTGGCATTGCATTAAACCTATAGAGAACTTCTGGTGATATCGCCATTTTGATGATGTTAATTCTGCCTATCCATGAACAGGGTATATTTTTCCATCTTCTAAGGTCTTCTTCAATTTCTCTCTTTAGGGTTCTGTAGTTTTCATTGTATAAGTCTTTCACCTCTTTTGTTAGGTTGATTCTCAAGTATTTTATTCTTTTTGAGGATATTGTGAACGGAGTGGTTGTCCTCGTTTCCATTTCAGAGGATTTGTCGCTGATATACAGGAATGCCTTTGATTTATGCGTGTTGATTTTATAACCTGCCACTTTGCTGAATTCATTTATTAGCTCTAATAGTTTCTTTGTAGACCCTTTTGGGTCTGCTAGGTATAGAATCATGTCATCTGCAAATAGTGATAATTTAAGTTCTTCTTTTCCTATTTTTATGCCTTTAATTTCTTTCGTCTGTCTAATTGCTCTGGCCAGTGTTTCGAGAACTATGTTGAACAGAAGTGGTGAGAGAGGGCATCCCTGTCTTGTTCCAGATTTTAGAGGGAATGCCTTCAATTTTTCTCCATTCAGAATGATGCTAGCCTGAGGCTTAGCATAAATTGCTTTTACAATGTTGAGGTATGTTCCTGTTATCCCTAGTTTTTCGAGAGTTTTGAACATAAACGGATGCTGTACTTTGTCGAATGCTTTTTCTGCATCTATTGAGATGATCATATGGTTCTTATTTTTAAGTCTATTGATGTGGTGAATAACATTTATTGATTTCCATATATTGAACCAGCCTTGCATACCAGGGATGAATCCTACTTGATCATGGTGCACAATTTTTTTGATATGTTTTTGTATCCGATTTGCCATAATTTTATTGAGGATTTTTGCATCTAGGTTCATTAGAGATATTGGTCTGTAGTTTTCTTTCTTTGAAGTGTCTTTGTCTGGTTTCGGAATCAGGGTGATGTTGGCCTCATAGAATGAATTTGGAAGTTCTCCCTCTTTTTCTATTTCCTGAAATTGCTTGAAAAGTATTGGTATTAGTTCCTCTTTAAAGGTCTTGTAAAACTCTGCTGTATACCCATCCGGTCCTGGGCTTTTCTTAGATGATAATCTTTTGATGGTTTCTTCTATTTCCTCAATTGATATTGGTCTGTTTAGGTTGTCTATATCCTCCTGACTCAATCTGGGCAGATTATATGACTTAAGAAATTTATCAATGCCTTCACTATCTTCTATTTTATTGGAGTATAACGATTCAAAATAAATTCTGATTATCTTCTGTATTTCTGAAGTGTCTGTCCTGATCTTGCCTTTTCCATCCCGTATGCTAGTAATTTGAGTTCTCTCTCTTCTTCTCTTCGCTAGCATGGCTAAGGGTCTGTCAATTTTATTTATCTTTTCAAAGAACCAACTTTTCGTTTTGTCAATTTTTTCAATTGTTTCTTTTGTTTCGATTTCATTAATTTCAGCTCTGATTTTAATTATTTCTTGCCTTCTACTTCTTTTGCTGTTGTTTTGCTCTTCTTTTTCTAGGATTTTGAGATGAAGTATGAGATCATTTATTTGTTGGTTTTTTCTTTTTTTAAGGAATGAACTCCAAGCAATGAATTTTCCTCTTAGAACTGCTTTCAATGTGTCCCATAGATTCCGATATGTTGTGTCTGTGTTTTCATTAAACTCTAAGAATTTTTTAATTTCCTCCTTGATGTCTTCTAAAACCCATTGATCATTCAGTAACCTATTGTTCATTCTCCAAGTGATGCATGATTTTTCCTTGCTTCTTTTATCGTTGATTTTTAGTTTCATTCCATTATGATCAGATAAGATGCATGGTATTATCTCCGCTCCTTTATATTGTCTAAGAGTTGCCCTGTGACATAATATATGATCTGTTTTTGAGAAGGATCCATGTGCTGCTGAGAAAAAAGTGTAGCTGCTTGAGGTTGGGTGGTATATTCTATATATGTCAATTAAGTCTAGGTTGTTAATTGTGTTATTGAGTTCTATAGTTTCCTTATTCAACTTTTGTTTGGAAGATCTGTCCAGTGGTGAGAGAAGTGTGTTGAAGTCTCCCATGATTATTGTATGGTGGTCTATTAGACTCTTGAACTTGAGAAGAGTTTGCTTGATGAACACAGCAGCACCATTGTTTGGGGCATATATATTTATGATTGTTATGTCTTGTTGGTGTATGGTTCCCTTGAGCAGTATGTAGTGTCCTTCTTTATCCCTTTTGATTAACTTTGGTTTGAAATCTATTTTATTTGATATGAGTATGGACACTCCTGCTTGTTTCCGCAGTCCATATGAGTGATATGATTTTTCCCAACCTTTCACCTTCAGTCTATGTATATCTTTTCCTATCAAATGCATCTCCTGTAGGCAGCATATTGTTGGGTCTTGTTTTGTGATCCATTCAACTAGCCTGTGTCTCTTAATTGGTGAGTTTAAGCCATTAACATTTAGGGTTATTATTGAGATATGGTTTGTTCTTCCAGCCATATTTGTTTATTAATGCTGCTAAACCTGATTTGTTTTCCTCTTTGATTATTTTACCCCCTTTACTGTCCTACCTCCCACTGTTGGTTTTCATTGTTGTTTTCCATTTCCTCTTCCTGTAGTGTTTTGCCAAGGATTTTTTGAAAAGATGGTTTTCTAGCTGCAAATTCTTTTAACTTTTGTTTATCATGGAATGTTTTAATTTCATCTTCCATCCTGAAGCTTAATTTCGCCGGATACACGATTCTTGGTTGGAACCCATTTTCTTTTAGCGTTTGAAATATGTTATTCCAGGATCTTCTAGCTTTTAGAGTCTGTGTTGGGAGATCAGCTGTTATCCTGATTGGTTTACCCCTAAATGTAATCTGCTTCCTTTGTCTTGTAGCTTTTAAAATTCTCTCCTTATTCTGTATGTTGGACATCTTCATTATAATGTGTCTAGGTGTGGATCTCTTATGATTTTGCACATTCGGCGTCCTGTAGGCTTCTAGGATTTGGGGTTCTGTCTCATTCTTCAAGTCTGGGAAGTTTTCTCGTATTATTTCACTGAATAGATTGTTTATTCCTTTGGTTTGGATCTCTGTGCCTTCCTGTATCCCAATGACTCTTAAGTTTGGTCTTTTGATATTATCCCATATTTCTTGGATGTTCTGCTCATGGTTTCTTAGCAGACTTGCTGAGCTGTCTATGTTCTTTTCAAGTTGAAATACTCTGTCTTCATTGTCTGATGTTCTATCTTCTAAGTGATCCACTCTGCTGGTAGTATTCTCAATTGAGTTTTTAAGTTGGTTTATTGCTTCCTGCATTTCTAGGATTTCTATTTGTTTGTTTTTTATTTCCTCTATCTCCCTGTGAAATTGAACTTTTACTTCCTGGATTTGTTTATGTAGTTCCTTGTCAATGTGATCTTTCATTGTCTGATTTTGCTGTCTCATGTCTTCCTTGAGACTCCAGATCATCTGAAGCATGTATATCCTGACCTCTCTGTCTGACATTCCATCTGTTGCAGCTATTACCTCTTCTAAAGTTGAGTTGACCTGCATTGCCTGTGGTCCTTTCTTTCCTTGTCTTTTCATACTGCTGGCGTTTCTTTCTGCTTAGTGTAACTGTTGTGTTTTTGAAATTTTCCCTCTATTTATTTATATTGCTCTTGTATAGTTGAAAAGTCTCCCTTGCAGGACAGGTAGTGGCTGTGATCCTCCTCCAATTGGTGTGATCCGTCTACCACGCTGGTGGACCCTAGGTCTGCTCTGCTGGCCGGTGGAGGGTCCGCCTACCCAGCAGGTGCGAGGGGCACCTCTGTCTCTCCGCAGGTTGCTGGGCCTAACCTCCTGATGGGTCCCCAGTTCGCCTACCTTGCAGGCACTGGGGGAGAGGCCGGCTCCACCCCTCGACAGGCCACTGGGCCTGATCTGCCAGTGGTCACAGTCCCACCTACTTTGCAGGCACTGGGGGAGGGTACGGGCCTGCCCCTCAGCAGGCCGCTGGACCTGTCCTTCTGGTGGGTCGCAGGACCGCGTTCCCTGCAGGCACGTGTGGCAGCTCTGTCTCTCGGCAGGTTGCTGGGCCTGACCTGCCCGTGGGTCGCCGGTTCTCCTACCTTGCAGGCACTGGGGGTGGGGCCGGCTCCGGCCCGCAACAAGCTGCTGGGCCTGATCTGCTGGTGGTCACAGTCCCGCCTACCTTGCAGGCACTGGGGGAAGGGACGGTCCTGCCCCTCAGCAGGCCGCTAGGGTACAACTTAAATTAAAAAACAAAACTATTTTTGGAAAGCCACTAAGAAACCTCTGGAAAGTTTCTTACCATCTCTGGTAAGAATTAAGTGTTTTCCTGCAATAAGGACAAAAATCCTTTTCTCTAATAAAATTGTGGAAACAAGATGAGTCATAGCAATAAAAAAGCTTAGAATGTTCTCAGAGTACAGCTGTACGTGTTTTGTCCCACATTTCTCTCAAGGCCAGTCATGGTCTCCTACACAAATGGCAACTTCAGATCCCAGATTTTGATGGATCTGAAGATCATCTTTATACAGAATTACTATTTGCCATCCCGACAAGTTCTTTTCATAAATGATTGGTTAAACAAATGACCACACGTGAAATTGGACGTTTGGTTGGTTTCTTTGGTACCAGCGATTGAACCCAGAATGGCTACATCCCCAGCCCATTTTATTTTTTATTTTGAGACAAGGTCTTGCTAAATTGCTGGGCTGGCCTTGAACTTGTGTTCCTCCTGGCTGGGCCTCCTGAGCCGAGGGGATTACAAGCATGCACCAGTGCTCCCCGCTGGCTGTGTGTTAAATTTGATTTAAGAAGGCTTTTGAGTGATCAGCCGTGGAGGGACTCCTGAAGCTGGTGAGCCTTAAATGTGCTTTGCAAGGATGTCACCGCACTGCCAACACAGCTGTAAACACTTGTCGCCTTTGCTGGTAACAGTTACAGTGCTCGCCTTTCCCCCGAAGCCTTAGGAACAGTGCTAATCATTAAGTATGTTTAATAAAAAATATCTCAGCTTGCGAGTGACTCTCTGTTTTAAATATTTTAAAAAGTTATTCCACGCAGTGAGACACTCTTGACATTAAATAGATTTAATAGGAAATTGTTGGTTTCTGATGGTTTTCAGTGTTAAGTGTTTTTTATATAGGTAGTTACTTTTCCAGCCGACAACCAGCTTTTTGTCTTTAATATTTAAAAAGTTGCTTTTATAGCTTCTTGGTACATCTGTGTATAAAACACAACGTGAGGATTGCCTCTCCATTTTGAAAGATGTCTTCCTAACGAACGTGAGAAAGAAAGCGTTTTCATTTGCTAAGCATATTTAATTCACGGACCAAAGGAGATTCCAGATTTCACAAATTGGAGACACCCCCCCAAAAAAAAAATATCAGTTTCAATGTTTTGTGAGATGTGAGATACCAAGGTGCACTTGGAGAAATATGTTTATCCAGCACTGAGCACCTATGGTGAATGTGCTGAGGTGTTGATTAAGATGTATAATGCTTTGTCCCATTGAAACTCTCTTGAGACCTTGCAGAAAAGTCATTTCATCTTCATAGAAACTGCTCGTGGTTCTCCTAAGTAGTTTTTAGTTGTGTGTAAGGCAGTGACGTGTAAGTGTTTGTCAGAGGTTTGTTAGTGACATCAGGTAGATCTGAGAATACACCTTTATTTCTATATTAGGAGAACCCTTCTGTAAGGTATAGATCTGAAAGCCTGGGTTTGGGTAATTTTGCCATCTTAGATTCTTATGGGGGCTAAGTGCTGGGGTGGGTGAGCTGCACAGGCAGGTATAGAGGTGGACACAGGTGACGTTAAAGGGCCCCTGCATAGAGTCACGGCTCCTTTGCTTCTCTCATGCATTCTGGGTCATGCCCTTGAACCTCTTGGCGTCTCTGTATCTCCCTGTGTGATGTGGGCACCAGTGTCTGCTGCTTGTATTGGGAATCAGATAAGCTGATGCATGTTGAAGTCTTTGCGCCCACAATCTATTCATTGTTCACTCAATATATACAGTTAGTATATTATTCTTCTGTGTAATTGAAGAGCAGACTTAATCCTTTGCAGAGAATGATTGACATGGAGACTTAGAAGCCTCTCTGGAGGCTGAATTGGGTAATTCCAGAACTCTGAACATTGTC